>NC_134412.1:90742924-91054824 GCF_038048845.1 Mixophyes fleayi | reverse complement strand
TTGTAGAATGTACTATATAAATGAATAGCTAGAATGATTGGTTGTATTGGAATTCTTTTCAAACCTGACAGAAAACTCTCAGCTTGATACATTTACCCCCTGGTGTAAAGATACGTGGTGATGATACCAGCAGCATGATCTTACATAATGGCCCATCCACTTGTGGGCTATATTATTTGGGTGTTTTTACACTTAAAACAACAACAGAGATCCCCGGCGCTATAAATAAGATTTATAAAAGGCAAATAATATTGTAAACATAGTGTAATCGTTGGCAAAGGTGAATCACATGTACATTTTACAAAAGTCTGCAGACATAATCAAATCAACACTTAGCAAGAAAAAAGTAAAAATATGTATACCTAAAAATAAAAATATAAAAATAAAAACAAAAAAGGCCAATGATAAGTTCCAAGTAAAAAAGTATAAAAGTAATGTCCAATCAGTGATACTCCAACTATAAATCCAGATAGTTCCACTCAATGAGGGTAAAAATGAAAAAAAAGACACAGGAAGTCCCGAAAATGCAACCGCACGCTTCTTCCCAAGAGGAAGCCCGCCTGAGCGCGGGTGAAACGCGTTGATCAGTAGGATGGTTCATGTTTTATGATTGACATCATAAATGTTTTATTATACATCCAACTTTAAGGACCTGAGGATATATGCGCATGTGCGCAGAAACCAGGAAGTAAACGATTAAGACACTGATTGAAGACGGGGAGCGCAGCTGACTGATGTCCGCCCGGGACCTGTACATTTTAAGGACCTGAGGATATATGCGCATGCGCGAAAAAACCCGGAAGTAAGTGAGCGAGATACTAAGGACGGGGAGAAACGAGTTGATGTCTGCCCGGCACCTACACAGTGAGTAGTCAGTATCTGAAGCCTTGTAACGGAGTTTGTGGACATTTATTTGTCAGCTTGTGTTTCTCCATAGACTTTATGTGTCATATAACCTCTTGGGAAGAAGCGTGCGGTTGCAGAACTATGCGGTGCTCCTACAATACAGCTCCGCATTTTAAATTCTGCCTGGTGCCCGGCTCCTGGCAGCGTTGTGACGTCACGATGCTGCCAGTGTAGAGGAGCCGACAATAGTCAGACAGAAGAAAGAAGCAAGAAACTAGAGGTGGCAAAAAGAAAGGAAGAAAAATGAAGAAGTGAAAAAAAAAGTACAGAAAAGAGGAGGCTACAGAAAACCGTGGGGGGGGGGGCAGATGCTACAGAAGGGGGTGGGGATGAGTGCTATAGAAAGGGGGGAGTACAGATGCTATACAAAGGGGGAAAGAATGAATGCTATAGAAAGTGGGGGAAAGGTAGCTACAGAAAATGGGCGGGTGGATGCTATACAAAGGGGGGGCTACAGAAAATGGGGGGAAGGAGGTTACAGAAATTGGGTGAGAATGGAGGGGGAGAGTGGATGCTATGGAATAGGGGGGTGGATGCTATAGAAATGGGGGGAGATGGATGCTATAGAAATGGGGGAAGAGTGGATGCTATAGAAATGGGGGGATGGATACAATAGAATGGGGGGGGTGGATGCAATAGAATGGGGGGATGGATGCTATAGAAATGGGGGGAGAGCGGATGTTATAGAAATGGGGGGATGGATGCTATAGAAATGGGGGGATGGATGCTATAGAATGGGGGGGTGGATGCAATAGAATGGGGGGGGGGGGGTGGATGCTATAGAAATGGGGGGGGGGAGAGTGGATGCTAATGAAATGGGGGGGGGAGTGGATGCTAAAGAAATGGGGGAGAGGGGATGCTATAGAAAGGGGGGGCAGAAAAGAGGAGGCTACAGAAAACTGTGGGGGGGGGGGCAGATGCTACAGAAGGGGGTGGGGATGAATGCTATAGAAAGGGATAGGGGGAATGGATGCTATAGAAAGGGGGGAGTACAGATGCTATACAAAGGGGGAGAGAATGAATGCTATAGAAAGTGGGGGAAAGGTAGCTACAGAAAATGGGCAGGTGGATGCTATACAAAGGGGGGGCTACAGAAAATGGGGGGAAGGAGGCTACAGAAATTGGGTGAGAATGGACGCAATAGAAATGGGGGGGGGAGTGGATGCTATGGAATGGGGGGGGTGGATGCTATAGAAATGGGGGGAGATGGATGCTATAGAAATGGAGGAGAGTGGATGCTATAGAAATGGGGGGATGGATGCAATAGAATGGGGGGGGGGGGTGGATGTTCAGCACCTGTAGTCACACATGTCCCCCTCTCTGCCCAGCACCTGTAGTCACACATGTCCCCCTCTCTGCCCAGCAGGGCCATCTTTTCCATTGGGCACGATGGGCAGGTGCCCGGGGGCTTCACGGACAAGGGGGCCCAATAAGCAGGGCTCTTAATTAGAATAAATAATCCTGAAAAAAAAAAAGCCTGCAAAAAAAACCTTCGAGGGTCACTGAGCAAGTACATCTATCTATCTCTATCTCTATATATCTATATCTATATCTGTATCTCTATACATCTATATCTATCTATATGTAGGGGCCCCGGTGCACTGCTTTGCCCGGGGGCCCATAATGTTGTTAAGATGGCCCTGCTGCCCAGCACCTATAGTCACACATGTCCCCCTCTGTCCCAGCACCTTTAGTCACACATGTATCCCTATACCCTGCAGCTTCAACCCCCCCCCCTCCTCTTACCTTTTTGTACACAGTGGCTCCAGGGACATAGAGAACTGCTGCAGCTCCTGCACACTGACCATAGAGTTCCAGCGGCCCCGCCTACACTTCCTACCATGTGACCACGGAGGTCACATGACCTGGTGATGTAGCTGCTACTGAGATGCGATGGAGACAGCCTGTGCGGTCTGTGCAGGGGCTGTCACATCTGCGGGGGCTTCATCCATTCACAGAATATTGTACTACAGGCTTAGTACAATATTCTGTGAATGAATGATCCGGCTGCAGTGAGTACTCTGCGATGTGACAGCCCCTGCACAGACCGCACAGGCTGTCTCCATCGCATTACCACTGGACCACCAGGCGGTCCAAAATACTGTTCTTCTGTCCGGCCCGGGTGCCATCTGCCCCCCTGGGCCAGCCCGCCCCTGTATGTGGGTAGTGACAAAAGCTGATGGGCAAGGGGTGGTATATGTGAGAATAGCTAGTGGACAGATTTGAGAAAAGTTGATGGGCAGCCGGGGACAAACCAGGAGACAAACAATACATTTTGCAGAGCAGAAACTTTACGATTTCTTTAGAAAACTTTTTTTTTTTTTTAGAAAAATCAAAACACAAGTAGTGTGTAACAGGTGAGTGATGTTAAGTTTTTTTTTTGTTTTGTTCTAACATTTGGAGTCTCCCCTCTAGATACCCTGTGTTTGCTCCTGGTCAACAGTGAAGCCTAAACAGCATCCTGCATCAGACATCGGTGCATTTGAGCATCCAGACATCAGCGCATCCAGACTGCAGCCTTACCAGCCAGCCAGGAGGAGGTAAGAGTCATTATTTTTATTTTATAAAATGTCAAGTGTGTTAGGGGCTGGGAAGTGAAATTTTTGAGGAGTAGAAGGGGCGGAAAGATAAAATTTTGCCTAGTGCGCCAAGCAACATTGCACCGGCCCTGTATTAAGCGCAATATAATTTTCTGCACATCCCAAAGGTCATTTTAAATGCCCAGGTCGTGTGGGGAGATTAGGAAATTCCAGTTATGTACAGAAGAAAAAAGACTGGCGACAAGAAACAGGACACCGACATTTTTACATTAATTAACTTCCTTTCATTGACACACATTCTCTTTAAAGTAAAATTCTAATTAAAAGTACAAAACATATTAATAAGTATAGATAAACGCCCCAATTCTTTACCTGTAACCATTCAGTATTTCTATAAAGAAAAAAAATATCTAAAAATGTTCAGCTTTTGTGTTTCCTAATTGTCGCTTCTGTTTCTTTGCTGGATATAAAAGTTATCTGGCTTTATGGACTGTGACTGGCCCTCTCCCGGGGAGCGAGAGGAGGAGGTAGCACGGATGGCGCTTTTATTACAGCAATTAAAACCTAAATTAAAGATTTACCTTTGCATACAAAACATAAATTAAATCCCACTTACAGGTTTTCCACAATATATAAATCAGATATAACAAAAAATAGAGTCTGCTTTTATAATTTATTTTTTCCTCTAAATGACAAACAAACACAAAAAGAGACAGAAAAGAAAAGTCTGACATTGCACAGAGGGCTTAATATTAAACAATAGACCACATAAACGGAAACAGGACTTTGAATAACTCATTTACAGAAGGGGGGCTGGAGAAATTGTCTTTGAAATACAAGAATGCGTTGTTCTATTAAATGAATATAAAGAATACACAGCGTGGAGCGGCCAGGAAAGGAATAAATCTTGATTAGTTTTTATTACATACAGTAAAGTTATTAGCGGTTAGGCGACGTACACGCAGAATTACATCTCGCTGATAGAGACGGAAGCTTGGGCAAAGTATCAAATATCCAGAATGTTATTGCACAGATCCATAAAATAATTATATTTTCCCTGAAGTTAGAATGAAATGAAAATGACGATATTGCTACAGCCACTGACAGTGTATGTTATTACAGAATACCCCAAAGATGGGAGATGTTTCTGCGGAATAGAACGTGACTCGGTGTACCGTGCAAGTGTAAACCCAAGAGCTGACATTCCAGGCTTGAGTACATGAGTGATAATTATAGTTAGTATGGGGGTAGGGGTTATGGGTCAGTTCAGGACATTGGGGGTTAGTTTAGGGTTTAGCGACCTTCCGAAAATTTAGCACGGGTTAAGTGATTGTTGTTTGTGCACATTTCCACTGAAGCTCACTGTGCTGTCTCTTCCTTAGTAGAAGACACCGCTAACAAAGCTTTATTAGAAATGTTTCCCTGTTAGGTAAAATCTTGGGCCTAATTCAACAAGGCCCGTATCTGCCGATTTTGAGCATATTGTCCGCAAAATCACTTTGCGTGCCCAGACCTGTAAGATACGGCCGTGAACGCACTCTTGTCCCGTGCGCTTGTGAGTGCAAAGGGCTCATACTACAGCCTACGATTTTGGTGAGTGAACGGGGCAGGGGGAGGGGCGTTTTGCCGTAGTCAATGTACAATAGAGGTGTGCCAAAAAGGAGCGCATGCAGCCATGTCCGACTCAAGCCCTACGCACGTCAAAGTGACTTGTTTGTCTGCCATATCTCTTGCTGCAGCCGAAAGGGTTAGACTAAGTCCCAATCAGTAATGATGTCTTGTAAGCTGCTGTAACATGAGTTTGTAATCACCAGCAACTGTAAAAATGTGTTTTACGTTCTGTCTAATAAATGAATTTCATGGAAAAACAAAACAAAACACTTTTTTTTGCACTGTTTAAACATTAATACCTTTATTAATATCAGGTAACAATAATGCAAGAATGTTTACATTTTCCTGTGCGTTCTTTTGCGAATTTATAATCCACATTGGTATTAGACACATCCTGCAGCATTCAGTGTAGTAGAACACAGCAGAGCTGCCCCCCGATTTCAAAAGCACACGTATGTTGAGATCCGTGTCTTGATGAATTCAGACTCACACAAAGCCTAAATTTGTGCATATAATAGTAAACATGGATTGCGCTCAGAATACGTCCATTGATGAATCGGGCCCATTGTTTATAACTTGTATTATAGTGATTTATGATCTATTTGTCACCCTTTTTAAAAGTTTCACTAACAGATTAAATTTTGTACAGTGACCTTTAAAAGGATCGCGTAATGTACGCAAAATCTGATTGACCAATCCAATCAGTCGGCAAATTCACTGCACACCTCCATTCCTAGCTGCTTAAAAGGGTAGCTCCATTAGAAAGGATTATGCCTAATTTAAAATCATTATGATGGGTATTACAACGTAAAGGAATAATTCCTGGTTCTAGAAAGAGGACTTCTGCCTGAAATTTCCTGTTGAAATCTCTAGAACACACTGATATGTTGTGAATAACTGATCTTCTTTAGCAACCGCTGTATCCATGGAAACAATCGGCGGGTTGCACTAAGTAGTGTTACCCTTTAATGGCATGGATAGGGTTCAAATGCTCTGAGATGTGGCTAAGCAGTGCTTAATTAGTCCCAGTTTTGCAAATCAGAAATGTCGGTAGGTATGTTAAGGACTTCTGCTCAATAACTGGAAACATTAGAGGGCTTCACTACACTGGTCTCACAATGTGCACACCTCGTAGTGCAAAGGATAATAATACACCTCCACAATCTACTTTAGTCCATGAAAAAATAAAAGAGGTCTGTCTAGCGCTGCAGCAAATTCCCATACGACACAAGTAAACATCACCTCTAATACCAATAGGATGACACAGGACTACAACAATAACACAGGCTCACATGATGTTCTTGTATCTGGGCGCTAAATATATCTTTATGTAGCGTGATAGGACGTGTAATGAGAATAGTAGCAGCGTGAGGGTTCTACAAAATGTTCCTGGGAACAGGGCGGAGCCCAGCGCTCTGCCAGGACACCCAATTTAGGCTATACAGGATTCCTGCTCCTACATTCCTGCACTTGCTTAAAGGGAAACGGATTAATAATAGCAATTACACCATATCGGTTATGATGATTTTATATTTTAAGCTGCTTTTTTTTCTTAATTTTTGCCCTTGTTCATGAAAAAAAAAATATACTCATAAAAGAATAATGGTCCTTCCAATATCTGCATTTAGGGAGCTGCCATGATACTTCCTCTACCGAGATAAAAGTCTAGTTCATAGATCTCAACGGAACAGCGCCACCCAGTGGCCATATGATCATGTTAAATAAATATTAGAGGGTTTGTCCAACATTAATCATCATCAAACTCTGCACAGATAAGGCCATGGTCGGGAATTGAACTTATGACCCCAGTGCTGTAAGGCAGAAGTGTTAACCACTGAGCCACCGTGCTGCCCATAACATTACAGAAGTATATGTTGCTTACTCTCCCAGAATGCCCTGTAGATAAACGTTTGGGCACCCTTCCGGTTGATACTTTAATACTTTTTTTTTTTTTTTTTTTTAAAGGTCTCCAAACGTAATTGACACATTAGGGGTCCTATTAAGCCCAATGAAGACAGCTCCAGAGTTGAATAAATATGGTCACCCTTATAACCTCTCTGGATGTTGTGCCCACTCAACAACCGTTATCATCACTGAGCAGCTGAGTGAGGACTTGAAAAATGAAGATAATTGACTATTACAAAGTGATGAGGGCTATTAAAAGAATATTTAAACACCTCTAGTTTGGAATCTCCACGATTAGTAACATCATTAAGTAAAGGAAATTAAAGGACACACACTGATCCCCCCATAATGTCTGCATTAATCAATACAATTTGAGAAATATATAAGTTACAACGTATCACCAGGATAACACGATTGTTTAAATCAATTTAGCAGCACTTAGAATTCAAAAAGACTTCTTACTATGAGTTCGCTTCACCGGTATCTTCACCGGCTCCCCTATTCTCATCCACTTGTACTTACCCATAACACATCATTACTTTCTCTCCTTCTCAGAGCCTATATGGGGGGAGGGGTGGGGGGGAAGGACCGTCTATAAACCGCCGTACAGTCACCGTAGACTTGCAAATCATATAAATTCAAGAGCCATTTATTAAGTTTGGATCTAACACAGGTTTTACTAACTTCTTTTCACATAAAGAGTTAATGAAATATGCAATTTGCTAGAACTTTTTTTATGCAAATATAGACTCATGTAATTTAGAAGGAAGTGTGATAAGGAAATTAAAATTAAAACCACATGAGTGCGACCATATATCTGAGTTTAACTGAAACCCCTTACAAATTACCCAAAAAAAATTCAGATTTTATGGGCACCAGGAGGCTAAATGTCGGAAAATGAAGCCAAACATCACTCACAAGCGGCAGTAATTTAAAACCTTTGTCAGCTTTCCCGGGGAATGAATTCATTAACACTCACCCTATCTTACACAAGAGCGTAATAGTCTCCTCTACGTTAGAGTTATCTTTAGTCAATGAGTCTGGTGAGCAGCAAATTATAATTACAGCATCTTATGTCTCCGAAATCGCTTGATGTCAATCCTAATTGAAGGGATCGCAGCGGAAAAACCATTTAACATGCGACAATTATTACTTCAATTCATTTCTTTGCCGTAAGGGATACTGAGCGTGGAGCAGGAAGCGTCCACCTGGCAACAAGTGCTTGGTCGGCAGAATCCATCTGAATGGACCTGTCAGGCTGTAATTATAGTTTTGGAATCAGAATGTATTTGAAGGATGATTCTGGAGTATAAATATAACACAGGGAGAATGGGTTGTATATTGTACAGCTGCAGGAGTGACCACATAGGATCCTCGTTAATATGGAACGTATATTCTCTGACTCAGAGGTTTATATAACACACTGCGATAGCCCCCAAAAAAACAGCAGTTTTCTCAGGAGAATGGCTGTCGCAGGACACACAATTTACGAAGGAGAAAAAGGAGATTTCTCTGTACATTAACCTGCTTTAAACCGCAGTCCCCGTAGAACTTTATGGGGACCTCAATGATAGGGAATTATTAGGCCAAAAAGCATCGCTTCGCCGACCTTTTTCTATGGGGTCTCATGTACGCAAAGAAACCCGACTGTCAGCTAGCCAGCGGTGGGCAGGGAAGGGGGGTACATTACTATAATGTGCGAGGAGAGGGGGGTACATTACTATAATGTGCGAGGAGAGGGGGGATACGTTACTATAATGTGCGAGGGAAGGGGGGATACGTTACTATAATGTGCGAGGGAAGGGGGGATACGTTACTATAATGTGCGAGGAGAGGGGGGTACATTACTATAATGTGCGAGGAGAGGGGGGTACATTACTATAATGTGCGAGGGAAGGGGGGTACATTACTATAATGTGCGAGGAGAGGGGGGATACGTTACTATAATGTGCGAGGGAAGGGGGGATACGTTACTATAATGTGCGAGGGAAGGGGGGATACGTTACTATAATGTGCGAGGGAAGGGGGGATACGTTACTATAATGTGCGAGGGAAGGGGGGATACGTTACTATAATGTGCGACGGAAGGGGGGATACGTTACTATAATGTGCGAAGGAAGGGGGGATACGTTACTATAATGTGCGAAGGAAGGGGGGATACGTTACTATAATGTGCGAGGGAAGGGGGGATACGTTAATATAATGTGCGAAGGAAGGGGGGATACGTTACTATAATGTGCAAAGGAAGGGGGGATACGTTACTATAATGTGCGAAGGAAGGGGGGATACGTTACTATAATGTGCGAGGAAAGGGGGGATACGTTACTATAATGTGCGAGGGAAGGGGGGATACGTTACTATAATGTGCGAGGAAAGGGGGGATACGTTACTATAATGTGCGAAGGAAGGGGGGATACGTTACTAAAATGTGCGAAGGAAGGGGGGATACGTTACTATAATGTGCGAGGGAAGGGGGGATACGTTAATATAATGTGCGAAGGAAGGGGGGATACGTTACTATAATGTGCAAAGGAAGGGGGGATACGTTACTATAATGTGCGAGGAAAGGGGGGATACGTTACTATAATGTGCGAGGAAAGGGGGGATACGTTACTATAATGTGCGAGGAAAGGGGGGATACGTTACTATAATGTGCGAGGAAAGGGGGGATACGTTACTATAATGTGCGAGGAAAGGGGGGATACGTTACTATAATGTGCGAAGGAAGGGGGGATACGTTACTAAAATGTGCGAAGGAAGGGGGGATACGTTACTATAATGTGCGAAGGAAGGGGGGATACGTTACTATAATGTGCAAAGGAAGGGGGATACGTTACTATAATGTGCGAGGAAAGGGGGGATACGTTACTATAATGTACGAAGGAAGGGGGGATACGTTACTATAATGTGCGAAGGAAGGGGGGATACGTTACTATAATGTGCGAGGGAAGTGGGGATACGTTACTATAATGTGCGAAGGAAGGGGGGATACGTTACTATAATGTGCGAAGGAAGGGGGGTATGTTACTATAATGTGCAAGGGAAGGGAGGGAGCGTTACTATAATGTGCGAGGGAAGGGGGGTACGTTACTATAATGTGCGAAGGAAGGGGGGATACGTTACTGTAATGTGCGAGGGAAGGGGGGTACGTTACTATAATGTGCGAGGGAAGGGGGGTACGTTACTATAATGTGTGAGGGAAGTAATCCAAACACACGTTTTAATCTGATTTTCTGAAGTTTTTATTTAGAGCGTTATATAATTTTGTTCGGATGTCGAACATTCCCGACTTTGAATTTGATGTACAAGTGCCTGTTATTATCTTTACTCAGTAAATTGGACAACTTTATGCTTAAACAACTGTTAGACTCGGTGGGAACCTGTGGAGATTTGATGAGATTATTGTCCACGGAACTGTGCGGTTTTCTGCTAAGTGGAATCTCTGAAGAAACCCTGGAGTCATATTGGGACTTGTAAGTTCTTAAGGATTGTTGTCAATTTCTACTGATTTGAATTGTTTATTGTTAGTTTATACTTTTAAACCTTTTACTGTAGGTTATCGTGTATGTCATAATAAAATGTAACTAAGCCAACTCTGGCTTCTCACTTATCCTTTCATTAACAGACACATTTAGATTGATTTTAAGTTTTCATATTATTAAATTATATATTTATTTTCTATAAATGTATTTTTATTAATTGGGATTTCCACAGTGGTATATAGGTCCATTTAGCAGCGTCATTAAATCTTTGTTCTATTGTTTATAATGTAAATAGAGGTTTACCAATTCTCTGCGAATGTCTGGGAGACTCTCGAATTTTGTAAGGCGTCTGGTATGATATGGAGTAGTTTGTGGTGCATATATAGGAATGTGCAGATATATGGTGTTTTTGATGATGCATGTAGCATAGTATAGTATTTGCAAGTAGCATGATGATAGGATTGGTACTTCTGTGTGTAATAAGAGTTATTTGTACACTGCCAGCAGTAATATTGTATTATGTAATATATGGGAGTAGTGATATTGTATTGGAATACTATGATATAGCTGTGATATACATTATATGAATGTGAAGCTGAAACGGTTTTATATTATATATAAGATTGTATTAAAGAGAATACATAATATCTTAAATAAAGCTTTGACCTCCGTGTAGTCTTTCCTGATATAAGTATCATTGTCACTGGGATGTGTAACCAAGTGCATATGGCTATAGATGTGTATTAAACCTTATGGATCACACCGCACAGAGGACGGGTCTTACTCAATGGTTTATACATTTTCCTGAATTGGATGTAGTCATATTTCTGAAAACCTTAAATATGTCTATTATATTACTCCCTGCAGCCATGTATGTGTAAACATTCCTTAATATCAGCCCCACCGTAGACATATAAATTGCCTTTTCTAGTAACTTAAATTATCCAGAATGTAGTGAGGGTTTAGTTGACTTGTTCCACTGATTTTAGACTCATTATATAGAGCTTCTGGATCCGGTAGTGGAAATTTGCGACAGCAGGATTGGCAAATGAAGAGCTTTTCATGGTGAATGGGCAATCCTAGGCATCGTGCACATAGACAAGAGTTTCAAAAGGTGATAAAAATGTATTAATGGCAATATCTGCAGTTGCTAGAAAATTAATTCTCCACAGGTGGATGCAGAGCACCCCTCCCCCAACACACGTGATCTCTGGATCTCTCATCATGAGAATGGACGGGTTGGAGGCATCTCTTCCAAAAGAAAAACATACCCAGAAGTTCTTAAAAGTTATAGCAATACGGCATCGGTTCCCTTAAAAAAACAGGTACTTTCTTCAGACCATTTGGCATGAAACCCAGAATATTCTTACAGGTTCCTCTGAGTTTATAGTAACCTTCCCCCATCCTGGCCTCCCTGTGCCTCAAGACATGACATTTAAATGTACCAACAACTGCCCAATAGCATGTATGATACTTTAATGCATAAAGAAAAACACATTCTCAATATAATGCTTTAAATTTACTTTATTGAATAGATTTACAAGATAAATAACATTTTGTTTCTTATTTTAAAATGGATTTATTAAGGGTTTGTTTAATAAGTAAAATGTAATTTTCCTACTCTGCATTATAAAATTGTCATGTGGGTCTTACAAACTTGTCCTATAAGAGGACCAGGATGGAGGAAGCCTCTGGACTCACAAAGAGTCGTCCTTCAGCACTCAAGAAAGGTAAAACCCCCTGTGGAGGAAACCTCTGGGGAACCATGGCTAGAAGGACCGCCTTTCCCTCTGGACACTAAGAGGCTATGCAGAGTTAATTGACCAAACTAGGTTTTAGGGTATCCAGCTCCGTCTACAGACACATCCATGGAAGACGCCCATGTCTGTGACTAGATACTAACCTCAGGTGGACATCTCTTCCTTTTTTACTTCTCATCTCGATCCTCCAGTTGTCTTGAAACTGTTCTTCTAATTTTTCTCTTAAGAATCACGAGACCTAGAAAATATATCCTTGACGAATGTACACAGTCTTGTAGCTTGGTAGTGGGCTTAGCAATAACAGATATATTGACAGTATGGTGTATCCTATGTGTGTGCTGGTACTCCTCCAGGAAGAGCCCGATTCTTTATACCCAGTAAGGACCGCACCCATAGTGGCCTAAGGATACGATGCATCCTGGAGGAGGGAGTGCCTATCCTTACTTCTCCAGGATTATGCTATCACACCATGCTGTCATGATATGATGCATCCTGGACAAGGATGTGCCCGATACATACTTCTTCTCCAGGACAGTCTATATTACACCATGCTGTCATGGTATGATGCATCCTGGAGGTGGTTGTTTTTTTGTTGCATTATTTATTTTCATTTGTTTATCATTTATAATAATAAATTATTGCTGGATTAAGCAACGCTGAAATAGCTTTTTTACATTGCTAAAAATATATTTAACTGAAAACCTTTAAAGGATGGGCCGGTACTTATGGGCCAGTGTTGTGTGCTTGCCCCCCGGGCTATAGTCTGCCAGCCCTCCCCTGCCGCTAACTCACTCTACAATAATCAACCCGTTACTTTTAAATAGATCCCAATAACTATTTCTCTGCATCAAAGTTTCTGTTGTGTCCATTGCAGCCGCCTGTTTAGCATAATTGTATAAGCAGCTCCCTGATGGCTCTCTCGTCACATATACAGGATATGTGTGCGGCAGGATTGATAAGCTTCACCGTCTCTTCTTGTATATTTGTGATGCCGTCTTTAACTGGCATCTGTGGAAGATGATCTGAAGTTCCCTCACAGTATATTATCCGCTTTATGTTCTGATTTCAAAATTAATTTCATGGCTAAACCACTAACCTGAAAGCTGTAATATCCGTGACTGGCATCTGAGATTAATTCCTCGTCACGTGACACCTACAGATCCGTTTTATAAAGCAAATCATCCACCAGACAGATCTTAGGCTTCTGCTCTGTTACAATTTACTTTATATTTGCAAACTTATTTAGCCAGAAGAAAGCTACACGGTACAGGTTGTGCCTAGGAGATTAAAAAAAAATAATTTTGTTTCTTTTTTTATTTACGTCCTTTATACAAGATAAGACCGCAAGGAGAAAGTCGATCAAACACATGAAATATTGGGATTGTAGCTGACACAATGTTTAAAGCAAAACACTACACCACAAATCCTCGCAGAGAGAGAATTATAAACTCCAGTTCGACCGCTGACGCGTCTGAAAACCATTTCATTCTAAAACCCTGGAATTTAACGTTTTTTGAATATATGATTTCTGCCGATTTTCAAGTTTATCCAACTATGGGAATCTGTCTGGATGTGTGCTGGGTGGCAGGATGGTGAAGATATAGGATGAATTCTAAACGCAATTAGGCTATGCTAATAATCTTCTTTGTACTTAAGGGGGCACTACACAAAACAATTACTTATTCAGACAGCAGAGTATTTCTGCATGATATTTGTGTGTTAAATAAAAATACTCCTATAATTGATACTTTATATAAAATTAAACTCATTGGTAGCTCGTGTTAAGGGTGAAAATACTCTTTGATAATTTCTTTGCATCCTTAAATGAAAGCTATAAGGATAATTTTGCATGTGTATGCACAAAATGCAGAAAGTGAAACGCGTTAGGCATTTGAGCTCCTCAGTAGCGACTACAGTTTTACTGTTCTAATGACTGGATATCTCTTTATGCCCAGAGGGATCTCCGCTACAAAAGTGGTTGCCCTATATTTGCTCATCAGTGTAGGGTAAGGCTCTTCCACCATACACTTAATTAACTATTGAGAATATCTAACTTAGAAAGTGAATCATTTTAGAGAATATCCTCCCAGTGACTACATGCAAATAATAGTCTAATTTGCAGGAAGGGTTTCTTTGGAGAAACCCACTTTTATGGAAGCCCAATGATAATGAGCAGGGAGGAGCCTATTATAAATATAGTCACATGATCAGCGAGTCTGTTTCTATAGTGTGTCACATGTAGAGAGAAGTGAAGTCTCTGTATAATTTTGCACAAATAAAGTTTTGTGGAGGAACAAGACATTTCTCAAAAGGTGACTGGATACAATTGTATCCCATGCAGGAAGCACAGCAAAGATGTGTCGTCTCCAAGGGCAACACAAACATCTCTGCCAAATGGTATGAAAACCACATCTGAGAAGTACAGAAATAAACCAGTGGAGGCAGAAAGGATAAGTATAGGCCAATACATAAAATTATCTGAAGGTGGAAACACCCTCTAACAATCTATATTAAAGTTCAATAGGATTATATATCCCACAAAAAAAATCATATTCCAGTGACACTATCCTGTATAAAGTGTGTTCTCCTCCTGTGTGTTGAGTATATTCAGGGGTCAGCACACTGACAGAAGCTTCTGCTGTAATATTCCTATGCAATCTGATCCTCTTAGTTACGGATAGTCACACAGAGCGTCCACTTCATTAGACCACCAGCTGTACATGTTCAAAATGCAAACTAAAGCGTGACTCCCTGCCAAATACATGTGTGAATATTTAAGCAGTTTGTCGCGGAAGTGTCCCCTAGGCTTTCATCCACGCTGACGGAAAGCCAGAAATTACAGCACTGACGTGAGATACAGTTAGTGTCCGATCAAAGAGCAATCGAGTCTAAATTAGGGCTAAAAAAAATAAATGAAGGATGATGTCCTGTCAACTTCAAAACATGTCCAAGTATTAAAGTTCACAGACAAATCAGCTACATGTATGTTACAATTGTCACCCAGGCCAGGGATCCCCAAACCCAGTCCTCAGGGAGCCAAACAGTGCAGGTTTCCAAGGTAACCAGTGACAGAATTCTACCACCTGTGGATCTGTTGTTACATTGTATCAGTCAGTAATGATTACACCTGTGCTCCAGCAAGGAGATATGGAAAACCTGCACTGTAAGGTCTCCCTGAGGACTGGATTTGAGAAACCCTAATCTAGACTATTGGGATGTATATTAGGAAGCTGCATTAGCAGAACTGCAGTAGTGCACTCCAAAGTTACACCACACACCTCAACACAAGGTTAGTGCAGCGCGATTCGGACATAATACTAATTTCAGGAGGGGTCAGATCGCACCATATGTCCCACCGCATCTGGCTCCCAACATCGAGTGAAGCACAATAACTTTCCTTCCTTACTATCACAAGTGAACAATGGTTTGTAGTGTCGAATCCATTGATGAGTCTGTTCCATGTAATGGGATTAACAATAAATATGTAGAGTACAGCACAGCACCACAGCTGCAGAGCTGACAGTCTAACTATTAATATACTGGGCACAATCTTGTAAAACTCAATGACACAACTGTATTACAAAAAAGGGGTAGAGCCGAATACATCGCATTTTTGTCAGTTTGGTTATTTAAAATAATCACGTGTGACAGATACACAGACTTAGTGAAAACACCCTTATCCTGTGTATATAAAAACGTAACTGTCTGCGCTTAGTTGTACGACCGCTGGTACATTCATCACCCTGTACAATAGACGGGATATAGATAGATAGATCACACACACATACACCAAACGCTGAACAACACCCTTTACAACTTCTTTATGTCACATGCTGACATCATAACCCCAAAATGTTTTATACAGGATAATCCCGACTTCTGGTGCAGGAAGGGGGCCCTGGGGCGTGGCTGTGTCGGATCAGGGCGTGTCCTGGGATAACCGCTGGGCTATTTTGTACATTTATTCCTTTTGCAGTCCCTCCATTATTATTCTCCACGTAATCCTTTTTTTTCTCCACATAACAAGACCAATTTATCAGAACACGTGTGCATGTTTCTGGTCTGACGATATCTGTGTGCTTTGCTGGTAACATCGCAATGGTTGGATGATTATTGTACGTTTTAATGGTAGAATTGTAATTCCATTTATTGTTGAAATTTCATTGAAATCATCCTCGTTAAAACTCACTTTGAAAGCAAATCCCTAATGTCAGTCGAGTGTCTAACTGTCAACTGGGGAGAAAAACCAGACAGACAAATACCCATAATACAATGTACAATCAGGTTATTGTAGGATACTAAACAGATAATCACTGCAAACAAAACATCTGACGCAATAAAAACACAATCCATGTGTTTTTGACTGCGCCATGTTTTGACTACTCTTTTCCTTTATGTCTGTGCTCCACTCTTCTTCACCATCCAGCATACTAGTACCAGCCGTCACACCGAGGGGCAGTTCTGAGGACTGGGAAGAACGGCCTTCTTGCAGCTAAGCCCAAACATCCTTGTGGAGGTCCCCGGCAAATACCAGGAGTTTCGTTAGACTCCGTGCCTCTATTCTGCCAGCGCCGATCTCAGTTGACCCAAAGAATCCATTATTTTCTGACCCATGTCTGTGACCCAGCTGTTGCCTGCACACCAGAAGTGCCAACAGAATTGGAGAGGTGCCTGGAAAGGAGCCATTCAGGACCACCGATTCAGCTGACATACATAGGATCCCAAGGACTATGTCCATTGGAACTTATCTTGAGGTACAACTGGGATTTCCGAAACGGATAGCAGCCAAAAATCTGTTGTAAAACAATAAATTGAAAATCCAGATCTTTTCAAGTATTGTGTCGTTACTTGTTTTGTTATTGCATCTCTTAATATTTGGTGCGTTTTTCTTATGTTCCCAGATTTACTTCTTCAATCATTGTTTGTACTATAATGTACTTTGTATTATCTCTGTTACTCCAGTAACAAAAAATAAATAAACAAAAATAAACCCCCAAATGATGACGCTCGCAAGCGGTCACAAGGAAAATGCTCACTCTGAGATGTCACAAATTGAATGGATATAGTGACAATATTAACAGACAGGAAAGAGGTCTAGACACAAGAGCTGACACTCTAACACACTGTGATTCACCCTATGTTTATGTATCTTAGGAACTTTAACGAGACTAGGATTTATTGTTGTGCTATTAACAGATATAGAGATGCCAGGTATGTAGTATCTATTGGCTGGTGAGAAGATTATTAGTTCAGTTCTTGAAAGATTGAGCCTGATCTGCTGAGGGGAAATCCAAGATGAAATGACAAGTAGACCTTAAGTAACGCGGACCAACAGAAAAGTTAAAGATCTAGAGAAGGAAGATAAATTCGGGAGTCACCTTCATAGAGGCGATGCTAAAAAACAAAGGAACTTATTTGTTTTCCAAGAGAAGTAGTCTAGATAGAGAAGCAGAGAGGTCTTGTGGTCCAACAGACAGAGAAATTGAGGTGGATTCAAAGAAACAAACAATAGAGAGTTCGAAGAAAATATTATTTAATATGTATCAATTGGACAATGGGGTTAGAATTTTGAGCAGAGTAAGAGGTTGGAAGTATATTTGTTGGACAGTGTCCAAAGTAATTCAAAAGGAGTGGTTGGTAGTGTGTATTTTGGGAAGTCAAGAGAGATACAAGATTTTTGTTAATGCCTTTCTACATGGTAGGAGAGGTTTTGAAGGCCGCACATTTCATTCTGTGCCATGACCGAGATCGTTGACAATCCATAGAAGAGAGAGGAGCCGGAGCTGTGCGCCTATCGGATCAGGACAGGAGGGTGTCGAAATTGGGGAGTGAATTGCTGCATGTGGATGTAAAGTTGATTAAAATGAATAGAACTGAGAACTGAGTGTTCTGCAGGAATGAGGAGATTCAAACTAGGTACAAAGAAGTGAGGGAGAGATAGAAAATGGTCAGGTAATACAATAACATAGAATAGGTGGTTTCAAATACATTGCAAAAGACATTGTTGTTCCAAATTTAAAAAAAATTAAAAATTCAGAACCACTTTCAGGAACAGATTCACTGTCCACAAGACACTTAAATTTGGTGAAACTCAGAATTTGCCTAAATATTACATTAATTACCCGTTAGTGTGAGGAAGCTGAACATTTGGCTTCTGTATTCCCATTTACCATCTGACATCCAACCCCCCCATGAGTCATGATGTTGTCACAACGGACTCCTCACAACTAAACTCTGAAATGACTTCTTGCTGTAATGCGCTTTGGGCGACTGCATCTCTCTAATTAGTAATAACATCCTTTAACAACACTTCCACTTCCTATGGAATTGCTGGATCTGTTCTTCACTTATTCCCCAACCTCTTTAGCTGTTACATTTCCTCTATGTTCCGTTGATCACCATTTATATCAGATACTTATTTCAGTGATAGGCTTTGTTTTTTAGTTAGTGGTTTCTACTTTAACCCCTTCATATACCTCTGAAGTGCGAAGGGGGATCTCCCACTCGTCCTTAGCACTGATGAGGTTCAGTACTTACCCCCTCCCACTGATATTTCCCGTTGGTGGGTTCAGCTCAAAGAGGCGGGGATTGAGGACCTCAGAGGGGGGGGGGGGGGGGGGTCACATTAAAACTGCCCTTTTTTCCCCCCCGATCCTGGCACCTACACACTCGGGAGCACCCTTGTTTGCTAAAAGGGTGTCCCCTCTTTCAAAGTGCCCCATTTAAAAAGTTATTCACTAGGGGCCTGATTCATTAAGGATCTTAACTTGATAAACTTCTTCTTTCAGTCTCCTGGACAAAACCATGTCACAATGCAAGGGGTGCAAATTGGTTTTCTGTTTTGCACATAAGTTAAATACTGACTGTTTTTTCATGTAGCACACAAATATCAACTTTAAATGTCAGTGTACAAATAAGCTATCAAGTATTTGTGTGCTACATGAAAAAACAGACAGTATTTAACTTATGTGCAAAACAGAAAACTAATTTGCACCCCTTGCATTGTAACAGAGACTGAAATAAGAAGTTTCTCAAGTTAAGATCCTTAATGAATCAGGCCCCAGGTTATCATGTGTGATCAGCAGACAATAACACCCTACAGAAATCATTAATAAGTCCAGGGATGGGGGGGTGACTTCAATAAACTCAGGGGACCCCTCATTTTACGCAGTTGATTGTCTATTTTTAAAAATGGGCTACCCATGTTATATGTACACATATTATGCATTTCATTGAAGACCATGCAACCCAGCAAAACAAAAATGCACAATCATTTTCAAGTGCAGATTTTATCATGAAGAACCACAGACTATTATTGGCGGTGTTTAGAATAAAAAAGAAAAAAAACATATGCATTTGCTTTAAAAATTCACTTTCTTGCAATTAAAAGAAAATACATTTTTTTGTCCATATTAGGTACATTTTTTTTGCCATGTCAGGAGGAGTAAACAAACTAATGGTATTTTCTGAAAAGTCATATTCATGTTGTGAAAAGAAAGTGCAGTGAGGTCACGCTGCAAATCCGGAGGAGGAGGAGGAGGGTGCATTGTGCTCTCTGCCCCTTCCCCGTGTATGTCCACTTTGAAGGCTGAAAGTCCACTCATGCCGCCCTCTACATCTTTCACATTGCCCCTTAAACCATGACAGACTGACAGTCAGGCAGACTTATTCACTAACACTTTCCCAGAGAAACGCAAATCAGAATCACTGAATAGTTTGATAGTTCTGCTGAGTGATGTCATTCTTTTTACAACATATAATCTGAAATCCGCTGGTTAGAAAATACATCCTTGGTTAATGTTAGAATCTGATTCCAGTTAGGAAGAGGAGTGGGACATGTTCTTAGATGTCCCCTCAGTCATTAACGTCCAGATGTCAGATTAACGGAACCTTTGAGAAAGACACATTTACTTGAACACAAGAATATATAAAACAAATAAGCATGTAACATCCTAAAAATGTCCTTTTATAATAAATATCTGTGAAAATGCGTTAATGTTGCATTAAAACATGTAATCAAGGTATTGTCCATTTAGTCCAGGGAAAAAAACCTTTTCATTAAAATGATTCTGTGCCGGCTCACTGAGCATGTTTAAAATGCAAACTTGCAGCAATTCCCTTCACATGAAAAGGTCTCCTCTTTATACACAAAAAGGTACATTTCAAAGACCTATCATCGTGTGTGTGTGTGAGAGAGAGCAAAAGAAAGAGAACGAGAGAGCGCGCTCAAGAGCAAGAGAGAGAAGGAGAGAGAGAACGAGAGAGCGCGCTCAAGAGCGAGAGAGAACGAGAGAGCGCGCTCAAGAGCGAGAGAGAACGGGAGAGCGCGCTCAAGAGCGAGAGAGAACGGGAGAGCGCGCTCAAGAGCGAGAGAGAACGAGAGAGCGCGCTCAAGAGCGAGAGAGAACGGGAGAGCGCGCGAGAGACAACGGGAGAGCGCGCGAGAGAGCGAGCGAGAACGAGAGAGCGCGCTCAAGAGCGAGCGAGAACGAGAGAGCGCGCTCAAGAGCGAGCGAGAGCGAGCGAGAACGAGAGAGCGCGCTCAAGAGCGAGAGAGAACGAGAGAGCGCACTCGAGAGCGAGAGAGAAAAATGGAGAAATAAAGAGCGCGCCCAAGAGTGAAAGAGCGAGAGAGAACAAGAGCGCGCCCAAGAGTGAAAGAGCGAGAGAGAACGAGAGAGCACATAGAGCACACACAAGAAAGAGAACGAGAGAGAAAAATGGAGAAATAAAGAGTGCGAGAGTGAGAGCGAGAGAGAATGAGAGAGCGCGCTCAAGAGTGAAAGAGCAAGAGAGAACGAGAGCGCGCCCAAGAGTGAAAGAGCGAGAGAGAACGAGAGAGCGCACTCGAGAGCGAGAGAGAAAAATGGAGAAATAAAGAGCGCGCCCAAGAGTGAAAGAGCGTGAGAGAACGAGAGTGCGCCCAAGAGTGAAAGAGCGAGAGAGAACGAGAGCGTGCCCAAGAGTGAAAGAGCGAGTGAGAACGAGAGAGCGCACTTGAGAGCGAGAATGAAAAATGGAGAAAGAAAGAGCGCGAGCGAGCAAGGGAGAGAGCGAGAGCAAGAAAGCAGGAGAAAAAGAGAAAGCAAGAGAAAAAGAAAGCAAGAGAGAGCGAAAGAGCGTGCAAGAGAAAGAGGGAGAAAAAAAGGGAGAGGGAGAGAAATATTACCTCAATGTTTCCCCTGGTGCAGTGAAAAGCAAAACAGAAAAATCCCATGTTGATTAAATATGATATAAAATACAATATGTTTGGATAAAAGTATCTTTCTTCTCTATGGAAAAATAAAAATCAATATTATAAATATACAATTTATTTTGTTATAGGAAAGGAGATCATTCTTTTCTAATAGTGTCAGAATAAGACAGCAGCCAATGGGCAGAGTGCGAGTGGGCTGGCACCCATAGTGGGGCATGAGATATATAAGCAGAGGAATATGTCACAGCTCCTGAAAGAAGCTCACAAGACATCACCCAAGCAGGAACAGCAGGGAGATGTTTTACAAGCGTGGTGCCTGCGTTGGGTTACTTGTGATTCTCATCTTCTGTCAGGAGCAAGTCCGAGCCAAACCCATGACCAGCCTACAGGTATGTAACATGCTCTCTGAGAACGGCGTCTATGTGAGCAGAGCCAGCTTACATGCATTAAGTCTGCTGTATCTGTTCAGCAAGTTGATTGCAGGTTTATTTTGTTTGATCTTAATTAAGTCTAATTTCCCTAAAGCACCAAGTGCACATTTCCAATGCATTGTCTGCATAGCATCAAGCTGTGTACAGAAGACCTGGCTGATCTGCTCTCAGCATATAGATGGGTCATTAGAATGACCTGGAGGACAACTACAGATGTGATAAAAAGTAACACATATTCTTCACCAGAAGAGTGAATATATTTGCATAGAACACTCCAGCAAGGTGCTGTAACCCTTGGCAACCAGGTTCTATCATTTCACTAGTGCACTTTAAAAAATCAAATCAAATGTTTAATGGGTTGCTATGGGTTACAGAACCTTCTAACACAGTTACTCGTTAGGAGCTGGAGCTTAGACATAATCTGGTTATTTGCCAGCAAGGTTGAAATGTGCAGTAAGACACAGCAGCTAATCACTAGTTCACTTTTATCCATCAACTTTAAATTAGACAATAAAAACAAAAGATTTTATTGTTTGCTATACATTAGGTGACAGAACCATCTTAGTCAATTTAGTGACTATATTTTTCTTTTATAATAATAATGATAATTATCTTACATAATTTTTTATCATCCTTGTGCCCTATGTAATGTGTCATCTTATTGTGTAGACATTTAAATCATCTGCTTTCTAGAGCTTGTCCAGATTACTGGAGGATAATTTCGAGCGGTCCTACGGTTCTGATGAAGCGGACCATGACAGAGGAGAACTGGTGCCTACAGACTCCCTGGATCAGCTGGACCCCGAGAATCAGTGGCACAAAAATAGGGCGGATAAAGTGGATGGTCCCCACTTAAATGAAGTCACCCTACAAGAGCTCCTTAATGACCCTGCCGGGATACAGAGAAGATACAGACAGAGGAGCAAAAAGGGGTTTTCTAGGGGATGTTTTGGCGTCAGACTGGACAGGATCGGATCGTTGAGCGGGCTGGGCTGCTAAGTTACATTGGTGAGTATATAAAAAGTCCCATTAGTTTTGTTAAATTGACTCTGTCCCCTCACTCCCAGTCACCCCAGTAAAACATTGAACTTATCTGTGCCAGGTTCTCCGGTATATGCTATGTACTACCAATGTACACATATTATGGAAGGTTCAAGTTTTAGTTAATACTTTATAGCGTCTGCAAATATATCTGGAATTTTTAGGAACTAAAGTTATTTAAGGTTATAAAAATGTCTTCACTGGAAAGTGGTTTTCCTATGTATATCAGCCTTGTTGTCTGTACC
Organism: Mixophyes fleayi; assembly: GCF_038048845.1. Classification (NCBI taxonomy): domain Eukaryota; kingdom Metazoa; phylum Chordata; class Amphibia; order Anura; family Limnodynastidae; genus Mixophyes; species Mixophyes fleayi. The sequence goes on along the minus strand of NC_134412.1, from coordinate 91,031,707 downwards.
TCTGCCTGCAATAGTCTTTAGTGACGTAGACAAGTTATATAAATGTCAAATATCTTATGCTGTGCATGATATATATCTGTATATCCCCTCTGACGCCTTTACATATGGGATATTTTTGCATTTTAGGTTTAGCTTGGTGAATGCAGCTTACTTTGGCTCTGCAGTTTATTGCATCCTATGAAGATGTGCTGGTTGTACACACAAGCATTCAGTGAGCACTGGATGACATGAAAGCAACATATCTTATTGCCGTGTATCTGTGTTCTATCCGTGTTCTCTCTGAATACTCCTGTACAGTGTCAGCAGTTTCATCATAGGGTTCATTGATCTTTATACACAGTCCAAGTTAGCTGTGTCTAGCACAGCTCAGATTGAATGTAGCACAGATGCAGGGAAAGTGCCCTAAACGCTCATCTGTATATAAATCCTTCTCTAGAGCAGCTTACAAACTATACTGCTCTGCAAACACAGGGCTGGATCTGACAGTGCTCTTTCTCTTCTCCATAATTTAAATGGTATTTGTGGTCTGGACCTATCATCATCATCATTATAGAGCGCCACTGGTTCCGCAGCGCTGTACAGAGAACTCACATCAGTCCCTGCCCCATTGGAGCTTACAGTCTAAATTCCCTAACACATACACACACACACACACACAGACAGACAGAGAGAGACAGATAGACAGAGAGAGACACTAGGGTCAGTTTTGATAGCAGCCAATTAACCTACCAGTATGTTTTTGGAGTGTGGGAGGAAACCGGAGCACCCGGAGGAAACCCACACAAACACAGGGAGAATATACAAACTCCACACAGATTGTCATGCCCGTTCCCTACAGCTGCAGATGAAGAGTGGCTTGTATGGACCGAGCAAGGTTCTTCACCCACAAATCAGAGCTACATGTGCAGTTTAATAAATAACGTTGCTAAATGCAAAAGCTTAGCGGGTTAAATTGTCAAAGAGGCATTAAAACCATCCTGGTCCCCACTGATATTACTGAGAAGACTACCCTTTATAATATATACACACACACACACACACATACACACACACCAGTATGAAAAAAACTACTACTTAGATATTAAAATTATACCCATAGACCTAACACTAGTACCAGAGTCTGCTGGTGAGAATATCGCCCTGCAAGCACAAGATTACTTTATTACACATTCCTGGATAATATGCATATTTTACTTGTTTAATTATCCATCACATACTCTGTGTTTTGTGTTGCACAAACAACCGGTTGACAGAATGGAAGATCTAGGGCCGCTGACCAAGGTCCTGAAACTAAGCTGTTCTCAACGCAGCAGTGCAAGTGGAGTATTTTACTAATGCATAAATTAACCTATAGTATTTGTCTCCCCAGAATGTCACATTTGCTAAATATTTACAGCGTTCCTCCTTTGGCAAACTACTAAACTGCAAAATATTATTACATGAAGCAATCTCATTAGAGATCAGCAGAATTCCTCTGACACAATTAACTCTTGACTGTGTCCAAACTTGGACAACCGGTAGCCTTATAGCTTCTGAGGAGCTACAATGTTGTCGTGACATGCTGGAACTTGTAGTTCCACAACACTTGGAGGGCCATGAATACACAGTTCAGAGTCAGGGCAAAGGAGGAATTTGTGTTAAAATAAAAAATATTGTCAATATACCTTTTAAGAAACTACTTTCCAGAAAATAATTTGTGGCAGGAACCGATATCCCTCTACTTTCATCACGGATTCCTTAGAAAATATTTGAATAACTTTTAAGAGTTGGCATTTTATAACGAGGAGGTACTGACTAACCAATAGAATATCACAAGAACTTGTCATCATCTTACAGGTTCAACAGAATTCAGAGGGTAGAACAATAACCAGCTTCAAGAAACTCGAGGAAGAACATTGTAAACTTCACCATCGACGTCTATTGTGCTTCTACTTTCACATGGTCATCAAGAGAAACGACAGCTTTTCCGGACCACACACAGCGGTCACATTTTGCAAGACCCCACCATTAAAAATTTATTTTGGACTTTGTCTATCTGTGCCCATGTCATTAGAAATGCAGTTCATGGTCACCTATACTGTAAATGTGATAATAAAATTGTTTCCATGTTTTTTTTTAGTTCTGGTATCTATTTCAATGGAAATTATAATGAGAAATGTGGTATTTTTTTGGATTAAACGTTGTTGAATAAACAAAGGTCTTCTCATGGTGTACATGGCTTCTCTGCTGGGACCTGAAACTACATTAAACAAATACAGTAGAGGTAACAATGTATCGGGAACTAGTTAGACCGGACGCAACACATTATTTTCTTGTCATTTCCGGTGAACACTTTGCCTGTTCCACAACGTCTTCCACACTTTGGGGTGTCACCAGCTTGCACCCATTCACTAAAAGAAAACAGTTTTGTTTTTAGCACACACTTATTTTAGAATGTATTTTTTGCAGAGAGTTTGCCAGGCTTATGAATTGTAAAAGCAGAGCTAAAATTATGCAAAACCAAATAGTCTTTGGCACATTGAAGTTTTGGGGTACGCTGCATTAAATGCAGCGTACCCCAAGACTTCAGTGTACCCAATTAGCACATCAAATGGTTAACTTTAGGTTTCAGTTAGTACAAATTATGCTATGTGAGGGTCTTTACAGAGCTTCTGCTCCTCATCTGCAAACTATCAGGTCCTTATATTTAACAGAGATTAGATTGTGGACAGTTTGGAAGGCAGTAGAGACAACATGTGATTAAATAGTTTTAGCTCAGATACATCCACATTACTTACTCCCCCGGAATGGGATGTACCATTTTCAGTATGAAACATTAACAGAAATACGCCGTGAGATTTATTAAATGGTTAAACTTTCAATTTGGTATTCCTTTAAAAAATGTGAAGCGTTCAAACCATACACACAATTTTCTAAAAAATCCTTGCCTTCCCTACACCTTAGACAAGTGTCCGAGCCAGGAACAAGGACCAATGTCTGTAGTGATGCCTCTGACGTATATCTAAATCTGCAATAGAAGCTCTCTAAACTGCTGACCCTAACTTGAAGTACAGTGAATGCAGAAATAAGAAAAATAAGCCAAACTTCCTTCCTTCAAAAAGAGTAGAGGTTGTACAAATGGAACAACAAGCTCATTTAAATAAACATAAGTCAATGCAATATCTTTTTTATGCCTTCTTTGAAAAAAAGGACTAAAACAGCATATGTGGATTTGTTTCCTCTGTGTTCAGTGATGCTATTTATCATTATGTGGTTTGTGTTTTTTCTGTGACAGAATGGACAACGCTGGAGTACTGGGAGTATACAGATTTATTCCATAAGGCAGGTTGTACTCAGTCTATTGAGTGGTACTGAGCACTTATTTAGCTTAGAGATCAACAGCAAGTGGGGAACGCTGGCTGCTTCAAGACATGTTTTATTCAGCAATTATTTCTCTCTCTGGCAGAGTCATCTCTGCTACGTTCACCAGGTAAAGGCTGAAAACTCTCAGACACATCCTTAATATAGGCTGAACACAGTTTCCAGCTAATTAAATCAGCCGTTACCAGACTCCTGCTGATTTTAAGGAGTAACAGGTGATACCCGAGGAGTCACTTCACAATTTGTACAGTTGACAACCTAATTAATCAGTAAAAGGTGACAATTCGCTGACAATATTAGGGAAGTTCCTCTCGTTGTGGACCCTGGATGCTCTCTTTATACTACAACTCGCTTGTCAAGTTTCCTTTCTGTATCCTCCTCTTGCAATATTTTATTTAAAGGACTTGGACTGTATCACAGTTCTTATAACAGTTAATACAGCTGCATTAAAAGGTTTTCATTTTTTCTACTGAAAAGCAGAACAGACACCACAGTGCGTCGCAAAACTTTTTGTCTTCGCTCTCGAAGTTACTAGTTACTGTATATATACTTTATATACTATTGTGCTTAAATGGAATAGAAATAATATAAAGCAATCAATATAAATTACCTTGCTCCATTAACCCATAAAACAATAATTAAAAGGTCCATAAGATCATAGGTCATAAGAGTTCTTTATAAAATCTTCAGCAACGGTTCTCAGTTGCACTAAAAATTAGAAATATACACACACATAATACATATATGTGTATATGTGAAGAAGAAAGCGCCAAACATAGTGTGATATTGTAAATACAAATATAAATTCTTTAAGTGTGCAGATTTGTCTCGTACCCCATGTAGAAAATATTCTAGCACATCTCACAGAGGTCCAAATCTTCTCCCATAGATGGATTATACCAATTGGTCCCGCATGCATAAACTAGGACTCAAGGGAAAGATAGGCACAACATTTTGTTTTTGTGTTAAAACACACTACACTATGTTGTGCCTATCTTTCCCTTGAGTCCTAGGGGTATATTTACTAAACTGCGGGTTTGAAAAAGTGGAGTTGTTGCCTATAGCAACCAATCAGATTCTAACTGTCATTCTGTAGAATGCACTAAATAAATGACAGCTAGAATCTGATTGGTTGCTATAAGCAACATCTCCACTTTTCCAAACCCGCAGTTTAGTAAATCTAGCCTCTAGTTTATGCATGCGGGACCAATTGGTATAATCCATCTATGGGAGAAGATTTGGACCTCTGTGAGATGTGCTACAATATTTTCTACATGGGGTACGAGACAAATCTGCACACTTAAAGAATTTATATTTGTATTTACAATATCACACTATGTTTGGTGCTTTCTTCTTCTTTTCTATGCATTTAGGTCATACATCTGCAATTGGATGTTAACTCGGAATTAAGCAGCCTACTGTATGTGATTATAATATTTTTCTTGGGCACATTTATTTATTTATTGCCACACTGAGCGCCGATGTCTATTTTTTGTTTTGTATATATATATATATATCCCTTGAAAAAGTCTTTATGGAAAGGACGAAACGCGTTGGGCAGTCGTTTTGCACGCTGTTCCGGACTGGTGCATCAGTGTGGTTTCATTGGCTAACTTTGCCCTGCATGCTGTTTCATCTGAGCACGAGAGACTGGACAGATAAGCTGTTTTATATTGTGTTTTATGTACGAGCATATTATACTTAAGCTGCAGTTGAGGCTGTATTGCCTCCTTTTGTATTAAATTTTTTATCACATTTCATTTGTTGTGATGGTATTATACTATATTGGCTTCCTTTTGAGTTTTAGCCAATTCGAAGTGGTGCTATCATTCTGGGAGAAGACCCTGCTGGAGTCAGGACGTTTTAGTACAGCGATCCGTTACAGACCACATCTCATGTGAAGGTCTATGAGCACTTATCTAAGGCGATTTGAATTTGAATTTCTGGTACGGGAATTGCACATTTGTGGATTATCCCAAAGATGTTATACATTTAATGCACTATGTTGGCGCCCCTTTCTCTCTTTTTTGTATTTTATTAGGCTGATACCTGCAGATAGGTGTCGATTGTATTGGGAGCTGCCATCTCATGTACTGAGTATACAAATTATTTTTTTGTCACTATCACTTTGTGGTTGCACATCTATAAGCGCCTGTGTAGCTTAGAAATTTGGTGGGAATATATATATATATATATATATATATATATATATATATATATATATATATATATATATATATATATATATATATATATATATATATATACACACATACATACATTCACACACACACACACACTTACATATATGCATACACACTCTGTTTCCGACTTTCCCCTTCATATAACCTGATCTCAACGGGACATATACAATTCTAAAATAAAGCAAAGCCAGGGGGGGCTTCCATTTAGCTACAGAACTTCCATACAGTCCTATTATGAAACACGTTGGGTTTGTGGCTTGGCGCAAGTTTTGAACGCATTGAAGACTGCAGTAGCTTGGAGGCAAATGCACTCTACAGCCTATGCTGATGTGATGAGTCCGATGTTATATAGGTCTGAGAAGTGCTTATTTTAAAGATTTTAATAAAGTGAAACACCATGCACCATAAAAAGCGCCACCTGTCTTTTCTTTATTGTAGAGAATAAGAATGTATTAAAAAAAGTGTGAACAGTCCACAACTGAAACTGCAAAGCTGTTAGTAACTCCCTAATCTCAGTTACTTTAATTGAAGGAGCAGAGAAGGAGATATTTGCACTGGTAGGGGCGAGCTCTGCTAAATTACAAGGCTTTCACTATCATCTGTGCTAGTAGGGGGTTGATGCCTGTAATTGGTCTTTAATCTGCCCCAACTAGTCAGCTTAGCAAGTATACATGGACCCATGTTCACTTCTACACCTAGACCCCATGTGCAGGTTACGGGTTTTAGTTTCCAAGTCTCAGGAATACAAACCAAAAAAAGTCAATAAAAATTCACACATCTTAGATGAAAGGCAGAGATATTGTCAAAAGAGAGCTCAGAATGACCGACTCTGGCTGTGATTCCTTGACCTTTATCTATATTTCCACACAGAAAGCCCAGATATCAGAGAGCGTGCAGCCAGCACAGGATGACTCAAAGTGGATATAGCCCACACACTTATTCTCTGCCAAAGGCTGAAGACTAGAGAGGTTCTTCAGCCTAACTCCAAAACAATCTCAAGGGGTCCACAGTGTTTTTAATGAGCTTCTTTCGTGTAAGAAAACATGGATCTCTGGCTGTAATTCATGAAAAATTGGCATTGTTCCATTGTGTCCAGAAGGGCAAGGTTTCATACAGAACAAACATTACTTTATAAAAATATGTTAAAAAAACCTGTAAATAGTTCTATTGTGTGCTCGTAAGGCAAGCAAGACCAGCGTTTCTAGAAATGTTGGCAGAAATTGCGTTCCAGTAAAGTACCCTGGACACCGACAGAGCGACAGGCGGACATTTTGTGGGCGGAGCCATTAATTGTAAAAATGAATTCAGTTTAGTAAGAATTATCTGTGTCTGTGTTAGGGAGTTTAGACTTTAAGCTCCAATGGGGCAGGGACTGATGTGAGTGAGTTCTCTGTACAGCGCTGCGGGATTAGTGGCGCTATATAAATAAATGGTGATGATGATGATGAACAGGCATTTTGCACCACATGTCTCATTGACGTCACTGTTTCTTATTGAATTTAAGGGACAATTTCTCTTGGGTTTTGGTTTAGCCCTCAAAATGGCTGCCTCAGTGAGGTCATCAGTCTCCAGTGAAGTTATTGGGCTACATCCTCAGAAATATTGTTTCAGCCGCCAAACATGGCGGCCGCCACGTAAGTGACAGGTACTCCATCAAACATTTCAGATGCCGGGAACGACTTGACAGAAAAGATTAGGAAAACACCATAGGGGTATATTTATCATACCTTCTATAGAAGGAAGGTGGAGGTGTTGCCCATAGCAACCAATCAGATTCTAGCTACCACTTTCTAAACTGTACTAGATAAATGACAGCTAGAATCTGAATGGTTGCTATGGGCAACACCTCCACTTTTGCTTTTTAGAGGGTTTGATAAATCTACCCCCAAATTTAAATATTAGCATCTTTGAACACCACTTGTATATTTTTTGTAAATTGCAATTTATGTTTAATGCTTAAAAATCATGGTATACCCATGTCTGCACACAGGGGAGACCCTGTATTCACATCAATTCACACGTAACCAGGGACATTACTGAGGTCTGAGGCACTTTTTGCCTTATGCCTCAATGCCACTATTTCCTAATGAACTGACAGGATGCATTCTCATGTATGCTGGTTCAGCCATCAAAATGTCTGCTTTGTGGGTAGTCAATGGGTACACTTTAAGCTGTATAGAACAGCGAATTAACGGTGTGTGTACTAAACTAACACTAATGTTATATTGTTTTGTCTGGTATTAAAATTAGAGATGCTCACTGACCCCGTGAACTGGTTTTGGTTTTGGATCTGAATTAGCTTCGTGTTTTGGTTTTGGCAAAACCGCCCTCGTGTGTTTTGGCTTTGGATTTTTTAGGAAAATCACATATATTTGCTCTTTTTTTTGTTTCTACATTATTATTAACCTCAATAACACTAATTTCAAGTCATTTGCAGTCAATTTTGGCCACCTCACAGGTCACAATATTATTTTCATACACTTTTGGACAAATACTTCAACTACGCAACATCGCCCGCATCTGTCCTTTTCTCTCTCAGGATGCCACCAAAACTATCATCCACGCACTCATCATCTCCCGCCTTGATTATTGTAACCTCCTCCTCACTTACCTCCCCCACTCCCGTCTCTCCCCCCTCCGCTCTAAACTCAATGCGGCCGCAAGACTCATCTTCCTCTCACGCCGCTCCTCCTCTGCCTCCCCTCTCTGCCTTGCCTTACACTAGCTCCCCTTCCCCTACAGAATCCTTTTCAAACTCCTCACCACCACTTACAAGGTTCTCTCCAACTCTACTGCCCCTTATATCTCTAACCTCCTCTCCATTCACACTCCTGCCCGCTCCCTGCGCTCGGCCAACGACCGCCGCCTCTCCTCCACCCTTATCACCTCTTCCCACTCCAGAATCCAAAACTTTTCCCGTGCAGCCCCCCTTCTCTGGAACGACCTCCCTCGTTCCATCCGTCTCTCTCCTACTCTGTGCTCCTTCAAACGTGCACTCAAAACTCACCTCTTCCTCAAAGCCTACCAACCATCTACTTAACCCCCATCTCCTTCCTTTAGCTCGTCCTCCCTTCTCTCCTCTTGCCTCAACTGGCTCCTCTTGTGCCTGGTCTGTTTACCCTCCCTTAGGGTGTAAGCTCGTATGAGCAGGGCCCCCTCCCCTCCTGTCTCCATACCTGTTCTTTTGCTCCGTCTTTACTGCATATGACTAGCCGGAATTTCTGAAGTATTGGTACTTTTTGTTCATTGTTCTGTATGGTTTCACCCTGTATAGTCTACTGTTAGAACTGTGTGCGGCGCTGCGGATACCTTGTGGCGCCTAGCAAATAAATTATAATAATAATAAATAAAATACTGCAGTGACCTGGCTGAATGGTAAGCGACAGAGCAATGACACAAACACACGGCAGTTCCTAGCACATCTAGGACACATTGGCACACAGCAGTGGCAGCACAGAAAAATGGTGCAAGATGGAATTGTCCTTGGGCCCTCCCACCCACCCTCATGTTGGATCTTAAAAAGGAATCCAAAAATCGCGAGATCCAATGACATAATGACGTTTTGCCTCGTTTTCGGTTCCAAGAGCGTGCAAAAAGTACGCCGGCTTGGTACTCGGATCCCCTAAGTTCGGGTGTGTTCGGTTCTCGAGGAACCAAGTCCGATCATCTCTAATTAAAATGGGTTACAGTCACCTAGTATCTCTGCAGCAGAAAGGGACAATCGCTATTAAATTATATACTCCTTTTATTTGAATAAATCATTTCTGTTACATTTTATTTTGATATTCTAGGAAGCGATGATGTTATAACTAACTCCCTTCCAGTAAGTATGAGCTCAACAATTTAAACTACTGGAAAAAAAATTAAAACAAGATTCCTTAATGGATCAAACATTATTATTTGTTTATAAATGGGTAAGATAACTGGTGACATATGATTATCAGGGAAGCAGCGCAGTTCTGGAATCACACGCGGTACATCACAGGACAATTAGGCGGACATTAGGAAAGACAAATCTTGTTATATGTGACCTAGATGCCTTTTCTCCAGTTCCTTTGTGTGTTTTTATTGCTATAAATTGTTTTGTCAGTTATAAACATCATTAGCTTTTTGCCTGTAGTGTTTTACACAGAAGAAATAAATCTCATCAGTGTCTTGGCATCTCTTACATAAAGGACGCTAGCAGTTTCCTGGAAAATAACATTAAATAAATAAGCTTATATTCATATTAGAGAATGGTTTGTTTGTTGTGTGTGGGCACTTGCAGTACCCAATGCATTTCAGCTGAGCACCTATAAAAAGAGCAATGTGCGCTGCAAGTGTAATATGATTTGTGTATAGTATTATATATTCGTGTAGAATGTATTGTAATGCGTTAGTTCCCTACGTCAGCATACCACCTAGGCTTTACAGGGGCCGACGGTACTGCTGGCAAGACACTGAAGTCAATAGGCCGTAATATAAATATATATATATATATATATATATATATATATATAGCAACATGTGACAGTGATGGAATCAATCGGATCATTATTGGAATGTTGGCAAATACCATAATCTTCAGACTGTCCTATAAGCTCCATTCTCTTCAGGATTGATCCATACCCGTGGCCCTAGGGCCAAACATCCTGATCTCCTCCAGTTTAGCAAGTCTATGTGTGGCCAAGTTGGTCACCGATCCTTGCTAGCACCTTGCAGTAGTATTGGCCAATGTGTAGCCACCGTAATTCCCATTGCATGGGGGACCAATTAGAATTAAAAATGCCAAAGAAAGACACATCAGAGAAACATATTAAGACTGCCGGGAAATAGTTATTACAGGGGATGGTACATTTTATATATCCCTTGTTTCTGTTTAATTGTTATTTTGTGGCAAAAGGTTTTCCACTTTTATTGTAAAAAATTTTGCATTCATAATGTGTTCTGTTTGGTGTTGGGTGAATTCCGACAAAAGATTAAAGTTTTATTCACTTATGTTTACTGAACCATTTGCAGTAAACCGTATAAATCTGTGTATATATGTAGATAATCTGTGCCGAGTACCCACAAAGAAAGAGGTTTGCCCATGCCTTACGAGAGCCCTTGAGCACTAAACCGGCTCAGTGTCCTGCGGGATACATGTCGCTAATACATGTCGCGGATACATGGCTGGATAACTGGGCTAAAGTGGCCCAAGGACTCACTGGGTTATCCAGAGCAAATTAACCTACAACCATAAAAGCAATGAAAGAGGGGGAAACGGCGCCCTTGTGTAACTAGAGAGTGGAGATCAGGGTCAGATTCGCTGCCGCGTGGCAGGTTCGGATGAGGAAGAAGCATTTATGAAACAAATATCAACAAGGTAAGCCGAGCGTTACTGGCCCAGAGAGGAAAGAGTTAATCTGCTGGACAGTCTGCATCGTTCTGCGCTGAGCATACCTCTGCAGTGTCCAGCACCGGGCAGAAGTAGGCAAGGGTAGGGGCTTTTAATATAATTGGCTATAGATTTAATGTTGAAGTGAGGGTGGGGGCTCTTTAATTTCATAGTGGAGTCATAATTTAAGGTGGAGCTGATTGGACTATTAATTTAATGTTGGGGTTGTTTCAGGGCTAGTAATTGGATGTAGGTCTGAGTTAAGGGAGAAGGAGGGCTATTTATTAAATGAGAATATTAATTATGTCAGGGCTGAATTGGGGGAGGGAGGCCTCAAGTATACACTCATTGCCCGGCTTTCCATTTTTCATGTGCTTGCCCTTTTTCTAAACAGGGCCCAACATTTTAGGATCCAGACAAGCAGCTTCTGAGTTTAAGGCACCCAAGCAGCACTAGGCAGTGAAAGCCACAAGAACGGGTAGGAAAGAGCAGGACAGTCTGCCAACTGTCCTGATTCTGGTGGGGAAGTCCCGATTTTAAGTTACTGTCCTGCTCAGGGGTAGATTATTGTTTTTTATCTAAAATACTTATTGCTCCACTGATCAGAGAGCAGTACCTACCGGTGGAATTTTTCCCCTTCCAAAAGATACTTGTAGATAAATAAATTCAAAGTTTTTGGATTTCCTAAACCCAGCCCCTCGGATTACACTCACATGTCAGACCTCTCCAGTCTTTGAAGCACAGACAGTGAAAACATCATATAAAGATTTAGATTTACTTTTTGTATTTAATCAGTTTGGTGTTTATTAAAAAACAAAGAGATCCTCAAGTCAGATTATTAAATTCTGAGTTTTCACACAATGAAATTACTAGCGTGTGACTTTCCAGAAGAACGAGCATTTCAATTACAATGTTATTAATAATAAATAGAGTTGGATTCGTCTGCTTAGAAATTTTTGCAGCGTGAGGATAATCGTTTCACAAGTCATGCAGAGTCATCTTTAGCCTAAATGAAATCCTGTATTAATATGGGATGGTTTAGGGACAAACAATGGTCCAGTTTGCATTACGTATAATAAAGTGCCCTATATGTAGCAGAGCAGGTTGTATAGGGAGAATGTAAATAGCCGGTATGACCAGCATATACAGTGCTACTCCCAGTATCTACAGTCCCATTCCTGCAGAGTACAGGACCATGCCCACCAAATACAGGACCATACCCACCAAATACAAGGCCATACCCACCAAATACAGGACCATACCCACCAAATACAAGGCCATACCCACCAAATACAGGACCATACCCACCAAATACAAGGCCATGCCCACCAAATACAGGACCATACCCACCAAATACAAGGCCATGCCCACCAAATACAGGACCATGCCCACCAAATATTGTCCCATATCAAGCATATAAAGATATTCCAGGCCATCAACCTCATACCCACACTTTTCACTATTTCCCCATAACAGTTCAATGCAGTATTCATATTCATCCTCCGGATACGGGGGTCCCTCTGTTTACCCATACAGACTAGAAGCTTCCAATGTAATGATTACTGCACTAAGGTTACATATATAGAGAATTTTATTTGCCTGGAGCTCACTATAGGAAGCCCAACTTTAGTGCTGTAGACAGTAACAGAGCAGGTTCCATACCAAGTGATCCAGAACCAGACAAAGTTGTTTTGACCGTTGCCCAGAGTGTGCTGTGTGATAAGCTGCAGAGACTATCCGACCTTCTGCAGAGTATCGTCATCTAAGGATGGGCACTGCACAATGTAGTAAAGATCAGAGGTCTTTAATACGATGGGCAGGATTCTTTAAAAGACGTAAATGTTGATCTTGTTAGGAAAATCCGCAAAATAACTCAGAGCTGGACCATATGCCGTATGACGCAGCCGCGGACCTGGGGAAATGGAGTTTTCCTATAGTCAATATACAGTGAGGGCGTGCCAAACTCAAGGGCAGGCAAATGCATCCGATTCAAGCTTTAGGGATCTCTAAGATACATGATTTTTTCTTGCTCCAGCTACAGGGCTAGTCTAAGGGCTAGATTTACGAAGCTGCGGGTTTGAAAAAGTGGGGATGTTGCCTATAGCAACCAATCAGATTCTAGCTTTCATTTATTTAGTACCTTCTGCAAAATGACAGCTAGAATCTGATTGGTTGCTAGAGGCAACATCCCCACTTTTTCAAACCCGCAGCTTAGTAAATCTAGCCCTAAGTGCCGATTGCTAGCGATGACGGCTGTGCATGCTGTAACACTTGTTTGCAATCAGGAGCAACTGTAAAAATTTATTTTATGTACATTAGAAATTCATAATATTCTAATAAATGCATTTTATGTAAAAAAAAAAAATATTTTTCAATGTTTTAGCACATTAATGCTTATATTAACAGTTGACATTAATTGAAGTTTTTTTTATTGTGCATTGTTTTGGGAGTTTATATTCCACATATGGACATATCCTGCAGTGTCTACATCCATACTCATCACCACAGGTATTCTTACACTCGCTCATTGTTGAATTCAGGGGTACGTGTCGTATAACCATTTACGCACATTACACTCAGTATGAATCAGGCCGGATGTTCTTACTCCCCCAACACTTGTACAGGACACAGAGGTACAGAGCTCTGTAAATACTTCTCATGTACAAACACCGAACTTGGCACAGACTCTTTGGGACTACACAGATGTGAGGCCAACTGATGCCAGCAACGGATTTAGGTTAGTGCCATAATCCAGCCTTAGACTCGATAAGCAAATGTAAGTACAGTCTCAGACTGAAAAACCACACAAACAAAGATATTACCTCCAAAACATTATCAATTATGGTATACAAAACACATTGATCACAAATCTCTACGGGGCACATTTATCAATGTTCTCAAAAAGTGAAAAATAGTTTTCAATCCTTAGCGCAAAGATAAGGATTGAACTATTTCTCAAATTTATGAAGAACGCAACGCGGAATCAGCAGTTCCGATAAACTGCCGTTTCTGTGATAAAAAAAAAAATACTTACCACATCCTCTTCGTAATGCGCTGTCTCTGGATCTCCTCCTTGTCCTCTTCGTTCCTCTTCATACTGTAATTGCGCATGTGCAGCTCGAAGACCTGGGCATGAGCACAAACATCTCTGCTCAGAGAGAGAGTGGCGAGAGACAGGGAGGGATCATGTGATCCCTCCACACATGCGCTGTCCAGCTCTGCTCATCGGACAGCACTGAAATTTTTCAATTATGATAATGAACGCCAGCTGAAGCGGCGTACATTATCATGACAGGTTACCGAAAAAAATACTTTTTTTTCGGAACTTGTTAGATTGCGGAAGGGAGCAAACTCCATACCATTGAATGGTGACTCTCCCATAAACGAAACAGCAGATATCCACGATATCTGCTGTGATGCACCTTTCCTAAATATGCGGCACACTCCAACTTGCGTTGGAGTTACGGAAACAGAGTGAAAGTTTGCCAGCACCCACTCATAAATATGCCCCTATAGGTGCTACATACAGCACTGGGCACAATGGCCACCCACTTGCATAAGACCGTACAAGAGATCAACTAGGACCCACACTGGAAAAATACAATAAAATGTGAAGTCTGGGAGAATCACGAGCTTGTACATAGATCAGCAGGAAGACAAAACTTGAGCATTAACAATTCATATCCCATCATGAGCTTCCTCTAACAGACATTTGTACATCTCAGACAGCCGAAGTGCGGGGTTGTTGTGAGCCGAGCACACTGTGCGCTGTAGGTGTGGATAGGAATGTGGACATGATCTGTAAATTAATCAGAAGTGAGAGAGAGAACTTAAAATGTGCCTAAAACGACACTGGAATATGTGGGTTTCTGCAAAAATAAACACAACAAAATGACATCTGCGCTCAAAAAAAATGTAACTTTTATAAAAAAAAACATTTAATGACTCGAGTCAACTCTTTAGATACCACTGTCATTTCTTTGCCTTCCGCAACACATCGAGCTGTTGCGCACCAAAATAAGATTGCAAGCTCAAATGGGCAAGAGAACTGTGTCTATGGAATTCTACCATGTAGATGTAATATAATTGTGATCATCAGCTATAAGATGATAACAAATATTTTCTCTCATACATTTGAAACTTTGACCAAAGCTGAAAATAAAATGTTAAGAGTGTGGACAAGAGTCTTATAAGAACAGATGCCAGAGTGACAGTTCAGTAATTTAATTGCAATGAGAGGTTAATTAAAAGGAAGTATTTGAGCACCGTGGGCAGCTGCCAGGCTCTCGTTAAGAGGCCAAGTTTGACTTTGGTTCGCTTAGCGAGAACAGAATTAATTTGTGTCACCAAGATGAAGACAGTCTGCCTTCGTTCTCACAACATCAAACCGTCTCCGACTTTAGTTTATTAGATTCGTACCTGGGATCTCTGCTCTGACAATTATTGCAGAGATCTAGAGGAAGATGTAAATTACAATTGGACATGTCATTGCCCACACGTTGTCACACTGCTCCCCCCGGACCCTCTAGCGGCTCTTATACTGAAAAAGGGAAAACAGACCGTTCCAAAAATCTTTGAAAATATTCAGCGAGATCACATTGCCCAAATATCTGAGACTCAGCGGGAAAGGGGCTCGTTCAGCATTTATGATGTTCTTTATCCTAATGGATACAGTACGCGTGTGGGGTTGGTCCAATGTAAAAATGAAGCACACGTGCTTAGTTCCCAGCAGCCCTGTTTTACACATGGATGATTTGTAGACTCTGTGCCATCCAGCATCTGGCTCACAGCATGTCGCCACCACGTCAAAGCGGAGAAACAGATACTATTTATTGCTGGTGATGGGGGAACGCATGCAACGGAGTTCATTACCAGGATCGTTACACATAGGGTCACCGCAAGTCACATTAACAAAACAAAACCACAGATATTTTCCTTGTGCAAAGTTTAACATAACATCATCCTTGAAGCCGTTTCTATTAATGGTAGCATAGGCAAACCGAGAGGGTGGGGGTTCATAGTTCCTGGAAACCCCCCTCCAAGCTTGGGGCATTGTATAATTGAGGTGGCTGAACTCTGCTCCCACTTCACACAGCTCTGCTTGAAAAGGGAGAACTGTGTGCACCTAACAGTAGTGCATTTAGCATTGCCTATGTATATTATGGGGATAGGAAGAATTGGAAAGCAGCCAAGCACTGTCTAATATTATAGCCACACCCCCATGCATGCTGGTCACGCCTACTGGCTGCGTGGTGTGCAAACCCGCCTCTACAAATCCTGCGTTTGCCCTTGGGTAGGTCTCCAAGACTCCGGGTACAGCGCTGTAATACCGCAAGACCTAATAGTCTGGCAGGATGCCCAATTCACAGGGAAGTGGGCGGGACGAGGCAGTCCCAATGACACGATTCGCCAAAATGACATAATTTCTACTGTGAGGGGACGGGGTTAATTGACAGAAGTAACAGCACATGCCCTCCCTCTGCACTGCCACTCAGGTTCCCGGAGGGGATACATTAAAAAAGGTTTGTAAGTATGTTCTAATATTTATTAATTCTCACACTGAAATCAAAATCATCCCTAAAAATTCATTGTCCCAACTGTAATCTGAAAAATAGCATCTTACTTCTTATTCTTACTTCTTATTCACAGGATTTCTTTTATTTATAAGAATGTGATTTCAATGGGCCAATCATTTCAATGGGGTTTCCAGCATCTGTAGAGACCCCATTGAAATTAATGGGCAAAGGTGCCTGAAGCTCCACAGTATTAATTCTTGTTTTTCTTTAGAGATTCAGAAGTCTTAAATCAATTTATATTGATGTGTGACTGATCGTTAGACCAATGGCAAGTGAACAGTGTGAGAATCCTGCTTGAGAGTTTCGATGACTTCCTGCTTTGTTTACTTAGCAGCGCTAGTAAGTGGCTGCATCGTTTCGAATTGGGATCCCCCTGCCCCATTGGACTATGCCAGTTTAAGGCAGAAGAGGGGGGGGAAGAAAATAATTTGTTTCCCATTCAGGTGCAAACGCAGAATTTGCAGAGAGGGGTTTCCACACCACGCCACCAGTGGGCGTGACCAGTATTCATGGGGGCGTGGCTATAATTTTAGACAGTGCTTGGCTGCTCTCCAACTCTTCCTATCCCCATAATATACATGGGCAATGCTGCGTGCACTACTGTTAGCGGCACACAGCTCTCCTGTTTTGAGCAGAGCCATGTGAAGCAGGACACACCTCCCAACTATTCCTACAATCAGGACAAAGTCCTGATTAAGTGTGTCAGAACAGTTGGCAGACTGTCCTGCTCTCTCCTACCTGTTCTTGCTGTTTTCACTACTTGTGGCTGGTGCTCGTGTCCTAAGATTAGTTAAGCATACAGGGCCCCAAGCTGGGAGGGGGGTTTCCAGGTACTCTGAGCCCCCCCCCCCTCCCCTCCCCCCTGGGTTTGTCTATGCCATTGGACTATAATTTTTTTCCTACTATTTTGCCTAAAAAGGGTCAGGGTTCTTCGGTACCTCAGTCCATTATATTTGGACCACTGGGGTGGCAAACATCAACAATGTTGACAGTGGTTTATTTGTTTTTTAGGTTTTAAAAACTGGCAAATTATAAGTCGATTTAGCAAACGGACCTGTGAATCACTCAATAAAGCCAACTTTATCTCTATATTTGTGTCCGGATTACTCTGGGCACCAAGATTTACGGTTGTGTCGAAACACTGAATGAATGATAATATCAGGGCACTTACAGTACAACACTGAAAACAACGTCACATATAAAGTGGACTTAACTCTCCTGTAAGATATATTTCATTAAGAGGAAACAGAGAGACAGGGAGATGGGTACAGCAATCCCAATACAACACATTGGGGATAATTATGCTGGCATCAAATGTAGGCTGGATTTTCTCTGCTGTGAAAGAGTGGGATAATAAGTGAAATAATATGAGTTAATTATGACCTCAAGTAAAATATTGACATCGCTGAATGTCAGCCTCCTGAATCATCACGCTGTCATACGGCACCTCTCTGCTACTGTAACCTCAATCAATCCAGCTCAATTTATAATAAGATTCTAGTTCGCTACCATGACAGTTCACTGGTAAATCTACAGTTCTCCCTCTTTATAGCTTAAGACATCAATGTAGATTGCATAATAAAGAGGGTGACTTTATGCAAAGAATACATATTAATGTATTTTTGCATTGCATTGGTCGTGAGGGTGGCATTATAAAAAGAGAGTTAGTATAACGAGGTAGCACTGTATTAAGTAATGCCATTTACTTCTCCTCACAGGACCAATAATAAGCTATACTTCATGGGCCTGATGCATCACGCCAATTTTGAGCGTATCGTACGCAAAATCACTCAGTCCTGATCCTTAGTGTTGACGGCCCCGTATGCATGCTATAACATGTGTTTGCAATCAGGAGCAACTGTAATAATGTATTTTATGTTGGGTAGACATTATAAGGATGTTCTCAAATATATTTCATACGGGGGGAAGGGGGGGCAAAACACCAAACTTTCTTTTTACCATTATTTCCTATATTATTAACTAGTGGCATTAATTCTATATTTATTTTTTCTGTGCGTTTAGGAGCTGCAGAGGTTTTCTAGAGCTCCTCAGCACTAACATCCTGTTTGAGGATGATGCCTTCTTTAGCCCAGTGCTGCTTTTCCGATTGCCCGGAATGTTAATTGATTCGCCGATGGCAAAATTCTTATCACTATTGAGAGACTTTAAAGGTGCTAGAAACAGATTTTACATTTTCACCCAGACATTTTAGCACTAATCGCAATTCAACAACACAGCAAAAAAAAAAAAAAACAACACACCATGTACACAGATGTTCTTTATACAACCTTATTAAGTTTTCCTATAAGTGGTTTCTGGCATTGTAAAGGGTTCAGCTTCTGAGAAACTTGAGCAAACTCTTAATCTAGAACAACCAGTAATAATTTTATGTAAATCAAAACCATACGAGAACGGTTGGCACAATACTAAAAGCGTGTTTCCAGTTTAACCTTCAATGGACTTACGTCCACTGTAAATCAGGTTCTGAATGTTCTGGTAGCAGTTATTAATAAAGATAAATACTAATAGAGAGCCCATGCTTTTGTTTGTTTTTTAAAGCCATTGTTGCATTTTGCTTTTGAATTTCACCCAAATTTTATTTTATTAAAAATTATAAAATATAATCTTACATCATGTTATAGAGTTGTTATTTTTTCCCCACATAAGTTTTTATATCATTTACATAATCGACATATGGATTTGTGCAACAGGTCAACGGAGAACGAGCTTGTTCTCTCCCATTACATGACCAGCTATTATTTTCTAACGCCTTTACGCCAAATTTCTGACCTCAAGGCAATGGTATGCTGCTTTGTTACAAGGAAATGGCGTTGGATGCAAATGAAACAGACTGGCAGAGTATCCCGGATGTGTATTCAGATGGCAGTTTAACAAGAGACACGTTTTTACTACCAGTGCCACGAAAGGGCAGGAATATCAGAGCGGCAGTAGGTAGGAAGACAATTTACTGAAAGATACAGGTAGGCAAAGCCCAACATATTGAAATAGAACAAGACGGCGGCATTGAACTCAAATTAAGCAGAGTGGCAGATAGGACGGCAGTTTGATGAGATACAGGCGAGCTAAAGCCCGGAATTTTAAAATAGTACAAGAAAACGGCATCGGACGAAAAGAACAGTCTCAAATAGGTAGTAGTACGGTAGCTTAATAAAGACTGACAGTGAGCAAAACCCAGAGTCGAAGAGATTGTGTGACTGGTGTTAGGGAAGCGGGAGCTGGGGTATCCATCAGCATTAATTTATATAGTGCCACTAATTCCGCAGCGCTGTACAGAGAACTCACTCACATCATTAACCTGCCCCATTGGGGGTTACAATCTAAATCCCCTAACATACACACAGACCGAGAGAGACACAGGTCAATTTGATAGCAGCCAATTAACCTACTAGTATGTTTTTGGAGTGTGGGAGGAAACCGGAGCACCTGGAGGAAACCCACGCAAACACGGGGAGAACATACAAACTCCTCACAGATAAGGCCATGGACGGGAATCGAACTCATGACCCCAGTGCTGTGAGGCAGAAGTGCTAACCACTAAGCCACTGTGCTGACCATCCCTTTTATTAATAAACGGACAGGGACATTTGTGTAAACCAAAAATGAACCTTTGCCTAGTACGGACACCGCTGGGGACTCCGTTTAATTATCTAACACAATCTTCAATATATAATGATATACAATAACGGTATTGCCTAATAAGTTAATAACTGGCACTATAAATTACCATGTGTACAGAAAGGAGAATGTCTGTTTACTGATAAGTTCACTGTTATTATTACTGACTTGTTCAGTAAACGCTTTAATATACTTATTGTCTAGGTTGTTAACATAGAGTCTGCTAATAAAAGTGTCAGGTTGAAGATTGCTGTGTCTCAGTGCTTCTCGTCGGTGACAGGAAGACTCTTAGAGAATTTACAGATCCCTTGTGCTCCCTGGCCACCCATGCTGATTAGTAGGTTATACTATGAATGCACATTATATCTCATATCATATCAAAGTATAATATAATATAATGAGCTATATGTGTAAAGAGAACCAGAGGAAGTCAGAACTCACAAACCTTAGACAGAGCTTCTAAGTCGTTATGTCATCTATCAGCCAGAACTCAGGTGAAGTCTGCAGTGGTCATGATGGCCAGGAAAACTCTATTCTCCAGGGTTGCACTAAACTGCGAATTCTCATAGCATAAGTTTAGAGGGAACGATACCAAAGACACCTGCATGTAAATGGATGTTAATTGCAATATGTATACTTGAAAAATAACTGCATTTAGTTTTATTTTCCCTTGACAAATTCCACTTAAATTATACTGCAAAAACTCTTCTTCTTTAATTATTAAAGAGCGGGTAAAGTTACTTTTTCACATTAACATACACCGATCATCCACAACATTAATGCCACCTGCCTAATATTGTGTAGGTCCCCGTCGTGACTAAAACAGGTTAACACACAATATATTGTACCTTGGTGCTTCGCAACTAAAAAACTCATTTTTGGGGTTCAATTATTCATCATTTATGTGTAGTATATATATATATCTTCCTTTTGACTCGTTACTGCACCCTACAAACATACAATGAATCGCACCGCCAATAGTTTCAGCCAAGGAGCTTCTGAATAAGGGATGATCAGAGTCGGTCACATTTCAATATCAAGGACTCTCCGGGGTCAGGGGTCACCTTTGTGCTGTGATCAAGAGGTTTCAAAGGAGCGTTATCAAAAGGGACATCCTGGCCTCGGATGTTTCAAAGAATGATGCACATGACAAGAGCCTTAGAATGAGTCACATTCTTTATGATGGAAAATATACCCAACATATGATTGTATCTATTATTTATTAACATGTAAGAAACAAGATTGATTAACTCTAAAGGTGCCACAGACTGCGCACCAGGGCAAATTCAGGACAGTTTATTAAGAAAGAATAGAAGGTCTATCTGTACCATACCTACAACATATCTATCTCATCCATCCATCTCCTATATACCTACATCACATATATATCATCTATATATCTCCTATATACCTACATCACATCTATCTCATCCATCCATCTCCTATATACCTACATCACATATATATCATCTATATATCTCCTATATACCTACATCACATATATATATATCATCTATATATCTCCTATATACCTACATCACATATATCTCATCCATCCATCTCCTATATACCTATATCACATATAGATCATCTATATATCTCCTATATACCTACATCACATATATATATATATATATCATCTATATATCTCCTATATACCTACATCACATCTATCTCATCCATCCATCTCCTATATACCTACATCACATATATATCATCTATATATCTCCTATATACCTACATCACATATATATATATATATATCATCTATATATCTCCTATATACCTACATCACATCTATCTCATCCATCCATCTCCTATATACCTACATCACATATATATCATCTATATATCTCCTATATACCTACATCACATATATATATATCATCTATATATCTCCTATATACCTACATCACATATATCTCATCCATCCATCTCCTATATACCTACATCACATATATATCATCTATATATCTCCTATAAAACCTACATCACATATATCTCATCCATCCACCCCCTATATACCTACATCACATATATATATATATATCATCTATATATCTCCTATATACCTACATCACATCTATCTCATCCATCCATCTCCTATATACCTACATCACATATATATATATATATATATATATATATATCATCTATATATCTCCTATATACCTACAACATATCTATCTCATCCATCCATCTCCTATATACCTACATCACATATATATATATATATCATCTATATATCTCCTATATACCTACATCACATATATATCATCTATATATCTCCTATATACCTACATCACATATATATATATATCATCTATATATCTCCTATATACCTACATCACATCTATCTCATCCATCCATCTCCTATATACCTACATCACATATATATATATATATATATATATATATCATCTATATATCTCCTATATACCTACAACATATCTATCTCATCCATCCATCTCCTATATACCTACATCACATATATATATATATATCATCTATATATCTCCTATATACCTACATCACATATATATCATCTATATATCTCCTATATACCTACATCACATCTATCTCATCCATCCATCTCCTATATACCTACATCACATATATATATATATATATATATATATATCATCTATATATCTCCTATATACCTACAACATATCTATCTCATCCATCCATCTCCTATATACCTACATCACATATATATATATATATCATCTATATATCTCCTATATACCTACATCACATATATATCATCTATATATCTCCTATAAAACCTACATCACATATATCTCATCCATTCATCTCCTTTATACCTATATCACATATATATATCATCCATCTATCTCCTATATACCTACATCATATCTATCTCATCCATCCCCTATATACCTACATCACATATATATCATCTATCCATCACCTATATACCTACATCACATATATATCATCCATCTAACTCCTATATACCTACATCACATATATATATCATCTATCTATCTCCTATCTTCCTACATCACATCTATCCCATTATCGATCTTATCCATCTCATATACTGTATACCTACATCATATCTACATATATATATATATATATATATATATATATATATATATATATATATATATATATATATATATATATATATATTATATATTATATACACACACACACATACATACAGGGGCACACGCAGGATTGTCAGGGGGGTTTCCCCCCCCCCCCCCCGATCCAAACCCCCCCCAAAAAAACTACACGTTTCGGCAGCGCTGTCCTATACAGCAGCCGCGGCGTTAGCTGCTTGGGTCTGTGGGTACTGTACTCCAATGCTACAGGTAGTGCGATCATAACAGATCCCTCCTCGGGTCAAATTGAAATGGGCACATAGGTTGGCCAGGGGCCAAACCCAAAAGTGAAGTTACTTTCTGATTGAAAAGGTCTTCGCTGGGAAATGCCCTTATTGGAGGGGCTATCCCAGCTTGACTAATCATAAATCGATGTGAAGATGGGTCTGTTATCGCTGCGATCAGCGGCAATAAGAGCCGATACTTTACGGTCCAAAAATGCTACATAAATAGCCCCAATGGGAACGACCAACTTCATTGACGGGGAAAATATTAATACGTCTTATTAAGAAGTTTCTTAAACACACAACTGACACATTATCAGAACATTTAGTTAAAAAATAACAATAGTTCCACAGCTGTCTGTAACAGAGTGTAACAGTTAATTGCTTCCTCTATTGGAAACAGACTCACAGACGTCAGTGAGCGGTGGATAAGCGAAGAGACATTAAAGAAAGCCGTTTAAACGACAGAAGAAAGTAATTATTTCCACTGGCAGTGAAAGGAAACTAAAGACCTGTACAAGACAGCAGAGAATAGAAATGTTCTAATGTAGCAGTTTCTTTTGGGATTACTACCTGGCATTCTGGTCACACAGCAGGAATGACGACTGCCCCCCAGAACTGTGTCATCGTCAGGGGGTAAGTACATTCCTCTAGCAACTACATGAAGACCTATATGGGAATTCTTCATTGAAGCTCCTGTTCTCTCACCGCCTGCTCCCTGGGGAATGTGACTGTCTAGATAAGGTTGCAGATTACATTCCAGCAGGAGGGGTATAAATGTGAGAGGTGTTGTACAAAGGGCACTAGCATTATTAGGGGGAGCAGTGAAGAGAGGACACCGTCAGTCACCTGCGCATACTCTCATCTCAGAACAGAGTGGACGATGTATCTCCTGTGTTTCTCTCTCCTTCTCCTCACACTACACCTGCACTGCTCAACAGCTCACCCTCTATCGGACCCAGACACAGACAGAGAGTTGGATTCCTTCAAGGTAAGATTGCAAGCTCCTATTCTCCAAGTCAGTCAGTCTGAGAGTAGGAATAGCTCAGTTGTACTTAAACTAATATGATGGGGGATTAGATGTTGGTGATGTGCGATTCTCTGGTTGCTGTGAGACTAGAAGACTGAAGAGCACAGGGATTGCTGAGACTTGTAGTTCTGCCACAGCTAGAGGGACAATGGTTGTTTATTAATGATGCATTCAGAATTCCACGCCTTAGAGACCAGGGCTCATTGGAACTTGTAGTTCTACAATGCTAGAACAGTTGGTATAATGCTGAACACTGCAGGATTTGCATTTTGTATATTTGATATAGTTATGGACCGTTCTTGAAGCACACATTGTCACTTTTACTTAGTTCTGTAACAATCTGATTAGATGGGACACAACCTTCAAGCACAGAGGATGAGTTGGATGATTACAATGCTAGGAATGGGCTAACACAATGTTTTATGCTGTGTTCAGGGTATACTGGAGAGACTGGAGGATAAGCTGGCGCTGATTGAAGCTTTGGAAACAAGTCCTGGTACCCTGGAGTCCAGAGCAGACGATCTTGCTCAGCAAGTGACCCCGGCAGAGAACGGAGACCCCGAAACAAGAGCCGCCCGCAATAACCCGCTCCCCATCAACGACTCGCTCCTCAAAGGGTTAAGAGCGCTGCAGAACCGTAAAATGACCAGACCGTCCGGCTGCTTTGGGAGAAAGATTGACAGGATTGATTCTCTGAGTGGACTGGGGTGTAATGGTAAGATTGTGGGCTATGGGGGAGGGATGGGGGTCTTATAACTCAGACCACCCGATGTGGAGGATTCTAGGCAACCTCTTGCTCTCCAGCCTTTGTGGAACTACAAGTCCCAGTATGTTGGAACGATCACTTCCACAATCATTTTGGAGAGACACAGGTTACCCAAGACTTCTGTGTAGCAATTGAATCATAAGACGGGTATGTTGTGTGTTCTGGGTACATTAAGTGCCTGTATAATCTGATCGTCAGCCTCCTGTACTACATACACTGTGGGAATGTCCGAGGGTCTCTGTATTTATTAATCAATGAGTTTGCGAGCAACCAATTAGCCATAATTGTCAACTTTTTACTATACAAGACAAAGAGACAGTACAGTCTAATCAATAGCATCTAGCACGGTGACACTAATGACATTATAATATTAACCCTTACTTTGCCATACCTAATTAGGACATCTACAGTCCTAAAGACTCCATACAGTACATAAGTTCTAGAACACACTGTCATCCCCTATATTGAAGAGATTATTACTACAACATTTGTACTCTGTTAAAGACTGTAGTGCAGAACTGTAACCTAACGTGATAACATAAATGGACTATCATGTACTAATAGCCCCTGCTAACCACAGGGGTAGGTGCAGGCACTTGGGGGCATATATGGATATTGTTTTAGATGTAAGTCTTGGAGTTGCCCATAGCAACCAATCAGATGTTTGATTTTACATTATGTGTCCTACAGAGAGGACAGTAACAATCTTATTGGCTGTCATTGGTGACTCCACCTTTCTCCTCAGCACCAGATTGTAGAACTCCCCAATGCATACATTCCAACATGTAGAATCCCGAAAGAGGGAATAAATAAGCTCCACCTCCATTCTGTCCAAACTCCACCCACAAATGGGCAAAATTTGGTTAAGACACCACCCATTTTTCTGTTAAGCCCCACCCCTTTTGCAGCCCGCAAACCGGGAAGTCCTGCCAAAATCGGGATAGTTGAGGGGTATGAATGTTACAGGGATCCAGATCATTTATTTTTTTTTAGTTTATAAATCATTTAGTCGCCGACTAAAGCTGCACTTCAGCAACAATAGCTTCAGATCATTGTGCTTAGCGCCTGTGATAACAATACCGGACTCGTCAGGGAGCTTTTGGGAAGCCATATTTGTTGTTATTTACCCCTCCCCTACGCAGGTCGGTGGCAGCCATTTTGTGGGGATGCAGCCTATCCATTTGTTCGGATTTAGACATTGAGGCAAACTGTGGACACAAAATGGCTGCCACCAAGGTGTAGGCAACAGTACAGCATTCTCCAGCGTAAATACCATTTATACTAAAATTGGGCACCATTTTTTTTTCCCCCCCTCAGGATTCAGAAGGAATTTACTCAGCGTGGACACCAGGAACCCTTCTACCACATGAGACCCCTTCAGGATGCTTCACTGAAACATTTATTTTCTATTTATGATGAGGCGTTTCATATTTATTTATTGATCAAAGTATTTATTTGATGTTTTATAAAAATGCATTTGTAATTTTTAAACACTTCATAGTTCATATTAAAAAATAAAAATAAAAATATTGTACACTTTCAATTGTGATTGGTTTATTTTTGAGAGCGGTCAACCAAAATGTACTCTGATAATACTCTGATAATTAATGAGGAATGAGAGCACAGATTGCGGGGTATCCATAAATAAATACATTAAACGTTGAGTCACAGAAAAACATCCCTGATGGTATTTTTATTATTAATGATACATTTATAAAGGGACATGCAAATAGACAACTTAAATATACACATGTACCTGTTCCAAAGAGCTTGCAATTTGTTTTTCTAGAAGGATATAGTGGTATTATTTAAAGACAAAATCTACAATTATTATATATTAACAGAGACTTACTATACATATTCAACATATTTGGAGGTGTTTATATCTTAAAATGGCTAAATTAAGGGATATTCAAATGGTGAATTAAAACTACCACAAATTCCAGCTATATATACCAAAGTCTTGCCTGATGATGTACTGATGTGGTCATAATGCTTTAAAACATTTTTTTACAGAGGATATCTAATTCTCCAAGTAATTACAAAACAAAAGCAACATCTCCCCCAGTACATGGGAACTGAATATTCTAGAGCAAAACCCTTTTCCTCAAGCTCAGATATATATATATATATATATATATATATATATATATATTTATATTTTACACACACACACACTCTAGGGGTTATATGTACTAACCTGCTGGTTTGACAAAGTGTAGATGTTGCCTATAGCAACCAATCAGATTCTAGTTACCATTTATTTAGTACATTCTACAAAATGACAGCTAGAATCTGATTGGTTGCTATAGGCAACATCTCGTCTCCACTTTGTCAAACCCACAGTTTAGTAAATATACCCCTATATGCACCTTTTTTTAAAATCTGGAATGCTAACTGCCCAAACACTGGTATTACATTACATGGTCAGATGAACCATTATGTGGGAATGTTTATACTTTTATAACAAATGCACATGGGTTATAATGTAGATTTTTAAAACATGCTCAGGTGGCTGAGCTCTCTATATGGGGACCATTAGCGCTGTCAGGTGACACCCACACGGTTAGACGCAGCCATCACATGACTGGCGTTTACCATCACAATAGCTGGGGGAGTGGCCTAATGACACCCCCGAGTTTAGTCATAGTCTAGGTGTGGCCCTTTGAGCAGTCACCTGTGGGCCCTAACTCCATCCTGCATTCTTGGCAGATTAGTTTGATATAGTGTGTAACACTGGTGTAAAATGCTGATATGTTATTACAGATAGGGGTCTCTTTCTTTGACGAAATGTATTGTTTTATTTTATGACTGAGATCAAGGGTAACGCGTGGCCCTTTGGACAGATAGAGGGCCGCCCAGTGTGGCCCCTGAACTATAGCAGGTTGCCCTATCACTGCTCTATATGAAGGTCATGTCACCGTATGTTAGCTGTAATCCCACTATTTCAGACTTTCCTTGTTGAGAAAAGGATTAATAGCGGAGATTGTGGAGCTGGGAGGCCGCGCAGCTCATCCCGAAAATAAGTAAGAGGAACTAATTCAAAATCTTCATTCTTTAATTGATGCAACTAAAGAGAGATAAGGAGATTCATCAACCATATGAAAATAGCCGACCTTGAGGATAGATCATGTCGGAAACAATAGAAGAATTAGAGGGAATTAGAGGAAACAGTGATTTTCCCATATATCCTTCTTTTATTTATAGCTATGTAAACAGCTGCAGACATGGGGCTAGATTTACTAAACTGCGGGTTTTAAGAAGTGGAGATGTTGCCTATAGCAACCAAATTTTAGTTATTATTTATTTTGCACATTCTACAAAATGACAGCTAGAATCTGATTGGTTGCTATAAGCAACATCTCCACTTTTTCAAACCCGCAGTTTAGTAAATATACCCCATGGAGCTTACAGGCTCAGCAGCTCCTCTTTCTGCAGCCCCCTCCATTGACTTTGACGAAGGCTAGGAACACACTGAAGAATTTTCCGACTGACCTGTTATCTCAAACGATTGCACCTACGACTGAAGATCCGATCAGTCTGACGATTCATCCATACACACTGACACAATTTACCTTCAGATCTGTGCTCATCATCTGGTCCTCTAGTCTTCAGTGAATGACAGCACAATATTCATTCATTCATTATTGTCACATTAATTAAAACCGCCTTGTTATAGCTATCCACATGTCCTAACGAATTTCATTAGCTTCTGTGACTCTGAAATGAAATATTCTGTCTCAGAACGAACAAATGAATTATTCCTTCTACAGCACTCTCTACATTTATTCACGGGGACATTCATTGCTAGCATCGGCTGAAAAGAGCCCGACTCTGTAACCTCTACGGAGATCGTGAGCATGAGTGTGTACACACTACATGACCGGTCTGTGATTGGTCGGAAAGTACCCAGCCTTAGCGTTCAACAACTCATCTAGGAGAAAATGTTAAGAATGGTCATCAGCATCCAGGTCCTGGTCTCATCTGGCTGCCCAGAATCCAAACTACGGTCTTCTTCAATAGGGATTGGGGGTCCTAAGGTACCTTAGTGTCACATTAACCTGCAGTACGTTACCATAATATGCTCATACTAGGGGCTGAATCTTCTTTTATTAAATCAGTCCCATAAATTCCAATCTTAATTCCGCTCCCAACAGCTTAAAAATGTAAAACTAAAAACATTCCCTATCTACAGTACATACATCATTCATCCCTCCTGCATTGTGTTACTGCCAGCCACACACAATTTGATAGTGGGGGGGGGGGGGAATCTTTCCTAGAGGGCAAAAAAGGTTCAATGATTGTGTGCACTAACATATATATATCTGGGTGTGAACATATATGCATGCTGTACATCCAGAGAACTATTTGAATATTTACGCATAACGTACACACACCCATAGAGCCAATATTGTGCACCATGCATATATGTTCACACTATGAGTTATTAATGTAAACCACGCATAAATGTTTGCATTCATTGAGCTATTTGGTGTGTGTCATGCATAAATATTCACATCCACCGGGGCTATTAGTGTACACTGTGTATAAGTGTTCACACTCCAATAACCATTAGTGTACACAATGCATAAATGTTCATATCCATAGGGTTATTAATGTGCATTATGCATATATGTGTATGCCTGTATATTCGTTAGCGTGCAACATGCAAAAATGTTCACACCCTGAGAGCTATTAGCGTGCACGATCATTCGGTTGTACTGTGGCTCTCACTTACTATTGTGCCTCCTCCCCTGTTAATTCCATATTTTCCTTCTGTCTCATTATGCTGCTGTTCTGACCTTTGTGTGGCTATTACATAATTCAGGAAAGCGAGCTGACATTTGGTGTTTCCTTTGTTTCAAGTGTCAACGTGATGGATTTTCTGATTATAAAGACATAGGCTTGTGTGCGCATAACTCGGAGTAATGCTCTGGCTGAGAAACTTTGTCTTACGTGTCCTTAGTCTTACTCACACCACACAGCAGAATGATCCAGCTCAATTCACAGATTATAAATGCCAGAAGACACCTTATTACAAATACAGCGCAGGAAGGGGTCCTGACAACACAGATTCACATTTTTTGGAACATCATTAGAAACATAAAAACACAGAATTTGACAGCAGATAAGAACCACTTGCCCCATCTAGTCTGCCTATTATTTAACCTATGGTAACCTTAAACCCTATTTAAACCTTAGTTCTTTTTAAGGATATCCTTATGTCTGTCCCAAGCATGTTTAAACTGCTCTACTGTATCAGCCTCTACCACCTCTGATGGGAGGCTACTCCACTGATCCACTACCTTTCTGGGAAGTAATTTTCCTCTGAACCTACTTCCCCCCAGTGTCAGTACATGTCCTTGTGTTCTAATACTTCTCTTCCTTTGTAGAATGTTTCCCTCCTGCACCTTGTTATACCCTTGATATATTTGAACCTCTCCATCATGTCCCCCCTTTCCCTTCTCTGCTCCAAACTATACATAATAAGATCTTTTAGTCTTTCCGGGTAAGTTTTGTGCTGTAGGCCATGCACCATTTTAGTTGTCCATCTTTGTACAGTTTCTAATGTATTTATATCCTTCTGGAGATATGGCCTCCAGAACTGAACACAGTATTCTAGATGAGGCCGTACCAGTGACCTATACAGTGGTATTATTACTTCTTTCTTTCTGCTACTGATTCCTCTCCCTATGTAACCAAGCATCTGACTTGCCGTCCTCATTGCTTTGTTGCATTGCTTACCTACCTTTATGTCACCTGAAATAGTGACTCCTAGATCCCTTTTCTCCTCAGTAGTTTCCATTATAGTCCTATTAATACTATATTTAGTTTATGGTTTTTGAGACCCAAGTGCATGATTTTGCATTTTTTGGCATTAAACTGTAGTTGCACATTGTAAGAGATAATATGATACATACATGTATGGTTTGTAAAGTATAAATATGTATCTATGTTAATCATGGGGAAGATCGGGGGAGTGTAGGGAATAGGATAAGGGGGTACTATAGGAAGCGTTTCAGAAAAGTCCTTCTTATGACTTGGAATAAAATGGTCTGGAGAACTCAGAGGGGCTTTTGCTTTTTTTTGTAAAATGAGCACATAATTTCGGAAGGGGGCGGGGGTTATAATGGGGATAAAGCTGGAGAATATTAGCCTAAAGTTGAGGAGGGAGATTACCATTATTAGCTATAAGATTTTTGCCATCTGCAAGTTCATGGGTCACCAGTATTTATTTAGCTCTCTCATAGGACAGTGTAAAAGGAAGGTCTCTGCTTATATTAAAGGGCAAATCCCCCTCCAGAATATTCTATTGTCCAAGGAGATTTGTTGCTCACTGCCCTTGGATCGGACAACGGATAAAATTATCTCTCTGTGCATTAGATAGAAGTCTATCCACACCGCTCTTTGTTGTCTCTAAGACAAAATGAAGAAATCTCCCAAGACAAAAGAATTCTCTGAAAGCGGAGTTCTCCTTCAATACTCTGTGCCCAAGACATAAACCTAAAACATTTGTGTGAATTGAGTATAATTCAGTATTACCAATGTGGATCTCCAACATCCCTTGAAGAATACCCCAAATTCCTCCCAGTTCCAGCCTGGTACAACGGCAATCATAGAAAATATTGGTGCAAAAATAAGCCTTCTAATCATGTGTATCGATAAGTTATCCCATAATAACAGGCTAAAGGCCCCTGTGAACATAATGCTCTATGCTCGTGTACATTCAATGACACCTTAGGTGACCGTATCAACCTCTCTGGCCTTAAATAATGAACATACGCTGGAAGATGGATTATAGATTAGATTTAATATAACCGCTTCTGATTAACAGGGAATATTATCGCATTCACCATACGGGTAGCGGTGTGTATGTATCTTATTATAATCCCCAATAAACATGATGCACAGATGTACCGATACATAAATAGTATTATAACTTTCATAGTAACTGTTACATCCCTTCCGTGCCAGAGTCACCAGAGCATCCCAAACGGCTTCTGTGTAACGGGCAAAAGGTTGCATTCCTCTATTTTCCATGAGACACATAGAAGGAATTCAGGTACACACGAGAGGTGAGCTCGCTCTTCAGGCAGGAATGTCAATCTGCCCGCAAGGGGTCACTTCTGTCAAGTGGGCAAGTTGCCTCCAGGCAGGGCCAAGGGAAGGATAACTTTAAAAGGGAATCTTCTACTGGCCTGAAAACAGCTTCTTTATCTTTCGGAAGTGCTAGAATGTGGATGAGTTCATGCCTGGGACAAACTCGTGTCAGGCTGGCGAATATAAAAATGCAGCCCGTGTTGTGGCTAGCAGACAGACAGGGAGGCAAACACACTTGCAGGAGAAGCGGAACAGGGCTATTGTCAGGAGGACGAAACCACCAGGAGCCATGGGGACCTCAATCGTTGGGTACTTTACACTCGTTCTGTTACTTCTAGCTTTGACCAGGGTTCACGGAGGACCAGCCTACAGCTCCATCCTGTCATCAGACCTGTCGGATTTAAAGGTAAGAGTTCTGGCCGCTGAGGAGGTCACTGAATCCTGCACAGGGGGTGCACAGCAATGCAAAATCCAGCAGAATGTCAACGATCAACCTATAACCTTGTTCTGTCAGAACTAACAGCTCCTGTTTTATAGAAGGGTTTATTTGACGAATGTCTGTAGAGATCTGTGCAGCATTGTCCACAGACACAGGGAGCTATCATACTTCCTAAACATCTAAAGTATTTGATTATTATTATTATCATCATTATTTATATAGCGCCACCAATTCCACAGCGCTGTACAGAGAACTCACTCACATCAGTCACTGCCCAATTGGGGCTTACAGTCTAAATTCCCTAATATACACACACAGACTAGGGTTAATTTGTTAGCAGCCAATTAACCTACTAGTATGTTTTTGGGGTGTGGGAGGAAACCGGAGCACCCGGAGGAAACCCACGCAAACACAGGGAGAACATACAAACTCCACACAGATAAGTCCATAGTCGGGAATTGAACTCATGACCCCAGCGCTGTGAGGCAGAGGTGCTAACCACTGAGCCACCCTGCTGCCCGCAACTTGATTAAATTAATCTATTCTTAACCATCATCCAGATTATTTGCTTTTACACAACACAATGCTATTATGAACAGAACTAATATTTTAGATTCAAAGAAAACAAACCACAGAAGACAATCTTTCCATCCTGATTATCCGTATTTATTGTTTTCTGCTGCACATTTGTACCCGCAGTTTAGTAAATATACCCCTTAGTGTTGTGAGATCAGAGGTATAAACCAGGCTGCTATGAAGCAGACAGGCTGCAGGTTCATGGTGACTGGTTCATGTGAACGCTCCGTTCCCGGTAATACACAGACGTGCTGCATGCAATGTGAACCGATTGCAACCATGCGGGGTGCACGAGGCTTGTTTAGCAATATGCTAATGCTGCAACTTATACTCTCCCAGGTCTACTAAACATCATTCTGTCACTGCTAGAACAAGAAATTATTATTGTAAGAGACTTGAAAAAATAAAACGTAAACCATAGACAGAAACTTGTCCTTTGTCCTTACTATTGTCAAACCCCCCATGCAGCCGGGTGTACCGTGTAGTATTGAAGGCCGAGTACACACTACAGGTTTTTCACAAGATTATCAGGCCAATCACAGGATAAACGACCATTAGGTGCAATACTGCATTAGTGTGAACGCTCCCGCGATCATGTTTTATCCACCAAAGCACATCGTATCATTTGATTTGATAACTGGACTAAAAAGCTCTATAAACGATAGAACGATGTCATTCCAATCCTGCAGTGTGTATGCACTCAGGACCAGCAGTGTAGGCAGATGTCCATAGAGTCAGGATCTTTTCAGACGATGGTTATGAGAGATGATGAGCACAGATCTGACGGTAAATCTTGTAAAACGTGTATAGTGTGTACACAGGAATCGGCTGCTGATCGGGACTTTGAGTCGTTGGTAAAATCGTTAATGATATCACATCTGGAGATAATTTACTGTAGTGTGTACTCAGTCTAAAACTCCATTGTATTGTCCCAGGCGTTAATGCTTCAGAATGTGGCAGGAAATGTGGAAATGGCCACAAAGTGAATGCTTGGCAGAAAGTTTCTGTCCCCTTGCAATATTTCTGGACTATCTGCGTCAAAGCGCATTTACCGGGTTTAAATAACACGTTAAATGGATAAAATTAACACCTGTGTCTAAGGTCTAAATATAACCAAAACAGACAATAATAAAAAACGAATAGTAATGCTTATGCTGAAAATGAACATATAATAAACGCTTAAATCTAACTATTTTATTTCTTAGTCTAAGATAACTCTTAGCTGTATCTGTTATCCTTATAGGAAGTTATAGGCAATACAGCATCGGTAGGCGACCTACGACTGTCCAGCTCTTGTGGTACTACAAATCCCAGCATGTCCCAACAGTGTGTTGGGACTTGTAGTTCCTCCAAAGCTAGACAGGCTGAGTTTGCCAGCTTCTACATGGAACAAAAGGAAATACTTTATAATATATATAATATGTGTACGTAGCAGTCATGCATTGATATTTTAAACTGCACATTTCCAAAACACCTTTCATCTTTCTATAATCTTTATCAGGAGAAAGCACAGACACATTAGCATAGGAAGGGATCTGTGGAGTGTAAGCCTGCGAGCCAGGGACCCTTACCCCTTGTTTGTCCTCATTGTGAAGTGCTACAGAGTATGTTGGGGTTATAGAAATATATTTATTTATTAATAATCAACCTGACCAAAGGAAAAATCTTCTACAAGTAGAACAGACCAAACACACTGATTACATGTTACTTGAATTACAACCATTGAATATATTTATTTGCTGCTTAGGAGCGATTAAAATGACAGCTTTAAAAATAGCGTTAAACTGCTGAGACTTAATAACAAATGGAAATTAGAACATCCAGGTGTGGACTCTATACATTAACACAATGTTTCCCAACTCCAGTTCTCCTAACAGTGCAGGATTTCCAGGTGACCAGTGACATAATTCTACCACCTGTGGAACTGTTACATTGTATCAGTCAGTAATGATTACACCTGTGCTCCAGCAAGGAGATATGTAAAACCTGCACTGTTAGGTCTCCTTGAGGACTGGGTTTGGGAAACACTGGATGAATGCGTAGAAGAACAAGCACCAAGATTAAAAGTCACTTATAACATTAGATCAACAATTAACAACAGAAAGGATTTTAGTCCACAAATAACAAATTAATATATGCCTAACTTACTTTTCAAAATATTAAAATTTAAAAAGTTGACACAAAAGTGAAATATTGACATTATATGCCAAATAGATAAAAGATTTCAAATAGTAAAAGGATAAAAGTTGCCTAATAAAAACAGACTACAAGAAGCACTTCCTGTACATCTATTTGTAGCAGCACTTGTAATATGTAGGATGATAGCTGTAATCACACCTCAATGTGTCTCCAGTGCAAAGACCACTGAATACATCACCAAACACTGCAAAACAGCTGCAAAGCTAGTACTTCATACTGACAGTGTAAACATACAGGTTAAAGTAAAACAGATGCATTGTTTAACATTTACTTATCAGTTGATATATATTCTTACAGTACCAGCTTAAATGTAAAGCATTAACGTGTTAGATGGTACAGAGAAGAGAACACAATCACTAATTAATACAATTAGTTCCACTGAAGTGAACATTCCACCAGGTGTTCATAGAGAACACCTCTAGCATCATATATAAGATACAACAGCCTCCATTAACCAATAGTAACCACTCCAATAGGATAATTAGTACTAATAGCAGAGACATCCAATTACAAATACGAATTGATTCAATAAAGAGTAAAACTCCACACAATTATATTGCATGTATTTATATAAAGGAAATTCTAACAGTGATTGTTCTTAGAAGTAGATATATCCCACATTTAGCAATCAAGTTATTACATACGATCTGCAGATGTCCCAGTGTTGGGGGGTGGTCACTTAAAATGATCCCTTCCCCGGCTTCTCACGACAACAATCGATTATGCGTCCAAGCGCAGGTGGCGAGGATGCGTGTAGCCAACTAGGATCAGTTGCATCTGGTACATTCCTCACAGTGTTTAACTCTTCTCACCTGGCAGGTTTCCATAGAGCTACTTAAGCTTCCTAATTTTCACCTCCTGCTTTTACTCGTCATGATTACCCCCAGGCATTACTTTATATCAGCCAGAACGGGATCTGCTTTGTTATTTCCACTTATCGCCGTTTTCACAAAGTATAGTTGTAACGCTTAAGAAAAGTCCGCCCTGCTTGCAATTCCCCTCCATGAAGAGAACACATCTGTCACGGGATTGCACATTACACTGTGTACCTTCATTTCCCTAAAACGTGGACTCTAATCATCCTCGTTAGGAAAGAAAAATATTTGCAGATGCGTTACAAACATTGATGGGTCTAGTGGTTAATATGTCCTCAGCTATACTATTATATTACTATTACTGTTTTGTTGCATTACTCACAATTGACACATAAAACAAATATTGCAGCTCAGCAAGAACATGATCATATATTTACCTAGGGACAGCATGCCCTGCACAGTAATAATGTAAGCTGGGTACTAAAAGACACAGAGGTAAGAGAGTCCTTATAAACTATTGAAAAATAGGTATTTCATGCATGAGATTAAATGGCAGAGATTCAAGGTCTGGGGGGCAGGGGAGCCCCCCCAGTCTGGTCACATAGTGGACTAACTCGTACGGGGTCCCTGGACTACCTGCATTTTCTTTCCCGTTAAACTGTTCCTATTATTCCATATCTGTTTATCTTATTTTTGCAAAATACAATAAGAGTAAATTTTTTTTTAGAAAAGTTCCAAACAGGCCAACCCCCCCCCGTTTTAATTTTCCAGTCCTCCCCTGCAGAGGTTGCATATAGGTGCAGCCAGACTACAGTGGGAAACAAATGCTTAGTGGGGCTGTAGAATCCAACAGCAATGTTGGGAGTTTGTAGTTTAAGTACAGGAAGAAAATAAATGTAATTTTTGAGTGAACGTGGAGAGGGGGGGGGGGGGGGGGGGTAATTGGGGAGAATATTTTAGGAAGGTTGAGCAGCTGGCTCGGGAATTATAATTTTGCCAAAAGTGTTTATTTTCCAGGGTAGATTTGAACGTTTGCAGGGTAGAGGGACCTCTTGGTGTACGAGGGAGGGAATTCCACAGTGTAGGAGCTGCCTGATAAGTCCTGTAATTGGGAGCCGGTAATGAGTGTGGATGAGACCCAGATCAGGGGATAAATGTATCAAGCTGAGAGTTTTCCGGCGGGTTTGAAAAACCAATCAGACTCTAGCTATCATTTATTTAGTATGTTCTACAAAATGATAGCTAGAATCTGATTGGTTGCTATAGGCAACATCTCCACTTTTCAAACCCGCCGGAAAACTCTCAGCTTGATACATTTGCCCCCTTGTGTTAGCTTACATGTCACATGTGCAGTAGTTCCAGCACAGCATGTTCACCTTATAATGACACGTTCTGTATGTAAGAATAACACTGTGAACTAAATCAGATAGATCTAGCTATACTGTATAGTTGGTCAATATAGGGACATTCTAACAACAATTCTTCAGGACTTGCGACTGTCCCTGGAATAAGGAAAAGTGTCAGCTGTGCGTCACAATCCGATTACAACTGACGGTGAAATGTTTCTCCGCAGGGTCTCCTGGAGCGTTTAGAAGACAAACTCCCGGTGGAAGAATCGGAGGTTCCAGCTCAGGACTTTGTCCCAAACTACGATTCATCCGACTCCTCTAATTCAGCTCCGTCCTGGGTGGGAGAAGCCGCCCGTCCCCTGGCAGATATGGGCTATAACAGAGGGTCTTGGGCCCAGCAAGAGAAAATGACTCCTTTGAAGAATAAGCTTCGAGAGCTCTTGAACGCCCCAAGGAGACGGTCCGACTGTTTTGGATCTCGGATCGACAGAATCGGAGCCCAGAGTGGGATGGGATGCAGTCGCAGGGTAAGAAGCACAGGAGGTTTATGGGAAGGCGGGTCACTAAAGACACCCCAAACATGTTGACATCCTGGTGGAGCTAGAAGTCTCTGGTGCAATAATTCAGCCAGGACTGTTCTGCCATCACTCCTGTACGGAGTAACCTTAAACATCTCCGTTGTCTACCATTTTACCAACTTTCTTTTAACAACATTACTGGGTCAGAGTTTGAAGCTAGCTGGGTAACAGTTACATATAATAATAATAATAATAATATAATGTAATGTAGAGAATAAGTTTGAATGTGTTCCCTTTGATTCTAGTTTCTCAATTGATCTAAAGTTCAAGACTTTATGGTACATTTTCGAACTTGTGACCCACTTTTAAACTATTTCCAGCATCTCAGTTATTAGGGGAGATAAAGAAAGGGGTGGGGGAATTCACCTGTGATCTAGTAGTCAGTGGACAATCTATACAACGAAACAATAAACATAAAAAGTAAGAGATCCCTCTAACTAAACCGCAACTCCCTATGTCTATCAGTGGAGCTGTAACACTGACAATCTAGTATCCTGTAATACAAGTAACTGTCTCCTGGCTCCTCTCTAATGTAACAGATGGTCCATGGTAGGGATGGAGTATAAAAACGACATATCTGGATGATCCACTCGGCAGCCCAGGCTCCTGCCTAAGGACCAGAGTACAACAGTTTCTAGGTTTGCTTTTTTGGACAGGGGTGGGGGAACTAGTCTCAACCAAACTCTATGCAAATTTGTG
Source organism: Mixophyes fleayi (assembly GCF_038048845.1). Taxonomy (NCBI): domain Eukaryota; kingdom Metazoa; phylum Chordata; class Amphibia; order Anura; family Limnodynastidae; genus Mixophyes; species Mixophyes fleayi. Next base: position 90,992,662 of record NC_134412.1, on the reverse strand, counting down.
TGTAGTGTATGGTACAGGAACCAAACAAGCATTTGGGCAACTGTCTTTTTCTTGGGGGAAGAGGCAAGTCGTACCTCATGCCTCAGCAATGTTACCACTACCTACTGTACACATATATGTAAGGACTAGAATATTCAGTACATGGACATAATTTGGTTATCCCAGCTGTCTAAAGCATCTATATTATATCTAAAAATCAGTATCCGTTTGACCGGATATATTCTACCTTCAGTGATGTGTCAAACACAACAGGATGTTAATATTTGCACAAGTGAGGAGTAAATCAATATCCTTATAGGCAAATATATCCAAATATAAAGTAGAGCGTCTGCCCCAGATGCAGTCTTCGTACATAGGTCTGCCACGCCGAACTGGAGGCCCCGGCGACTTTTTTTTTTTTTTCAATATGCATCTTTATTGCAAAGCTGTCCGATTATTTCATGTGCAATCTGTAAATTATGTATTTAGACAAGAAATAAATCCATGTTTTTTTCTTTTCAGTATTGACAGGAAGAGTCCCCGTAAGGAGGAAGCGGATGATCAGAGGTGACTGCGGGATCTCACGCCCATGATATAAGGATTGTCCTATTTAATGTCACACCGCACGGAACACGACCCTTTTTCGTAATTATTTATCCCATGTGCAAAATATATTTATTTTTCTACATTCAAAATAATTTTGCCTGTTCACCATCATCACGAAGTGATTCCAGTAACGCTCTGCCTGGGTTATGAAGGTGTTAATGGTTTAGGACTCTGACCAGCTGACGGTGGGTTGTTGGGAAGATAATAAAGAAAGATTTTTACAACCCTCATGGTGTCAGACTGATCTCCGAGTTGTGTTCATTATCCTTGTACTCACCGAGTCTGTGCAATCCTGGCAAATGGTTCAATGTTTCCCAGAGTGCAACAGTTAAATGGGCGCTCGTTCCCACATACAGTAAATAATAACATAGTTGATGAGGTTGAAAAATAAGACACCAGTTCATCCAGTACAACCTATTTTGGATCTCCTGCAATCCCTTTCTTATATTTGAAATTGTTCCAGAGTAAGCAACCGCCAATCTGTTTCATTTGGGAAAAATCCCTCCTGACCCAATATTGCAGTCCTATTTTTACTCTATATCCACTACTATCCTTCATTTTAATTAACGGTCGTATCCCTGGATCATCATCATCATTTATTTATATAGCGCCACTAATTCCGCAGCTACACTTTTCTGCAAAAAGTTTGTCTAACCTTTTCTTAAACATATCTATTGAATCTGCCATCATAACCTTCCCTGGCAGTGAATTCCATATCTTGACTGCCCTTACTGTAAAGAACCCCTTCCTTAGCTGGGTGTGAAATTTCCTCTCCTCTAACCTTAGGGGATGACCACGTGTCCTGTGTATGGTCCTTGGGGTAAAAAGTTTCCATGAAAGTTCTCTGTATTGAACCTTAATATATTTGTACATAGTAATCATATCTCCTCTTAGACGCCTCTTTTCTAAAGTAAACATGCCTAAACTGGCTAACCTTTCCTCATAACTTAATGACTCCATACCCTTTATCAATTTTGTCACCCTTCTCTGCACTTTCTAGTTCCAAATTATCTTTTTTATAGAGTGGTGCCCAGAACTGTACTGCATATTCAAGATGAGGTCTTACCAACGATATATACAGTGGCAAAATTACACCATCTTCCCTTGCATCTATGCCCCTTTTTATGCATGCCAATACTCTATTTGCCCTTGCAGCTGCTGCTTGACATTGAGCACTATTGCCAAGTCTACTGTCTACGAGCACTCCCAAATCCTTTTCCATCACAGATTCCCCTAAATTAATCCAATTTATTTTATAAATTGTGTGCTTGTATTCGATCCCTAAATGCATAATCTTATATGTATTTATGTTAAACTTTATCTTCCATTTGGCCGCCCAATCCTCCAGTTTAAGTCCCTCTGTAGAGAAGCTACATCTTACTCTGATTTTATTACCTTACAGAGTTTAGTGTCATCTGCAAAAATGAAAACTTTACTCTCAAAACCAGCACCAAGGTCATTAATATATTACAAAGGAGTGGCCCCAGCACGGAACCTTGAGGTACTGCACTTAAGACTTCTGACCGATTAGAAAATGTTCCATTTATTACCACTCTCTATTACCTATTCTCCAACCAGTTTTCAATCAAAGTACAAATGTTGTTTCCTAGACCTAGTTCCCTTATTTTGTAAGCCAACCTCTTGTGTGGCACTGTATCAAAGGCCTTTGCAAAATCTAAGTAGACCACATCTACTGTCCTGCCCTGGTCTAAGTTCCCACTAACTTTCTCATAGAAACTAATTATATTAGTTTGACATGACCTGTCCCTCAGAAATCCATGCTGGTCCTCACTAATAATCTTATTGCGCACCAAGTAATTCTGAATACTATCCCTTAATATAACTTCCAGTAGTTTCCCCACTATTGAAGTCAGACTTACAGGTCTATAATTCCATGGTTGTGATCTAGTCCCCTTTTTAAACAACGGCACCACATCTGCTATTCGCCACTCCCTTGGTACTGAGCCTGTATTGGGTGCTGCTGTGTGCGCTCAAGCTTGGCACGCCCTTACTGTACATTGACTACGTGCATACGCCCATACTCCCCCTGTTCAACCCATGAAATCGTACGCTGTCGAAAGTGTCCTTTGCACTCGAAGAATTGCATACACTTACGTCCTCTGGAGTATAGTTAGTTACTGGGCATGCACAAGGCGATTTAATGCAAAATACGGAATGTATGAGCATTTATGTTCCTTAATCAGACCCTTTATGTTGATAGGTTACTAAACACAGCCCAAGACTGTACATATATCCCATAACCTGCCTATTGCACATACACACAGCTTAGTGTAGTTACTAATATGATGGACCTCAAATCTAGTTGTGTTTTGCGTTTAGTGGACTGACTCTGCTGAAGGTTGGTAACAAGGAGTCATGTGACGTGTGTGTGTGAGTGTGCAGGAAATAGAAAATAATTGCTATGGTAAAAATAAAATAAAGTAAAGTAAAGTAACTTGCCCAGAAAAGTATGCTAAATATGGCTCTTCCCCGTGAAAGGGGAAAACGGAACATACAAAGTAGAGGAACACCTTGGGAAATTGACATTTTCTGTTTATTGTAGTGGTAATACTGAAAGTTGCTGACGCACATTAAATTAAATACGTAACAAAAATAAAAACTAAATACAATTTTATGTACAATGGTAAAGAAAATGACATACCTTACACGATTAGTGCAAATAATAATTAGTGGAATGTTACGAGTAGACTAGAAGAGATACACAATGCACAATTACCGGTCTGCATCCAATACCTGTATTCATAGCTTCATATTAATGGGAATATCCCCCCTTGGTATTTGTAAAGAGCAAAGCTCCCTCCGTGAAGGACAGAACTGCCTCAAGTACTACGGTCTGCACTGTACCTAAAGAGGTTTAAGTACTGTGCCACAGTCCCCAAAACACAAGACTTTGGGGTAGATTTATCAAACCTTCTAAAAAGGAAAGTGGAGGTGTTTCCATAGCAACCAATCATATTCTAGCTCTCATGTTCTACAATGAACTAGATAAAGGATATTCGAGGGAGAAGCGTAGGTTGTCATCATCACAAAGATAATACAAGGTACACAGGACGGTCTAACATAAAAAGGATGTTGTAGCAGTCAAAGTTACACATCTAGAGCTCCTGAACAAGCACATAATCTGTCTAAGCGGCAGAATGCAAGACAGCGGTTATTTAAAGAGCCACAAAATATATATATAAAAAAAAAGAATATTGATCCAACGTGAAGAGGCGGCATTGTGTAACTGTACAATTCATGGAAAAACATGTCACAGGTATCGATTCGGACGAGCTCCTGAACATTTTCCACATACTGAATGTTACAGAGAACCATTTAATATAAACTCTATTTGCATTGTTAAATATGTAGCCAATAAACCCCTCTGTTAGATGAGAACGTATAACTGTCACATGACTGTGGTTGACCCGGTAACGGGACAAGGATTATACGGTCTATAGCAGTCCTGTTGGTGCTTTGTACAGTGAATATTTCTCGATAATCGGTTACCACACATTTAGCATAAAAATTACCTGAAAACCACCTGATCAGTCTGAACATCAGAGCGGATACCTACTGTCCGTGGACTGCGCAGCAGAAGTACAATCAGGATGATGGATTTTTGTGACATTTTAGCAAAAAAAATTCTGGTATTGAAAACTAAAAACAAAACAGACTCCAACCTCCCCACAAACTATGTCAATGCTGGATTGTTTTGTTTGCATATCCCTTATTTCAATCATTTCCTGCAGGCAGTTTGGGGAGCAGGACTAATTATACCAAAAGATTGGAGCAGGATAATAACGGTCCATATTGTTCACTGACTAGAGGAATACGAGGACTTATCAGTGTGTTGGAATAGTCTTGATATTTACTGTATATAGAAGTGGCTATATGTGTACTATCTATACTGTGAACACTAATCCACTGTGCATTGTGATATTAAGTCAGAGTACAGGCTGAAATGTGGCTCACCAGCAGTTGTGGAACTACAAGTTCCAGCACACCTTTAGCACTGTCGTAGATCATAGGGATATTTGAGGTTAGCTCAGAATGTCAGGTATTGGCTCGGCGCCTCTAAAAAAAAAAAAGTCAGGTGTGTTTATTAATATAAATCACTGTCAGGCTATAAGAAGAATCATTTCCCCTTGTTTATTTCTTCAGGCTGCAAATAATGATTTATGATTCTGGACTAACATGGCAACCACAGGCACATGATGTAGTGAGCAGAGAGGCTTTGGAATGTCCCTCTGAGCTCTGTCTGCACTGTGACATCCTCAATCTTCCACTCTCTAACCATCACATGACCTTTTGATGGCTGTGAGCCTGTGTCTGTGCAGCAGTGCGACTGTGTCTGGGAGCAATTTGTGTTAAATGTGGGAAAACTACCAGAGAGCTTTTGAAAAGGAGATGATTTGTAGGAGGAGAGCTAAGAAAAAATGGTACTTAACTTGCTTTATAAAAGGAAAAAATAAGAAATATATGGGATCACTGCTTTAAACAGTAACAAAATTCCTCTCAACCTGCCGATACCGTTATAATTTATGCTTTACATACTTACATACACTTCCTTCCCTATGAGATCTGGAACCTACCTTATACATAGTCCACATTTAATGCGGAAATAAATTTGCAAATAAAATACATTGTGCAAAGGCCAGATATATTGTTGCCCTTACAATAAGTGTATTATATACTGCATTAAAGTAGCCGATACCGGCTACAAATCCGATTAACATTAAAAACAGAAGATGCAAAAAGTGTGACTGGAATGAAATCTACGCAGCAATTTAGATTCAGTCACGCTCACAGGTCCTAGGATTCAGTCACGCTCACAGGTCCTAGGATTCAGTCACGCTCACAGGTCCTAGGATTCAGTCACGCTCACAGGTCCTAGGATTCAGTCACGCTCACAGGTCCTAGCCCTTGAGGCTATCACAGCGGGACAGAAAGGAGACGTATTTAAAGGTCTACTCAGCATTTCTACAGCCAGGGAAATTATACCTTAGAAAGCCTGATTATGGACAGTCTGGCTGGAATATAAATCTGAACTTGCAGCAGACAGGGTGGAAAGGCCTAAACTATATACAAATCCTCTTCTAGTGTAGCCATCTCCTGTTACATAAAAACACAGTATATAAAACGTTCTACAAGCTCTGGGGAAAGATAAGCCAGTATCGGGATTCTGCAAATGAATCGGTTGAAGGGAATGACATAAAGCCCTTAGAATTCGCTCATTACTCTCTGCAAAACCGCAGTTGTAGCAGCTATCTTTCTTTTTACACTACTAGAATGTATGCTGAATTAGTCTCCTCGCACGGACATGAAATGCTAGTAGAAAACAAGATGGAGTACAAACAGGTAGACAGAGGGGCGCAATCACCACCAAAACACACTGGAGGCCAGTTAAGAAATGCGTCAGTTGTGTAATTCAAAACGTGTTGAATTTTGCAGGCAGGGTTTGCCCATCGCAGTTCTTGGTGCCCGACGCACAGAAGAAGCTGCGAGCTGAGACGCATTAAGATCTCCAGAGGCGCACTGTGCAAATCTGGAATTTCACATCCGGTCCAGCCTCCTACCACTTTAGCATTTCCTGGAAATGCTAAATGCAACTTAGAGTCTCAAAACAGGCGCAATAAAAAAACTAGGGCAATGCCAAACACGATAAAGCTGCTAATGTTGGAGTGTAAATAAAGGCTGTGCGCCCCACTGCAGGCACGGAACTCCCCAAACGTGTGCCCTTCCCACACTTAAGTCATTTTAATAAATCGCTTATTTTATGCCAAAAAAACAAAAAACAAAAACAACTGCCATCGCACTCCATAAAAGCACGTGCCTGTGTCGTGGCAGATCCAAAAGCTTGTGTTGCGCACCGTAACTGACCTCCAGCGGCGGCAGCCATTTTGCCTCCACTGTGTTTGGACGACAGGGGCCGACAACCTTCTATAATCGCTAATAAAAGGTTTACATTCTGTTGGGTGACGTGAAGACGGGGCCAGCCAGCGGCTCTCTACAATAGGTAACTAGGGAAGGACTTCTAGAAACAACATGGAATGAATATTACATTTACAGGCTGAAGGGTCCCTTCTTATCTTGAATACTTAGTCCTCATGCTAACGGCAGCTTCCTCCCAGAATACACGGCGGCAGGTATCAGCAACAGAAACACGGTCTTAGCCTGAAGAAAGGGGACAGGTGAAGGTGCAGAAATAGGAGGAGAACGTGAGCGGGCCGGCACTGGGGGTATCAGCGAGAACCCGTCTTCAATACGGCAGAGCTCAAGCTTGAAGTCTTTGGAAAGCTCGACAGCCCGGAACCAGGGCGGCTGCGGGGGTCCAGTCCCTCGGCGAGGTCAGAGGTCAGGGAGGACGGTCAGGAGGTCATATAATGCTGCCTCAGCCGCGCTTGTAGGAATTCATGCGTTAAATTATGCCGGGTTATAATGCCAACAATCTGTTATGTAAAACAAAAACCAATTAGTACAGAACAAACCCAGAGTAAGACACATAGGAACACATCAGGAGAAAATCCAGCTACTGGGAGCAAATGTGACCGAACCACGTCGCATGCAAAGGGTGCAAACAATTAGTTTCGCAAGTGGGAAAAATACTAGCTGCATTTGCATGTAGCCCACAAATACTGGGCAGCTCTATTTTTACACTGCTATCAAGCTAGGATGCCCCCACCCCCCCTCCCCCCTCCGAACTCTAAATCTGCCACCTGCAGCACAACATGTTTTTTTAAAATTACACCTTGTAGCTGATGTATTCCTAACTGAAGGCGCACAGGGAAGTCAGGGGCTTATACAAGAGTCTGCTGCCATCTTCTGGCAAGACCTTGTACAGCAGGTCTGACAAATCTGTACACACTAGATCAGTGATGGCTAACCTGTGACACTCCAGGTGTTGTGAAACTACAAGCCCCAGCATGCTTTGCCAGTAGATAACTAGCCGATAGCTGGCAGAATATGCTGGGACTAGTAGTTCCACAACACCTGGAGTGTCACAGGTTAGCCATCACTGCACTAGATTCCAAGCAGGTCTGATTAGATGCCGCAGTCATCGCTTTGTATCAGAGTGTCATGCTGCTGATATCCTGCAAATACTTGGCCCACACAGGGCGGATTCAATACTACTGTCAAACGTCAAGAGCAACTTAAAAAACCCTCAAAATTAAGTACAGATTTCTAGCAGTGTAAAACGCTGCAGAACAAATGAAAAACGTTACGAACGGATCATGAAAATAAGCTGATGAATTGCCAGGGTCACACAAAGGACAGTCATTGGTTTGACCTTTGTATATAGCACGTTCTGTGTACCCTGCCTCTGTATAAGCACATTCTGTGTATCCTGCATTGCATTACACACTGCGCTCTTCTCCAAACTATCCTGATACATCCATGAATCACAATCCTGATGCTGTCACAATCCTCCGCAGCAACACAAATCATTCAGGTTACATGACACTTGTTTATGAGCAACAATTACTATAGTAAGAATGGAAAGGATCCAGCATCAGTAGGTCCTCCTGCAGGGCACCTACCCCATCTCCCTCCAAATTGTATTCTATAACCTTGAATACATCAGACAACGTGCGACCCAAACACCAAGTGGTAAATACACACTCACACGACCTGTGGATTTTAGATCTCGCACTCCCTATATACAGTTCTGCATTACACCACGATGACTTCATAAGCCTCTCTGTCCACACGTACTTACCTCTCCCACCGCATTCACCACGGGGAGATGTCTAAGCCCCATGGTCCTGAACAGGTTAAACACTTGTGAGGCGTGCGTGTTAGGGGACACGGTGAATGGACATTGGTTCATGTAAGGAGCGACGTCCTGTGACACAAGGAGAGACAGACGTTAGTGAAAACCCCTCTGAAACAGAGAGGTAACGACCCATCAGGTCAGTTCAGACCGAGTCAGCTGACCAAGGTCATTTTAAAAAGTACAAAATATAAAAAAACAACAACAAAAAAAAAAAACAACAAACAAACCACAAAAAACATAAAATGTAATAAAAAATACTTTGCAAGTTAATTAGAAACAAACATATACATGAGAACTGCTGCTACTCCTTACCACAATCATTCGTGGATTGAGGAGGGTCAGGTTAACATCATGAATGTCGGGGTAACGTGGATAGTCTTCGGCCATCTCCGCGTGGGTAAGACGTGGCTGGGTGGCGCTCTATGAATGGATCAAACAGGCTGCGTTAAAGGCTGCAGATTGTGAAATGAGCCTCATTCATCCGAGCGCATTAACATGAACGTGGGAGCAGAACACAGAATGAACCATCACAATAATCTCTGGACAAGGAGTCACATAGAAAGTAACAGACTGAAATACTCCTCTGTACACCGGTATTACACAACTTACAGACTGGTTCTCAGAGTAACACACTCCCCGGACTAGTAACGTGACCAACTGGGAGCGTAGAATAAGGCCGTGGAAGGTCAGAGGTCGGAATCGTTCCTCCATGGTCCATTCTTCACTTGGGGACTGGTCCGGGTACAGATTGGGGTAAGGGGTGTACCTGGAAATACAAGTCACGCGATCAGGACAAGTTAGAAAGATGATGTCCGGGGTCCAGGGAAGTCTGCCAAGTGCTTTACCTCCGTTCTAACATCTGCTGCAGCATGTCCTCCTTCTCGGCCGGTTCTTCTGCGGTCAGCTGCTCGTCGCACATGTTACGCAATTCACTGGACGGATAAGACTTCATCGACTGACTCCGCTTTCGCTGCTCGCCGGCCCGCGTCAGAATGCTGGACTTCTGCACAAAGGAGGAAACACTCTTTATAAACAGGTCCCCCACAGACTGACACCCCAGGGCGTAGATGGGATTGTTTAACTGCCTACACTATGTATCCTCCATCATATAGATGTATAAAACAGCTTTCATCAAATGGGAAATCCTTACAATGGAGCCATCTTCATTCCACTGTACAGTAATTAATTGAATTTATTATATTTTTTAATGTTACAAAATCTCTTCATATCATATAATAAAGGACAGATCTCCACCCCTACCAAACACTGACTTTAAACTTAATGTTGTTGCTGATCAGCTGGTTTCCCTTCATGAACTCCTTCTCATTCCCCCGGTTCTCGGTCACCACGGGGAAGGCGTGGTGTGCCGTGGTGCGCAGGATGCTGACCAGGGATTGGATACGCGTGTGAGGATAAACATAGGTCAGATTGGGCTCCATGATATCACAAGCTCTCAACCTGTGGTAAGAAAACCAAATAATTACTATATTGTGAGTACAGCAACAATGGACCTAGAATGAATGATGTCTGTCCCCATAGACATGAGAATGAATATATCAATACATTAGGAAGCAGTGACCTCACGGAGACGTGCGACTGATTGGCTCTGAGGATGAATATTGGGTCCAACCAACAAAATGATAAATGTAGACAGGAATCCTTTTGTAAAGTAGATCCATTAGATCAGACAGGCCAAAAAGACAAGATATTATTAAAATTAATTTTTATTGCTTCGTTTTAAAAAATGTCTTTTTATTCTCTATGGCACGATAATAAAAGCAAGTGGCTTACTTGTCCATTTCCTCCTCAGTTTCCCACTCCAGCAGAGGGACCCCTCTAAGTACCACATGGACATCGTAAATGCCTTTGTTGAAAAGATCCCCGGTCCACTTTGCAACCTGAAAGGAAGAGACCAGACATCATCAGTAACAAAGGTCAGCACGGTGGCTCAGTGGTTAGCACTTCTGCCTCACAGTACTGGGGTCATGAGTTCAATTCCGGACCATGTCCTTATGTGTGTGGAATTTGTATGTTCTCCTCGCGTTTGCCTGGGTTTCCTCCCACACTCCAAAAACATACTGGTAGGTTAATTGGCTGCTAACAAATTGACCCTAGTCTGTGTGTCTGTCTGTGTTGTATGTGTGTTAGGGAATTTAGACTGTAAGCCCCAACGGGGCAGGGACTGATGTGAGTGAGTTCTCTGTACAGAGCTGCGGAATTAGTGGCGCTATATAAATAAATGGTGATGATGATGAAGGTAAAAATACACTGTACACATTTACTTGCTTAAATTTAATGGTAATCACAAAAAAAAAAAAAAATTTGCTTTGTGCAAACAGCACTTTACCATCTGCTCAGAGAACACTGAATAAACATCATTGCTGCTGTAAATCAGCAGATAATATGGTTTTATTCCTCACCATGAGTGTAATCATTATTGGCAATCCATACGAGATCTCATTGGTGGATTCGATGAGAATGACGGTGAGACTGATGGTCATCCGGACAACGCCACCCAGGAAGGCCGCGGCTCCGATCAGGGCAAACGTCCCAGAGTAGATATGGGTCAATCCCAGATAACTAGACACAAACACAGAACGTTACACCACAAAGCCGAACGACGGGGGGGAGGGAACATGCTGGGATATAAAATACCTTTTCAGGAGGTTCGCAACCAACCGACCAAAGGCTGCGCCGCACAGCAAGGATGGCACGAAGAGACCGCTGGGCACAGAGATGCCATACGTCCAGCAGGATAGGAGGAAGTACATACAGCAGAAGATGGATAAAGTGACGGGGCTGAATGTGCCTGGAACACAAGAGACAGACCTGATCATGCACCAATTACAGAGATCCTAACCATCGGCCACCAGCAACGGCAGCCATACTAACCATCCTGGTGGAACAGCTGCAGGATGGCCGACTCCTGAGGATTGAAGAACAGCGTCGCCATGTCATTGTAGGTATCGTTGGGGCAGAAGAAAGTTCTGATGCTAGAATTCACCTCATCCGATGAGGAGACCTGGAGAAACGGAATAATAGACAATGGATGCTCCTATAGGTGTATGCTGAGACACAAGGGGAAAGAGTCTTTCAGAGAACGCGTTTCGCATTCCAGGTGGAACAAGGGGTACACATCAGGGGAGGGGAGAAAAGCTCAGAATCATAGAGAGGGCAGGGCTCTAATGGTGCTGGGGAGAGGGAGGGTTATGCAGGACAAGAGTAGACTTGTATGTTGTATTAGAAGGAGGCGCTAGTGAGAAGAGTGAGATCTTGAGACGCTCTCTGGCAGGGTGGAGACCAGCGTGTAAAGATGGATCACCATGTTCATGTGGGACGGAGGAAGACCAATGACTGTTGGAGCGCTGGTCACAAGGGCAGGACTGGACAGCAAAGAATGAAGTAACAGGTACAACAGCTCCCATGTAAGGTAAGTACAAAGTACCTGCATGGCAACGGTGCCATTATTCCAGTTTGTGGGGGGAGACAGTTTCCGACATTCTCCCAGAACCATGGATGACACAAAGACGATCACGGTGGTGACCAAAGAGACCAGCAGACTTTCACAAACCCTGGAAGACCAGAATGAGAGTATATTTTATATATACATATATGTTATACTCACACACGAAAGAGACACATGGCAGACAGACACACGGACAGGTCCGGTACCTGACAAGTTTCGGTTTGGGGTGTACGTTCCTCATGCGGTATTTTGCCAGTCTCCTATTCAGACAGTTAAACGTGGCTCCAAGTAGCCCCCCGATCACCCCCATGATGATAAAGAACGCCAAGTCCACCACCGTCCACAGGTGACACTTCTTATCAGAATCAGAACACTATAAAGAACAAATAAATAACTTATTAACAACATTGTAGTTGTAAAGCCTGCCTGGCACTGCTTCCAGTACTCATCTACAGTTTCCCAAACCTAGTCCTCAGGGCCCCAACAGGGCAGGTTTTCCTGGTGACATAATCTGGTTCTGTTACATTGTATCAGTCAGTAATGATTACACTTGTGCTCCAGCAAGGAGATCTGGAAAACCTGCACTGTAAGGTCTCCCTGAGGACTGGATTTGGGAAACCTTGATCTAGACTATTGGGATGTATATTAGGAAGCTGCATTAGCAGAACTGCAGTAACACACTCCAAAGTTACACCACACACCTCAACACACGGTTAGTGCAGCGCGATTCGGACATACTACTAATTTCAGGAGGGGTCAGATCGCACCATATGTCCCACCGCATCTGACTCTAAACATCAAGTGAAGCACAATAACTTTCCTTCCTTACTATCACAAGTGAACAATGGTTTGTAGTGTCGAATCCATTGATGAGTCCGTTCCATGTAATGGGATTAACAATAAATATGTAGAGTACAGCACAGTCCCACAGCTGCAGAGCTGACAGTCTAACTAATAATATACTGGGCACAATCTTGTAAAACTCAATGACACAACTGTATTAAAAAAAAGGGGTAGAGCCGAATACATCGCATTTTTGTCAGTTTGATTATTTAAAATAATCACGTGTGACAGATACACAGACTTAGTGCAAACACCCTTATCCTGTGTATATAAAAACGTAACTGCGCTTAGTTGTACGACCGCTGGTACATTCATCACAATAGACGGGATATAGTTACATTAATAAATTATATAATATATATATATATATATATATATATATATATATATATATATATATATATATATATATATATATATATATATATATATTTATATTTAATTTTTTTTAAACAACCTTGTTCTTGAAACGTCTGATGTCTTTTTACTGTGCCAATGAAAATATTCATTACAAATATTCTATTTATCCAGCATTAATCTAACCTGCTGAAACTGGAAAACCTGCACTGTTAGGGCTCCCTGAGGACTGGGAAACACAGATCAACACCATTACTGAGAAGAAGCCAATTCATATTGGGTCCAGGTAAATTAAAGAGTGTTCAATCGACTTGTGCCCCCCAATCGTGCTGCAGGGCAGAAGCAGTTATGCGGTGTCACTAAAGCTGCGGTGGAACTACAAGTCCCAGCATGCAGGAGCTTGAGAGCTACAGGTTGCTTACCTTTGTTATATAGGGGAAATATTCAGCAATTGGAGCAAGCATGCTGGGACTTGTAGTTCTAACAATAGTTACCTCTGCTATAGGTCAAAGGTGATGTACCTCTCACCTACATTCCTGTATTACTGTTATAGCAAAATTACAATATACATAAATGTTTGTGTGATCTTTTAGAAAATATATATTTTTTTAATATGTTTAGAAATGATGGAGACAGATCACTTCTATTGAAATATTACAGACGAACCTTAAATTCCCCAAAATTGAGCAGCCCAGGCACTTGGAACGATCCCCAGCTTGAAAACTGAATCCCAGACCGGAAGAAATTCAACGTAAATGTGGCCGACATGGAACAGAAGAGCTGATGAGGACGGAGAATGAATAAATCAGCATTAATGACTAATCAGTACCACAGACCGTTACAGCGTATAGATCAGACAGTAACACCAGAGGTGACGTGTAGTAATATACTGATTACAAATCATCAGAACAAAGAGAAATATTAACTTGTTAGATTAGATAGAAATACTAAATGCACCCAATGACCTATGCACACTTTCAATCATGATGTAATGTTATTACACTGATGACTCCACTAGGGGGAGCTGTCTAGTCCTCCGTAACCTCAATATGGAGATGGTGGGGGGATATAATCCACCTACTAAATGGTGAACGTTCTCTTAACAAAACTTTAAATGTAAGCAAAAGTATTCATATACGTGCTGTACATTGCAGTGTTTACTTGTGCTACATTTTATACAACATAAAAAAAGAACCAGTTTCCATCTATTTAAGCCACAATAAACACACTGAGGTTTTTTAACATTGCTGTACTAATCCAAACCAACCAATCGGCAATTAGCTTTTATCTATAGAGCCAGTTAGACAATGAAAGCAAACGTCTGATTGGTTGCGGTGGTTCAATACAGATTTGAAGTAAAGCAATGTTTGGAAATAATAATGTGTTATTTTCATAGCTTTGTAAGAAGCACTATAACTAATACACAGGGTGGGTTTATTCACAGAGTTATATAAACATATCTTACGGTCCTTTTCATATAACGGTGATACCAAACATTATAACTCCCTCCTCACCACTTTCCACGTTAGTCCCTGGTTCCAGAAAGAGGATCCTTCTTCCAAACTGAACAGTGTACCCCCGATAGGAGCCCCGAAGGCTGCAGCTACCCCGGCCGCGGCTCCCGCAGACACAAAGTCCCTCTTGTCCCTAAAAATGGAACCATTAGTACATTAGATAAAGAAAGCTTAAATAATTAGCAAGAAAACAGCCAGTGGGACAAGTAAGGAGGGGAGTTTGTTATAAAGAAATTTGCCAAATATATCAATGAATATCTGTTATGTGGATCTGTCAAAGGAATTGTTGGAGAGCTCTGAAGCTCATGTGATCATTCCAGGCCAATCAAAAGATTGCCTTGAAAGCTGGAACACTTCCTGCAGTCTGACATCACAGGCGCACACTGAGCACGCTCCTGCCAGCACATGGGCTGTACCCACTCATTAATACATATGTCCAGAAGATGGGTAACGTCATGCAGACACGTACAAAGGTGAAAGCGGAAGGAAGCGAGCTACACATGGTACATGTCAGATAAACCTATCTGTTGAACGTACACTTGTCTGTAGGTGACAGGGCAATGTGCAGACCTCTACAGAGCACGGTAACCTGATTATCTACAGTGCATTAGTATAATGTGTAAAGAGGATCTATGTGCTTCTGGTTACACCGGTTTAAAGGCAGATACACAGCCCCATAGTGGAGTATAGACATAATGTAATGTATCTGTGACTATTAAGCTATCCATGCACATTACAATCATTTCCAAAAGAATTATAATTTTTCATTTTAGATTGTATCTGTTGCTTTACAATTTACACACAAACCGTAACACTGAAATTTTAGGAGATCTGCTTAGAAATGAATTATATTGCATCGAAACCAATCAAAAGATCCATTTACCTTGGCAGATCAGCAAACAGCACTGCAGTTTGGAATGGTCAAGAAGGACCCAATTACAGCGCACACAGAACGTGATTGGATTGAAGCTGGCCATACACACTGCCATATAGCAATGAATATCTAGCACTCTGACAGATAGGCAGCATGTAAAAACAATAGTGATTCTAGATACTAATACGATTGCCGGAAGACGACCGTGAGAAGCCAGAAGCGATCATTCCGGCGTCTGACTCACGTCACGCAGCAAATTCATGCGTCACCTTTATATAAGAAACATGTAACTCATCCAATCTAAAATGAATACAATCTGATTGGATCGTTCTGAACAACACACACAAATACTACTGTACAATTCAATGTCAATTAAATTATGTGAACAATTGGCAATGGTGTTTGTACTTTTATGGACAGGGACTAAAATGAAGCAAATTAAGTAAACAATGCATGCCCCTGTAGACGAGTTTCACAAAGAAAATAAAAATTTGGTTTACTCCAACATAATTTCTCCACGTAACAAGATGGCGGCTTCTCACGTCCGTACCTGTCGCTGCGGAAATACGGAAAGTCAAAGCGGATCTTCTGGAAAGAAATACTCTGGAACTGAGAACAAATGACAGTTTTAGGACAGGTCCTAGCTTGTGAATCATTTCACATTTGTCCGGAGAGAAAGGGGTAAGTTTACTAAATTGGCACTGGTGGGGGGGTCCTGCACATTGTTACTCTGGGTGCCTCCTTTAATGAGGGACAAGTGTTAATTACACAGATGGCAGGACAGCGTGACAATCAATGTAGATATAATGTAATCAGTCCTGATAGATTCTAATGGCGCTCTGTGTTTGTCGGTGGACCTCGGAGGACAGGTACACTTTATAAAACAACCCGCCACATGCATATTAAGGACAGGACCTCACCTGGGGTATCCCTGCTCCGACAACAGCCCCACTGTGAATCATTGGTCCCTCCTTTCCTACAAACAGACCTGTCAACGAGAGAATCAGTCATGTCATAAAACCATAGTTACTACGTGAGGAGTAAGAAACAGACTTTATGATTACTGGGGATTTGGCACTGACGGAGTTAATGCTTTATACCGTGTAAGTAACTGCTAAGGATTCAGTGACATGGTTGTAATGCTATTATTTTTAAGGACCCGTGGGCCCTTACCTCCGGACACACTGAACAAGACTCCTACAGCTTTGCAGACCAGCGTTCTGAGCCGGACCACGCCGGGAACCTTCACTCCGTTCAGGTAACATTTGATCTCCGGGATTCCGGACCCACCGGCCACGGGCTGAACAACAAGAAACGGACAACGACTGAATCAGCATTTATGAAGAGATTGTGCGATGACCCAACAACACAGAAGTATTAGCTCCGCATGCTGTAGATGCTGTGAGAAATCAGAAGTCCACTGGACAATACCTGTACGAGGACGAACAGCGTCGCTATGAAGGTAAAAGTCAAGTTGAATCCGAGAAGTTCCAGCAGAGAGACGGCAAGGCATCCTCGATCCGTACATTCCTCCACCGCTAACGTCACCACGTCAAGGAAATAAGACCACAGCCCATCTTCATGTATACAACTGTAACATGTGACTGCTCTAATCCAATCACAGGCTTCCCCTCCTCCAAATATACATTGTATCAAGCTGCGTCCTGATCATTACAGCGTTTGTAAAAATCTAATGTGAGAATAGAAAAGATGGTGTGAAAAAAAAAAAAAAAAAAGTGATTTATTGGTCAAGTGCTGACATAATACAGTAACCGCCCAACCGTGTGACCAATGAATGTATTTAGAAGCAGTTTTATGCAAGACATCATGTATTTTCAGTCGAGTGACCCTTTTAAGGGAGGTCCGTCCAACCTGTGGCTCTTCAGGTGTTGCCAAACTACAAGTCCCAGCATGCTCTGTCAGCTACCAGCTGGCTATCTACTGGCAAAGCATGCTGGGGCTTGTAGTTGCACAACACCTGGAGAGCCACAGGTTGGCCGAGCCTGCTTTAAGGGCTCCTATCAACTCATTTTACAACAGGGTTTTTTCGAAAGGCTACTGGTTTCATTTTTTTGCATTACTGGATATAAAATTCATGGAAATGCCTACAGGGCAATCTGAAAGGCGAGCGAGCCTCCGCACTTACTAGAGCCTCCGCACTTACTAGAGCCTCCGCACTTACGCGTTTTACCTAGTGTCATATGTAAATAAAAGAACAGTGTGTATGAGGCCTAAGACAGAACTTCAGTCTCTCTAACAGATCGTTAACATTGTCAGAAATGGACAAATTAAGATCCAGTCTCTAAATGTTGAATCAAGTCTGAGTATTTGATACGAACCTTGATAAACGTAAACATTTTCATACAGTGTTTTGCTTACACCACTTATAGGACACAGTGATAGTCATCAGGGGTATTAAGCGTGTTTTAAGGGCAGCAGTCTATTTACTCAGCACAGGATGACAAGTAAAACGCCTGTCACTCATACGTCGAAAAAGGATACAGTCTTGGACCACTCTGAACTTAAACTGGGAAAACAGGCGGACAAAATAATCCACAAACAGCCCGACCTGCACACAGCAAAACAAAACCACAATATAATTATTCACATGTGCACAAAATGGAAAACTCGTTACAATTAACATGAACACTGAGTAATAATGAAGATATCCATCTTTTACATGACATTAAACCTTTATTTTAATGGAAACAAAAACAGAATTCCGATACTTGGGAGCTATAGAGTAACTTCCCTATTGGAGGATAAAGTCTGTGACTGGCCAAATGCCATTCTGGCCATTTGCAGTTAGTCGTTCATAAGCGCCAGCATCATATTATGCAAATGAGGAGGAGGAGTCAGCCTCAGTCTTGACAGAACGAGGTCATTGGAACTGCAGCTTTAGAAGCAGTAATTAAATTATTACAAAAACTTATTGTCCATTTTATAGGAACAGTAAACCCAAAAATGAATCATTTGTTTACCACCGCCTCCTCCGGGACCCCAGGACCCAATTAGTGGTTTTAAACCCAGATCTAACACAACCAGAAATGAAATTCAGGCTCTTATAAGCTTTTAATAAACTAAAAATTATTAAAAATATATATTTACATTCCCAAGATATGCATTTCCCCCATATCCATTAATCTCTATGCATTTATTTTGAAATGTATTCAATACATGCAACTGCTTCAGGCAGTAATGGAAGGGGGGTGGGGGATTATTATGTGGGGATCGTACAAGTGAAGAGCCACTACAATAATATAATCATCTGCATTTATGTTGCATTTCCAAATTTTGAAAACGTGCAGCACACCTATGGAGTAACTACACAATCCAGGTAGGAGAGAGGTTAATCCCAGCTTGAGCGCTGGCAGATAAAACAAATATCACGAGGAAGGGGGGTAATGACAGAAGCTACAGTGTCAATAACAGCAGCAGGCGCCACTGAATATAAGAGTAAAGATTACACAATACATCCCAATATAATATTACACTGCAATTTAAAATCGATTTTGGTTGATACAGAGCAGTAGCCATTTCTTTCCATCTCAATACCTAATGAGACATTACACTGTGATCCCAATGTGCGTCCAAATCCTTGGTCTGATTTACCATTTAAAAGGTTGACCGTGGGTATATTTCCATTAATAAATACAATAACGAAATTTAAAGAAAAAAAAGAAAAAAGAAAAAAGTAGAGTTTTGTACCAGTCCTGTGCAGACTCCGATAGCAAAGACTACAATCCACCTCACCGCCTCGTATCGTCTGGCTTTCTGTAGAAGAACACAAAACAGATTCTAAGTAAAATGACAGTGGCTGCAGATTTTAGCCCAAGAGGAGGGGGCAGGAGTTTGGGAAACTGTAGTATAAAGGAGCCAGAAAACATTTAATACAATTTCTTCCTATATGCAGCAAGTGACAATGTTTGTATTAAACAGTTCTAATTCACAAGGATTAAAGACAGGAAATCTGGTTAGCACAAGAAAAATGCTTCCTTAAGGAGATGAAACAATACTGTGATTTATATATCCACAACATATCTAATGCAGCAATTAGTGAGTGTATTCAACACTTCAATCCTGTAAAACGTTACAGTCATAGCCAAAAGTTTTGCGAATGGCACAAGTATTGATTTTCACAAAGTTTGCTGCTTCAGTGTTTTTAGACCTTTTTGTCAGATGTTGCTCTGGTATTCTGAAGTATAATTACAAACATTTCATAAGTGTCAAAGGATTTTATTGACCATTACATTAAGTTTATGCAAAGAGTCAATATTTGCAGTGTTGACCCTTCTTTTTGAAGACCTCTGCAATTCGCCCTGGCATGTTGTCAATCAACTTCTGGGCCACATACTGACTGATTGTCCCCCATTCTTACCTAATCAATGCTTGGAGTTTGCCAGAATTTGTGGGTTTTGTTTGTCCACCCCCCTCTTGAAGATTGACCACAAGTTCTCAATGGGATTAAGGTCTGGGGAGTTTCCTGGCCATGGACCCAAAATTTCGATGTTTTGATCCCCGAGCCACTTAGTTATCACTTTTGCCTTATGGCAAGGTGCTCCATCATGCTGGAAAATACATTGTTCATCACCAAACTGTTCTTGGATGGTTGGGAGAAGTTGCTCTTGGGAGGATGTTTTGGTACCATTCTTTATTCATGGCTATGCTCTGAGGCAAAATTGTGAGTGAGCCCACTACCTTGGCTGAGAAGCAGCCCCACACATGAATGGTCTTTACTGTGGGCATGACACAGGACTGATGGTAGCGCTCACCTTTCCTTCTCAGGACAAGCGTTTTTTCAGATGCCCCAAACAATCTGAAAGGGGATTCATCAGAGAAAATGACTTTACCCCAGTCCTCAGCAGTCCAATCCCTGTACCTTTTGCAGAATATCAGTCTGTCCCTGAGGTTTATCCTGGAGAAAAGTGGCTTCTTTGCTGGCCTTCTTCACACCAGGCCATCCTGCAAAAGGCTTCGCCTCACTGTGCGTGCAGATGCACTCACAGCTGCCTATTGCCATTACTGAGCAAGCTCTGCACTGGTGGTGCCCCGACCCCACAGCTGAATCAACTTTAGGAGACGGTCCTGTCGCTTGCTGGACGGTCTTGGGCACCCTGAAGCCTTCTTCACAACCATTGAACCTCTCTCCTTGAAGTTCTTGATGAACCGATAAATGGTTGATTTAGGTGCAATCTTACTAGCAGCAATATCCTTGCTGGTGAAGCCCTTTTCGTGCAAAGCAATGATGACTGCATGTGTTTCCTTGCAGCTAACCATGGTTAACACAGGGAGAACAATGATTTCAAGCACCACCTTTTTTTTTAAAGCTTCCAATCTGTTATTCCAACTCAATCAGCATGACAGAGTGATCTCTAGCCTTGTCTTCGTCAACACTCTCACCTGTGTTAACGAGAGAATCACTGACCTGATACCAGCTGGTCCTTTTGTGGCAGGGCTGATATGCAGTGGAAATGTTGTTTTTGGGATAAAAAGTTCATTGTCATGGCAAAGAGGGACTTTGCAATTCATCTGATCACTCTTCATGACATTCTGGAGTATGTGCAAATTGCCATCATAAAAACTAAGGTAGCAGACTTGTGAAAAATAATATTTGTGTCATCCTCAAAACTTTTGGCCATGACTGTATATAGAAAACCTTTACTGATCTGGTTGTCGGTCAAGGAATTGCTGAGCATCATGGGAAACATAGGACATAAACAACAGATGTGAAAACTATTTTATGATCAGAACATTCAAGTTCTGCAGGAAGATTCCAAGGTTAACATTAAAAATAAAGTGATTTATTTAGATTTTTTATTAAATGATGGTGCCAAGCTGCCACGCCCATCCCTTACATAATCAGCAGTAGGTTGCACAGATTGTGCGATCGGATGATTTATAAATATTCAGCTATAACTACCTCGCTCTGTAGGACAATACCTTGCGGCTAATGCTCTCCAGTACCTCCAGATACGGATCATTGATGCATCGGTCATAATCCAAGCTCTGCGGGAGACAGAAAATAGCACATAGGCAAAGGAAATAACACGGAACCTTATTGTATCCACGGCAGGATACCTGACTTGTTTATTCATAGGTTGATGGGCAAAAGCAATCAGATTACAGGCAGCATTTATATCAACTGTGTTTTTCTACAGATGTTCAATAAAATACATGGCTGCAAGACGTTCTGCTTGAAGGACCCAAATGATCTATCTATTTACATCTATCAGCAGAAAAGAGCTGATGTTTTCTTTGTTGCAAATATCAGATAACACCCCCCGCCCTAAGTAAGGTGGATAGCCACTTGTACAGTTTTACCCCTGGCACCAACATTGTATCTGTACATTATAGGAAGCAACTAGATAACTCATATTTCCAGCACTGTAGGTGTGTCCCGTACGCAGCATCTGATTGGACAAGACCAGTGGCCAATCTAATGCAGAATAGCTAAGGCAGGTTCAGTCCATTCGCTCCTCTACATGCCGTCAGCACCGCAGAATAGGTGGCTCAGTAAAGGTAATGATGGAGGAGGGTTACCTGTGGAGCTACTTAAATAGGGGGGGTTGTCAAAAAGTGGGCAACCTCTTCAAATATCACAGATCCAATGGCACAGTACCTCCAATAATTCTTGTAGAATGTTTACATAGCGCTAACAGTTAGTACCAGTATCTCTCAGACATGGCTCCACAACATAATAAATAAGATTTATAATCATGTCCCTTTAAACCAGAAGACACGTCAGGTCCTCCTATGTAGCGTGCTTTTCTCCAGAGTGGTAACAAACATCTTTGCTAATCAAATCAGTAAATGCTATAAATTCATGATGAAATAACTGGTAAGTTGAGCAATAAATCAATTCGGGGAGCTTACTTCATAATCCTTACGTGGCAATATCTCCTCATCCTCCTCACGGGTCTCCCCAAGAATAGTCTGGAAGGAAAACAAAAGGACACATTTAAGAAATTTGGCAGGAAAATGACCATAAAATAATAGTTGAGTGATGTACCGTAATTCTTTAATAGAAATATGATATAGATATATATATTTTCTGTATGGCACATAGACTTGTAATAGAGGGTAAACAACCATCTGATGTTTCATTGGCTGGCAAAAACTTTCTGCTTTATTGGGAAATCATAAATAATTTGATCACTCACGGCTGCCACTTTTTCAGTAAAAGTCTGTTCCCCGTTACAAGCCATTGGAGGTTATTTAATGATGATTAAAGCATGCGTACACAGTGTACCAAGCGAGAATATGGTCTGACACGACAACATCTGTTACACGGTCATGGAAATCATGCAAGTCAGCAATTTCTAACATTCCTGTAGTCTTGTACACTCACATACACAGAGATAGTACTATACTACACCCACGTCCAGCTAGATCACCTACTAATCTACCAGGGAGAATTCAGGATCAGCCCGACTGTGTAACAGAGCTAGGAAATACGCTCACCCCTCACACTACGACTACAGACACCTATACCAGGATTATTTTAAGAGGTTTGACAAATAACTAATAACTTTGACTCTAGTATTCGCTCTTTTGTTATTACTTTGAAGTCCCTAACCTTGGGTTACAGCTAGAGGGAGTTTTTAATTCTTCACTATTTTGTCCTGCCACCTACATGCAGTGGAGGCAACCATTGGGAGCGAATGTGATCAATCTACAAGGGCTAGTGGCAAGATCGAGGTAGGAGGCACTTTGTGGCTCAAGTGCCCGATTATTGGTTCAGACCATACAATAGTTGCTGCCCCTATGGCAAATCCTAGTCTTCACTATGACAGTTTATTTCCCAGCCAGTAGGACAAGAATGTGTATTATGTGGCATATAAGGGTAATGCAATGAACATATCCTCAGACTGTAATCACTGCTAATGTCTCACATCTAAGCAATACAATGTAGGACAGGTGTTTACACCTACAGGGTTAACGGCTTGTAATCCTGTCTTACTGCACCAAATTCGCCAATGGCTAAGAAAAGCAAACAAAAACAAACAATCCCACAGGATATAAGGGAAGCAACGTATAGACATATATACATTGGATGGGATCATTCAATTGCAACATATGAACACCAGTATAAAACAACGGCTTAGACGTACTTGCCCGCTCTCCCAGAATTTACGGAAGACTCCTGAATGCCCCCCCACACCCTACCCACTGGGACTGGACCTCAATGACCAGATTTGTAGCAAATTGCGTCACTTTAACCACAACCTCCCACAACGCAATCTGGGCAACACAACGCAGGGGTGGGCAAAACTGCAAGATTCGCCACGACACCCTCTGCCCTAGCCACCTGGCCTCTCCTCTGACATCTCCCAGAGGGGAGAGTCAGAAAGTTGGTAACTATGTGCTTAGGTGCAATTCAGACTTCATTTTAAGCAACTTATAAGGCAGCTTACATCAAACACACGTAAATCTACTGTACCCCGTCTCTCCTCAAACCAAAGCTATATCTACCGACCTCCGCTTCTAGAGCTCCCAAATATCCCCCCACCTAGGCATTACCACACCCTGGAGTATAGTGGAAAAGACGTTACCCAGCAGAGGTGTGGCCAACGACTAACGTTACATGTATCCATCAGTACAGAACGGTCTACCTCAAATTAAATTCTGTGGTAATAGCCACCCCATGGTTAGAAAAACGTCTCCACTTAAGGCAATGTTGTTGGTAGCTGTGGCCATTTTGTCGTCTTCTTTCGGATGGGATGTTTTAAACTTGTTTCTATGCAAGTGGCTAAAAACACAGTGCAAAATCTGATCTGATGGTGCTGTGTGTATGTGTAAAATATATATAGCACACAATATGTCTGTCTCCACCCTGCGCACACAACAGCTACATATTACGCTAGTACAATTATTCACTACAGCACCTGCTCTACCTGATAAGCGGAGCTCATCTATTACACCACTGCCGATTCTGGAATATAGCCAATTATGTAATAACGTCCTTAAACATCTGAAAGCTGTTCACACACTGTACTTCAGAGAAGGGTTTCATGTGACTAAGAAGATCTAAGGATTAAGTACTAACTTACTGCAATAACCACTTCACTGAAGTGTTTTGGGTCAATTACCAGAAATAAATTAATCTTGTGATTTTTGATAAGAGATATTTAGTCACGATATAAACAAATAAAGAAAACAAACAAAGTATTACTTTAGTAAACACAGAAGTCACAGGCCCACGTACTGTGTCTTTTTTTGCGTGTTTTCCTTTTTATTTTCTTAACATTTTGTTATTTGTTTAAATATGTTTATCCAGAGCAGGCCTGGCCAACCTGTGGCTCTCCGGGTGTTGTGAAACTACATGTCCCAGCAGCTACCAGCTGGATCTCTACTGGCAAAGCATGCTGGGGCTTGTAGTTTCACAGCACCTGGGGAGCCAACAGGTTGGCCAGGATTGGTCCAGAGCATTCTTGAATCATCATATTGCAGGAGTGCCCATCGCAACTGCTGGGAGACTATTCCCTTTCTGTGGTAACGGTTCTTCCTTATGTTCCATCTTCATCCTTCCAATTCCATATTGTGCCCACTTGTTCTAAAGATCCGATTTGTTTTTGTTTTTTAATATTTCCCTCCTGAGCACTTGTAATAATTATCCATCATATCATCTCTGTCCCTATTCAGATCCTGAATTCTTTCCTTTTACTTCTTCCTATGCAGTTCAGTATTCTGCAGGCTTTTCCCACCGCTACTAACTTACCTGTCTATCATTCTGACACTATATCTCCCCAGTGTCTTTCCTGTGTTGTTGACATCACTATTCAGTCTGTATTCTGCAGGTTTATTTTACGGTTTTGATTTGCTACAACAAAAATAGGCTGTATCCTCTGATTCATCAAGTTAGTTTGAAAAATTCTCAAAATTTTTAGAACATCTCCAAGCAGCAAATCCGCATGGCCTGAATTATTCTAACTTTCTTTCTTCTAAGCTATATATCATCCTTATCCCTGTTGCTTCTGTGAGGTAGAGCTACAGCCGCCATCCTCCAATCACCTGGAATTATACCGGTCATGTGCTGCCAGCAATACACTAATATACGCTGTTATTCCACTTGGATGTATACTACCCAGATCCACTGACTGTCTTTTCATTTTGATAGTCAAGTATTTTGCAGTGCAAATGATATTACATTAGATCTGTACACAAAAGGACTGTCAGCACTGAGAGGTGTGAGGGGGGGGGGAAGAGGTGTATGATGGGAGAGGTGGGGGGGGGGTAAGGTGTATGAGAGGTGTGTGTGGGGGGGGTGATGGGGAAAAGTGGGAGGGGTGAGGTGTATGGAGAAGTATGGGAGGGGTGATGGGGAGAGGTAAGAGGGTAAGGTGTATGAGTAGAGAGGTAGTGGGGGGGGGGGGGGTGAGGTGTGATGGAGATGGTTGGAGGGCGGGGGTCAGGTGTATGGGGGGGCGATAGGGAGAGGTAAGGTGTATGAGAAGAGAGTTGGGGGGTGAGGTATATGGGGGGCTGATGCGGAGGGAAGGAGGGTGGGGATCAGGTGTATGGGGGGTGATGAAGAGAGGTGGGGGGGTAAGGTGTATTGAGTAGAGAGGTGGGGGATGAGGGGTGATGGGGAGAGGTGGGGGGTGAGGTGTGTGATGGAGTGAGATGCATGAGGGGAGAGATAGGGGGCGACAGGTGTATGAGTAGAGAGGTGGGGGGCTGAGGTGTATGGGGAAGTGTATGGGGGGTGATGGGGAGGGATGGAGGGCGGGGTCATGTGTGTGGGGTGATGGAGAGAGGAGGTGGGTGGGTGTCAGGTGTATGAGTAGAGAGGTGGGGGGCTGAGGTGTATGGGGGGGTGATGGGGAGGGATGGAGGGGGGGGGTGATGGGGAGGGATGGAGGGCGGGGACATGTGTGTGGGGTGATGGACAGAGGTGGTGGGTGGGTGACAGGTGTATGGGGTGATGGACAGAGGTGGTGGTTGGTGGGTGACAATGGTTCCTGTATGGGGAGTAATGTGGTAACATGGAGGATGCCCCCCAGCCTTCCTCACCAGTTCCTCCGGGGTACGGCTCTCCCGGTCCCCACAACAACAGCAGCAGCACACAGATCCCCCGCAGGCCGCCATCCTCACGTTACCCCCCTGACACCCACCGGTCACATGACAGCAGCTACTCCTATGAAGCCCCCCCTGTGGCAGCCGGCGAGACACGCCCAGCCCGGGTCACGTGAGCTGTGTGTGTCCGTACGAACTGCGGCTAGCACGCCCCGCCCCACGTAGGCGGGGCTGCCGTACAGACAGTGCGGTCACGTGGGGGGGCCTCCAGTCTCCTGATCCCGGCCGGCCGTGACGTCACGGGCTGTTTAATGCGCGCACACGGCGGCCGGGAGCGCGCTTGTGCTGGGAGCTCCGGGATAGAGGCTGGAAGGTGAGAGCCGGAGACTGGGAAAGGGTTAATGAGCCGGGAGGGCTTTATTATGTGTGTGCGGGATGGGAGGGGGCTGCTGAGTGTCCATCTCATTGTACATGTTGTCTCTCTGTGCATCCCCGGGGTGCAGAGCTGGGTTTGAATGAACCCCACTTGCAAATTTGTGGCTTGTGGAACTACAAATCCCAGAATGCTCAGCGTGCCAGAGCATGCAGCTGCTGGGATCTGTAGTTCCACAGCAGCTGGGGAGCCTCAGCCCGCCTGTCTCTGAATGAATGAGGTTACATAACAGTAGAGGGAGTTTGCAGCAGAGTAACAATGTGTCCGTGATATTACCTGGACAGTAACAGCCTCTGTGTGGTTCCAATACACAGTTATTGTCTCCTGTCTGCCCCTGTCCTGCGGCTCCAAGACCTCAGCTGAGGCAGAACCTCTTCTGCGCTGCACTGTATCTCCTAGTGGCTTTATATTGTAGTGACTGGTAAATTATGTCCAGTTCTAGTAATCTTTACTACAGTCTGCACCCTCCCAATCATTGTAATTTAAATGGACTTATCAGATCATGCACAGGTTACATAACACAATCTCTGTCCTTAATTTGAGTTTAGCCCTTTAGCTGCTAGACAGGGAATTACAGATTCCAATATTACTTTCCATTACAGTGTCCTGAGGATGTTAAAAATGAAATTAGATGCAAGAAGGTCTGGTTTCCATCTTGCATCTGACAGATGTCTTCATATTGTCACATCCCAAGTCCACTTGTCAGCTGAGCAATAGGTCCTATCACACTTATGAGGCTACAAGTTTAGAAAGAAAATCATGTTCCTCCCAGTATCTGAGCAGTTTCATGTAGTACAAGACATATTATGAAAATACCATTTATTTATGACATTGCATGTTGGTTCATTGATTACTGCAATCTTCTACTGTTGCAATAACCCACTGTAAATTATAAGCTTCTCACAGGGATAGTGCTTCTTTAGTTCTTCGAAGATGACACTGCTGTCATCTCATGCTATAAAGCTGTTCTATTTTTACATACTATCGGTGTAATAATATTATGAGTCTTTCGTGACCGAGATACTTTAATATCCTTATAGTCTACATGTGATATTAATGGGTAATAGGTGTAATAATAGTGTGTTCTAAGGTCATTAATTCAAAAGTAAAACTTTGTGTGTGTGTATAAGAAGAATGGGGATAGTGCGTTTGCTACTAGAGCCATTTATCAGCCACTAATAATTCAGCAGCCGACGGCGACTGGCGTTTCTGGGCAGCTGTCGCTGGTGCGTTACAGTTGGGTAGAGATGGTGGAAGGTGGTGACCTGAACCAGGCATTGTAGAAATCTTTAGCCCATCCACTGCTGGCATCTGAAATATCCGTGGCTGTCCGCCAGCATGGACGAGCTGCCCGTAGTCCTGATGGGCACAGAATCTGGACACTTGTTCCCCATTGTCGTAGAGGTTGTGGGGGCTGCTGCTGCCACGCAGGTGGTCACAAGGATCATCAAACGATGAACAGAGATTCCCACGACAATGCCAGTTACACTCTCTGTGTCCAGCGGCTGAGCGGAGGAGGTATTCTAGCAGATAACGCTGTCTTCGGCTTCATAACTCCGCGGCACGGATCTATTTTCCCACGATCTTCACAAACTGTCTTATATTTGAGATGATCTAAAGTTGCGCCATCTCCAGCTGCCGTCCGTATGCCAATTTTTAAATAACTTTAGCACTTGTTAATTCCAGTGGCAGCTACTGAGACGAGGTGTGGCAAGTTTTGGCACTGATGAAATTACCTCTACGCAGTAAACCCTTTTGAGCTGAGCGCAGTCTATCATCTATCTAGCAACAAGAGACATTACAGGGGTACAAAATACTCAGCGATGTCACTAAGTCCTATTGACTCTGCAAACGTAATATTAACCCACCAATGTCTGCATCCACAAGGTACAGTCTACTGCCACACGTTCAGCAGAGATTGTTGTGTGAGATCTGATACACGCTGATGTGGATGTCGTAATACCAGTTCTGCTCCGGCACAGAAGCTTCTACTGACTTTTGCCCTAGTTTTCAAAGTGAACCGTTTGCATGCAATGCACCAATCACCGCCCACCCCTGTGGCGTTTGTTATCATAACTTTGTGTCTTCTACGCCCGAGAGCTGTAGCAATATATATATGCATCAATCTCTTTCGATTTAATTTGTGATTTTGGTATTGGTTGCAACCAATTGAGCATGCAAAGGATTATGGGTATTTTTTTACCATTCTAGAAATGCCATGGCTCTGAGGCTGTAGGTCCTGGGCAGCTTCCTCTTGTACAGGGGGAATGCAGATAATTAGCAATTTATCTGTGAAATTTGATTCTTACTGCTGGTGGGGATACGTCAGAAGGGGTTTAATACATTGCATTAAGCTGGGACTACACTACAGAAAATCACCGCAGATGCGATTTCTAAGACGATTTTACCGACTGAAAGTCCCGATGAGCAGCCGATTCATATGTACACACTACCTTCAGATCTGTGCTCTTCATCTGTTATAACCATCTGCTGACAAGATTGTGACTCTGTACAGATATCTGCCTACGCTGCTGGACCTGACTGCGTACACACTGCCACATTTGCCCGACATCGTTCCATCGTTGATCGTGATATTTAGTTTATAAAATACAATCATACGATACAATGTGATTTGATAGGATAACACATGATCCTGGCAGTGTACACACTAATGTGACATCTGGCCTGACAGTCGTTTATTGCGTGACCTGCAGGGTAATTGTGTGAAAAATCTGTAGTGTGTTCTCAGCTTTTCTCCTCTGTCTGTTTAACCCTCTCGCTGGTTCCCTTTGTTCTCCCTGGAGACCTTCTGGGACAGATAAGAAGTTTAAACACCACGAGGCTGAGCGTTGAATAAACATATCACATATCAGTAGGCACCAAGAATAGCTGCACTCTCTCCATTCCATTTTGGGATTGAGGTGACTTTACTAGCGGTGTAAGGACTAGCAAGAGCATTTATATTACAGCTGTAAAACTCTGCACATTAATGGGACTGTACTAATATAATATACAATTAAACTATGCTTTAAATGTGAAATAGAAATTCAACTGTGTCACTTTTAGCCTCTTAACTTTTAAGTGCTCCTGTTGTCTACACAGAGCCGACAGTACCATAAGGCGAACCTAGGCAGGGGCCTAGGGCCTTAATAATTGGAGGTGGGGCTCCTAAAACACTGAATGAGTAACATTTAATGCCCGCCAAACTGAGTGCCTGCCCCTTACATGAAGGAGGAGCAGTCAGCAGCTTCCTGCATGCATCCCTTCCAACTGTCCCGATTTTTGGTGGGGCATCCAGACTCGTGGGGCGTAAAAAGGGCAGGGCTTAATGTGAAAGCAGGTGGAGTTTTTGACTTTTGTCCAGCTTTTGAGATTCTAAGTAATGGGGAGCTATGTTACATGTCAGTGTGGCACTTGGCTATGATGTCATAGCCTAACGCCACACTAATTGCATACCTCCCAACTGTCCCTATTTTGGCGGGACGTCCTGATTAGCGACGCTCAAAGGGGTGGGGTTTAATGGGAAAGAGGGTGTGGCTATTTGACCAAATATGTCCATTTGTGGGCTGAATTTGGTTGTAATTCGGCAGGTGCGGAGATTATTTTGTCCCGCTTTTGGGATTCTGAATGGTGGGATAGTCCCAGTAGGAGACTATGCTCCCACATCCTCCCCCCTGCTAAAGTAATCGGAAGGGGGTGGGGGCACACTGGGGGAATAGGCCGTTTGGGGCCCTGCGTCTACACAGATAAGGCAGCCATCTTGTAGGCTTTCCATGCACAAGGAGCTGTGGTGCAGAGTGCTTATTGATATCCCTAGTTGCCTATGAATTGATTGATCCCAGTGTCCTGTATTGGTTTATTCCACACAAAATGGCTGCTTCCTCTATGTGTAGGCTACAAGTGCACTTTAAATCGCACAAAACACAAGGATGTTGGCTGATATTCTGGAAACGTCAGATTACACTTTATAATGGATATAAATTAATTACACTATCTCCTGATATCTTACCAAGTAGCAAATCTCCATATTGCAATAAATCTATCTCTTAAAAAAAATTAATACGAAAAAAAAATAATATCAGGCCAGAGGTCTCCTGTTTCAGTGAAAGTCTCCATCTCTGCTACCTGTCACCTATATATGAACTGCAGGACCCCAGGGAGTGATGAGTCAGCGACTAAAGTCTAACAGGCCCTGCTGTCTATCAGTGCACAGGCTGTCAGGGAATAACTTGTTAGTTATTGGAGATATGATTGTGATTGAGAACACTGTCCTGTCACCAGAATCCGGATATTAACCCAGCAGTGTATATATAGAAGTATATATATATATATTATTGAAGCTGAACATGTCTGGCAATCTTATTTTTAATTGAACTGTCTACCGTTGGTCATATAACATGGTTCATGGAGTAATGTTGAGTGGCCCATAGCAACCAATCATGTCCGTTTTTATTTGTCTGATTACATTAGGCTACTAAATGCTGACATCTAATTGGTTGCTATGGGTAATAACACACCATTGCACAATGTTATAACGTTGGTCGGGCCCACACCTGTCGATCATGAATTGTAGAGGACCCTATAACTGAACTGTAGTAAAGTGTGAACTCAACCATCCTCAGCTCTCTCTGTTCAGTCAGGAAATATTTAGTAGTTGCTCTCCGGATGCAGCCATATTTTTTGTAAAAAGACCTTTCGCACGCTGAAACCGAGCTGCAGGAGGAAGACCTTTATAAGAATAATTACTAATTATTCCTTCTTTCTTCTCTTCTCCCCCTAAAGTCTGTTTTATAGGCTTCATCATGGTGAACGCGAACAGCGTTGACGGCGGCAGCGCCAGCAGTAGCAGCACGGAGAACTCCAAAGAAAGCTCCCGCTGCTCCACACCGGTCCTCGACATAGAGCGACATGAGCGGCTGCGGGATAAAATGCGTCGGCGCATTGAAGCAGGGGACAAATGGTTCTCGCTGGAGTTTTTCCCGCCACGTACAGCCAGTGGCGCCGTCAATTTAATCTCCAGGTGAGTGATCCGCTCTCCAGTGAAGCTCAGGCTGGTGTCACATGGGCGAATCCTGCACCATCGTGTTTTGTCCCATACAGACCAGGGGTTCCAGAATTGTGGTCCCATAGATGTCAATATATCGTGTTAGTTGACTTATGTTTTTCACTTTCGTTGAACTCACAAGATCTTCCACTGTCGCAGGTTTGACCGTATGGGTTCTGGAGGTCCTCTCTTCATTGATGTGACCTGGCACCCGGCCGGGGATCCTGGTTCCGATAAAGACACCTCCTCCATGATCATTGCCAGTACAGCTGTGAATTTCTGCGGCCTGGAGACCGTTCTGCACATGACCTGTTGTAATCAAGTGAAGGAGGACATCACTAAGCATCTCCAGAAGGCAAAACACCTTGGTCTAAAGAATATAATGGCTCTTCGAGGGGGTAAGAGCGAAGGATTCTGATTGAGACACAGAATCAATATATCCACATGTCTTTTACGTTCGTTTAGTATGGGGTTTTAATAACTAATTCTTGACTGATGCACGGATTCTAAATACGTGTACAGGAAATATCATCCGTACTTCACTAAACTCCTATTCACACATTATGCCCCATAATAATGAAGATGCATTATTGGGTAGCACGGTGGCTGTGGTTAGCACTTCTGCCTTACAGCACTGAGGTCATGAGTTTAATTTCCGACCATGGCCTTATCTATGAGGAGTTTGTATGTTCTCCCCGTCTTTCTTCCCACACTCCAAAAACATACTGGTAGGTTAATTGGCTGCTATCAAATTAACCCTAGTCTTTCTCGGTCTGTGTGTTAGGGAATTTAGACTGTAAGCTCCAATGGAGCACTGACTGATGTGAGCGAGTTCTCTGTACAGCGCTGCGGAATTAGTGGCGCTATATAAATAAATGGTGATGATGACATACTGTCCTTTAAAGATCTTGCAGACAAACGTCTCGAGAGTGTATTGAGAAGCACATTTAATACCACTGATCGTCTTTCCATGCGGCATTCACTTCGGTCTAGCTTGCTATAGGGATGGACGTTTGGTTGTCACAGGTCCTAAAGGAGCTTCAGAACTTATCCAAATGCTTCTTTACAGGAGGTGGCCATATACCTTGGCGATGCGTTTTATATTCAGGGAGGGGGGGCTTAAGATCCGTTTGTCTATATGCTTCAAAGAAATATATTTTACAGTAGGTAAAATTCCCCTTTTTCTTTTTTAATTGCTGGTCCTTGTTTTTGGTTGCGTTACATTCTAGATCCTATCGGTGAGGAGTGGGAGGAAGAAGCTGAAGGGTTCAATTACGCGGTTGATTTGGTGAAACACATCCGGCAAGAATTTGACGACTACTTTGACATCTGCGTTGCTGGTAAATTTAAGCTTTTTCATCCGTTTTGAAGTCTAAAAAAACATTGTTGGTGTTAACGGCGGACGGTGTTAGACGTAAGCCTGTATCTCTCACCAGGTTACCCCAAAGGTCACCCAGAAGCCGAGAGCTACGAGCAAGATCTCCGCCACCTGAAGGAGAAGGTGGACGCGGGCGCGGACTTCATCGTCACTCAGCTCTTCTTCCGCTCGGCGACGTTCTTACAGTTTCTGTCGGACTGTCGAGCGATCGGCATCACCTGCCCCATCCTGCCGGGAATCTTCCCAATCCAGGTGCACCCTTCATCCTTATAGGGGTTTAATGTTTAAAGGGATTCTAACCTTTTTTATTTTTCCTTTTTTTTGTTTGCCTAATTTAAATAGGGAATGACTACTTAAAAATAGTCTTGTTTTTCGACTTCAAGCAAGGAAGTCTGCTTGCAGGGCAGATCGTTTAGTAAAGTTCCATTGTTTGCCTTCTCTAGCCCATAATGCGTTTATATATTACCAGACTTCTGTCACCCTAATTGAGGTGTGATAATCTCACAATACATGGTCTAATAGCCAGGGCCGGATTAACCCTAGGGCTAACTGGGCTATAGCCCAGGGGCCTCGGGCATCCAGGGGGCCCTTCAAAGTCCTCAGCAGCATTATTGATCGGTCCGGGGGCAAGGGCGCCCCCAGCCCGATCAATGCTGCTGAGCACTGTCAGTGCAGTCTTCGTCCCCGGGGCCGCTTAGTAATCTGCTTACTGAGGAGATCTCGCGAGAGTTCTCCTCAGTAAGGAGTTTACAGCGCGCCGCGGAAGGAGGACTGCAATGACAGGTAAGTGCTTGGGGGGGCGGCTCACATTGGGGGCCTTACGGGGGAATGGAGGCCCCCTTAGCCCAGGGGCCTCCATTCCCTTAATCCGGCCCTGCTAATAGCAAGTAATTAATGTTACATCAAGTAGATTTTTCGGTGTCTTGTACTTCTGTTCTATATTTAGCAGTTACTAGTAAATCCATAATAAATTGCAATTTATTTATTATTACGACAGAGACGTAGAGATAGATTTATCAAACCTTCAAAAATGGAAAAGTGGAGGTATTGCCATAGCAACCAATCAGATTCTAGTTGGCATTCTGTAGAATGTACTGGATAAATAACTAGAATCTGATTGGTTGCTATGGGCAACACCTCCACTTTTCCATTTTTGAAGGTTTGATAAATCTACCCCTTATACTGTGCTGATGCCCTGTGTATAGGCATCTTTTACTGCAGTAATTATGGAAAATTATCTACCTATGTTCCGGCAGTCTCATGTAGCCTCGTTTTAATTAAAATGAAAAATACATGATATTCAGTCTACCCCCACTAATTTAATTACTGCATATAAAAAGAACTAATTGTCTATTTTAATGTCTTCTTCCTGCAGGGCTACGGTTCCCTGCGACAGTTGGTGAAACTCTCCAAACTGGAAATACCCCAAGAAATTAAGGACATCATTGAACCCATTAAGGATAACGATGCCGCCATCAGGAACTACGGTATTGACCTGGCAGTGTCTATGTGTCGGGAGCTGTTGGACAGCGGTCTGGTTCATGGGCTACATTTCTATACGCTTAATCGGGAGGTGGCCACAATAGACCTATTGCGACGCCTGGGGATGTGGCAGGAAGATCCAAGGTGGGTGATGGTCATATGGTGCTATTATGGGGAGAAGACGACTGAACTAAGAGTTCCGTCCATATGTACATGGCTTGGACTAAGTTCAGGGGAGCGGGAGGTCAAGGTCAGTCTTCTGGTTGACTGCTTTGTGATGTTCACTGAGAAAATAGTTTGAGATTGTTGTGTTGTTTCCCCAATTGATCATCAGACGACCTCTGCCCTGGGCAGTGAGCGCACATCCGAAGAGGCGAGTAGAAGATGTCCGGCCGATTTTCTGGGCATCTCGGCCAAAGAGCTACATACACAGAACGCAAGAATGGGACGATTTTCCAAATGGACGTTGGTATGTACCTTGACCAAGGAACCTGGGGTTTTCTCTCCTGGTCACATTGGTGGGAAAAAAAAAACCAGAAAAGATTACAAGTTGTGTTTTTGTATTTTTTTGCAATTTCAAAGGGGTAACTCTTCGTCTCCAGCTTTTGGGGAATTGAAGGACTATTACCTTTTCTACTTGAAGAGCAAATCGCCCCGAGATCAGTTACTGAAGATGTGGGGTGAAGAGCTGAGCAGTGAAGAAAGTGTGTTCGAGGTGTTCACCAACTACATATCGGGAAACCCCAACGGTAAAGGACACAAAGTACGTTCCCTCTTGTTGAAATACTTTTCTCGACCATCGTTGAGTGCCTGGTTTTGAAGGCATGTGACCGTACTTTACTGCTCTTCACAGGTGAATTGTCTACCTTGGAACGATGACCCTCTAGCCCAAGAAACCAATTTGCTGAAGGAGGAGTTGGAGAAAGTGAATAAAAGAGGAATCCTGACCATTAACTCCCAGCCGAACGTCAACGGGAAGCCTTCGACGGACCCGGTAGTTGGCTGGGGTCCAAGCCGGGGCTATGTATTTCAGAAGGTATGTTTAATATTCTACAGGAAGTTACAATACCACGGTTCACCCTCTAGAGGTGGAGTTGAGGAGCAGGGAACTCCACCTTGGAGGGGGGAAGACGTGACATTACGTTGGAATTCTGTGCATGCCGATTGGACAGTTTACCGGTATTGTGAATTAATTAAAAGGAAATTATACTTGGAGGGGGTAAGATGACCGATGGATGTTAATAACTAATGTTTCCCTTTGTATAAGACCATTGTTTAGTTATTGTATTGTTATTACTATATTACATGATATGGCGATGAACTTGGCCTCCTCTCTCTCCGTACAGGCCTATCTGGAGTTTTTTACGTCCAGCGAGATGGTGACGGCTCTTAGCAAAGTTCTGAAAAGATACGAGCCGCGTGTAAACTACCATATAGTGAATGTCCAGGTATGCATTATATGTATGGGATGTCTTTCATTACTCTCCAGCAGTCTTAGGGCTGAATTCTGGGGTCCCAGAATAGCCCCCGCTCAGGCATAGCTTTACCAAATTCACG
Source organism: Mixophyes fleayi (assembly GCF_038048845.1). Taxonomy (NCBI): domain Eukaryota; kingdom Metazoa; phylum Chordata; class Amphibia; order Anura; family Limnodynastidae; genus Mixophyes; species Mixophyes fleayi. The sequence continues at coordinate 90,956,336 of NC_134412.1, read as the reverse complement.
TAGCGCAGGTTTGGGCGGCCCTCCAAGGACCGCCCCCGAGGAATGTCCGAGTCACAGCAGCACAGATAACCTGGTTATTATGATTGCGTGTAGAGCATTGACGAGGTACAGCGCTGAACCCTTCTTGCGGAAAACATTGCCAAAACAGTCATTCAAAAATAGACCTATTTATTTTAAGTTGAAGAATACAATAATAAAATATCCCTTTTTATTTAAGGTCAGCATCTTGCCTATTTCAGATGAATACATGTTCTCCTTAGGTAGAAGTGATGTTTTTCCATGTACCCTCCTTAATTCTGCTCCGGAGAACTGGTCTGTGCCATTCTTGTATCTTCTGGAGAAATGTACAGGACTTTATATCAGTAAATTATTTCAGTCCCTGATTCTTGTCTTCAGTAACATGTCTGCCTCTGCTGGACCAGCAGAACCACAGTATACAGACATAGTGAGGAGATCTTAGTATACAACGTAAGTGAATGGAGTGTATGAAACATTATAATGATCAGACCAGTAGGGGGCAGAAGCAGGCACGGTATTAGTAACCCTTCTCCATTCATTTACAAGTAGTGGAAGGGTCCAGAACAAGTGGGGAAATACGTCATTTTCGTGGCAAATACGTATAAAATTTTCATTTACCGCAGGGAAAAAACATCACTAATTCCACCGACCTGCAGCCGAACGCTGTGACTTGGGGAATATTTCCTGGACGTGAAATTATTCAGCCGACGGTGGTGGATCCCATCAGCTTCATGTACTGGAAGGTAAATGGCCTTTTTCTTATTTCACTAACGGGGCCTTTAAGAGGCCACTGAAAATAGAATCGTTTGTATTAAAAAAAATAGTTTTTTTGACATTCACACCTTTTATATTTTCTGTAAACTTTGGATGAAGTTAACCAAGTGGCCCATCCGCTGGTTCTCCAATACCGTAACGGTCCTATGCTGTACCCCCCTCTCTCACCACCATTATTCGTGCATTGTGTTTATGTAGCTGCAATAAGTGATGCTTCTATATTGAGGCAACAATGGACTATATTCAGAGTATAGAAGACTTAGGGGTAGAGTAAACTGCAGCCCACGTGCTAAATGTAACATTGACGTCTTTCTGTGCAGGACGAAGCCTTCGCCTTGTGGATCGAGCAGTGGGCCAAACTCTACGAGGAGGAGTCTCCGTCCCGCATGATTATCCAGTATATCCACGACAACTATTTCTTGGTCAACCTGGTGGACAATGACTTCCCCCTGGAGAACTGCCTGTGGCAGGTAATCGAGGACACGTTTCAGGAACTTGATAATCCCACGGAGCAGTGACAACGTGGAGGTCCTGACGCAGAGCTCGCTACCTCATGGAATACAAAACAGTCCACTGCCTCATATCCGCCCCCCTCCCGCACAGAGGTGTGGCGTGGCCCAACCTCCAGTTCCTGACGTCCATACGTTGATCTCCGCATCTGGTCGCGGACATGACCCGTGTACTTTGTCGTCCATAGTCTGAGAGAGTTTCATACACAGTACTATTTACATAGAACCGGACCAGGTAGATACGATATATTCATAGGAACGGAGACAAGGTCTTGTGTATCCAGTTGGCTTGACCTGTTACTGTCTCAAGATAGACCGTTTTTTAATAGGAAGTCGCAGTTCTGCTTTCCCAACGACTGCTTCCCTATATATTTCCCTGGTAACTATGAAACGTTAACCGGCTTGTCTGGTGGCACCAGGCGCATCCGCGTAGAAGGTGGCTGCATAGCGGGAGCGTCTGGATAATCCACGGATCTCGCAATAGATCACTTGAAGCATAACTCGCCCGAAGGAACAAGCAGACGACACAATGTGTCACGGAGGGGTTTTTATTTATTAGAATTGTTTTATTTTGATCGCAGACACGAGGCGATAACACTACATAGACACTATGCCGCTGGGCATCCCCCCGTGTAAGGTGAAAAGAGCCGTCCTAGTGTGTGCGTCAGTCCTAAGCTAATTTTTCTAAAGGGAAACGGTATCTCGAAATATTTTTAAGATGTTTTGTAAAATGAAATGTAGAGCTGAAATGTGATGTGATGACTTTTCTGGGGAGGGGCAGGGTGCTGTGTTGATCTTTATCCATGTGTGGATACGATATGTAAAACAACTATAGGTAATGATTAAAAAAAACAAACTAAAACCAGTGTTTGGGGGGGATTTTGGAATCCAATTAAGTAGCGGTTTATAAAATGATATGTGAAACGAAGTTTTAATTTTGTTCTATTTTGATTCCTGTCTTTATGTTGGATTACATGGAATTATTGGAAACTTTATTATAATAAAAATTTAACAAAATGCTGTAACAAAAAAATGTCATGACTACAAAAACTGTACCTAATGTCTCCTGTACATTAGTATATAAGTGTCTGCGGGATAGGTATTACTGCGGCTCCAGATGTGGGGGCCCCACTGTAGAATGTCAGGAATTTATCTTGCAGGAAATAGATTTCTAGATCGCTTCATTGAATAAGCGGCTGGGTCACCTTTTGGTTTCTGTAATATTCACAGGTCAGCTGCTGAGATATGGGGTGTGATCCTTCTATAATCGTTCCTCCCTGTGGGTTGTCGCCTTCTGCTGAACAAACGTTTATAGTTTTGTGAGATATAAAGTGCAGCGTTCCCATAAAACCTCATTGCTGTAGGTGCGTTCTGTGACCACAATGTGTTTGTTGGAGGTTACAGACACCCCGACCTTCATAGAGGGCTGAGCAGTTGGTTGTATTTGGCAGCAGAATGTGGTGAACTAATTTAAAATGCAAAAGTTCTACGGGCAGAATTCTGAACAGGTGGATTCTGTGTTTGTGGATCTGTTAATGATTTGCGTTCTTGGTTTTGGCACCTTGTGCTGTAGAGTGTTCTGTGGGTCGTGGCTGAAGCTTGGTCAGTGAAAGAAGAGATTAATCAGCCGTGGACATGGTCCGATGTATACACAGCCGGTCAGCCATGGGCAAGCCTGTGGATCTCCAAGTGTTGTGAAACTACAAGCCCCAGCATGCTTTGACAGTAGTTAGCCAGCTGATAGCTGTCAGAGCATGCTGGGACTTGTAGTTTCACAACATCTGGTGAGCCACGCCTGGTGTAGGTCATCACAAGCTGACATAAAGACACCCTTCATACTGGTTACTGTTCTAATGTATAACATGGAAATATCAGCCAACGCACTTTTATATTGTCCTAAAATCCAACATTATCCACATTCTGTGACCTTGTGCATCTTGTCCTGTTTTCTCACTATTAAAGACTTCCTTGTGATTAAGAATAAATAATTTACCGTCTACAAACTGGACGATTAGACTTTATGGAGATCATCACTCTGCTGTAGACATTATAATCATTTATAAGTATCACATGAGCATAATACACAGCAGTTCCCAGAGAGTATTGAATCCTTTACATAAGACTCCTCTCCACTGGAGCTTACAATCTAAGACACACACACATTTGCCAGCACCCAATAAAGTATGACGCAAACACAGGGGGTCTGGTTCATTGAGAGGTGTAAATGGGGATACGTTGTGTATTTTGTGCACAATTACTCTACATGTATCCAGGACCGGAACATACAACGGAGTGCAGAAACGTCCAATTCATGAGTGCAAAGGACCCTTACTACAGCCTATGATGTCAGGGGCGGAACGCGTAGTGAACTGGGCGTATGCCTGTAGTCAATGTACAGTAAGAGAGTGCCAAGCTCGAGCGCACACAGCAGTGTCTGATACAAGCTTTGGTTGTCTCAAAGGTACGTGATTTTCTGTCGTATCACTTGTACCAGCAACAGGTCAGGTGTAAGTGCAGATTACTAGTAATGACTGCTGTCATTTTATGTACAGTAATAACATCCTAATAAATATGTTTAAAGAAAAACAACTTTTTCATTTTGTAATGTTTTGTCATTAATGACTATATCATTAACAGGTGTCTTTCGTTAGAATTAGAATAGTTTTTTTTTCCTCTGTGTATTTTTGTTACTTTATATTCCACGTATGTATGGGACGTATCCTGCAGCATCTGGTCTGCTGGAGCGGAGTGGACCAAGATCTGTATTAATCACCAGATGTATCTTATTATCCGCTCCTTGATGAACACGGACACATGATGTATGCACAATTTACATGTGTGTGGTTTTGTTTTTTGTTTTTTGTTTTTTAAGAAAAGGTACGTTAGCTTTGCGTTCGTTAATAAATAGGAATCAGGGAGAACCTACAAACCCCGGACGTAGTATGTCTAGCACAATACATGTGGCATATATTCTATTCTGTGCCTGTAATTATTTTTATATAGGCAAGATCTACAAGTATAGTAGGAGAAGGCACTGTACTAGTATACAGCAAGGTGTTGGGTTAAATGTTTTGGGAGGGGGAAGACCTAGATCATTTCTTACTCCAGCGGGATCATTTAAGAATTTTTCCTTTGATTAAATAACTACTCAATAGTTATAGTTATTAGTGGGGTATACTTCATACTGATTGATCTAGGTGGCTTTTAACAGCTATAGTGATGACTTGTGTTGTATAATTAGGGTGTGTTACTCTGGTCTCTTTATAAACAGTTACATTTTGTGTACACCCAGCAGGTACAGACCTGTGCTTCTGTTGCTCGGCTTCTTTATATAGAACAGTGACTTACTATAACACTTTGAGTGTTTGGCAGCTACGACAGTGCCTCTGTGGACTTTAGGCTTCCTGGATTTTAATGGATTACAATAAAATTTGGATTGTGTTAAGCTTGAAGTGCAGTAAGCTCGTAGCTCTGTACTATGGGCGTGAGCCTGAATCTTACCATCTACGTATCCGGAATTCTAGCAGATGAAATACACATTACACCTTTGTCTACATTGCATACACTATATATATATATATATATATATATATTTCGTCTAGCCATCACAGTTTGCCCTTTGTCAAAGTCGCTTAGATGCTTACGTTTGCCTGTTTTTTCCTGCTTCCAACACATCAACTTCAAGAACTGACTGTTAACTTGCTGCCTAAAATACCCCACCCCATTACAGGTGACATTGTAACCAGATAATTAATGTTATTCACTTTGTCAGTGACTTTAATGTTGTGGCTGATCGGTGTCTATCATGTCAGGGTTTTCTTTTCACACTCCTAGAATACCTTCTGAATCTGTCTCCTCTGGAGGGGCGGAGCTACCAGCAAATCACAACAGGACCGGTCTAGGGTGGACCCTTCTCAGAAATAATTATTGTGAAAAAGGAAAATATTATTGTGTCAAGGGTGCAAGTACAAAGAAGGGATCCCCCAGGCGTGGGACCACGTCTAAAACACCATTAACTCTATACAAAGATGTTTAAATAACATACGTGTTTAAGATATCGGAAAATCCATCATTATATCTGCTCAGGATGGGACGACCTTGTGATTCTATATGCCCGGAATGTAGGTAATATTCATAGTTACAGTGAGCAAAGCCATTGCTTTTCCTCTTTATAAACTCCCCGCAAAGTGCAACCCTGCAGATGTGTCCCTCAAATACTGCAGCTTCTCTTAACAAGGGAAAACAAACTTGCTGTTTATTTACAAGGAGAATGAATTGAGCCTCTTGACATCAAAACTACATATTGCAATCTAAAACATGTTGTTCTGCCTATCATCCTTCATGAAGAATTTTCATCAAAATGTAATGTTCAGAATATTGTGTAATATTAAATCAGGGTCAAAATAGCCTTGTTCCTTCATACACATATATTACATATATTGTTTTATCATCGTTCTCCGGTATGTTTGGTTGTAGTACCTTCTTTTGCCCTGCAGGTGTCGCTGTTGCTCAAATACACTTATTGACAAAATCTAAACGGCAACATTCTACACTGTTCACTTATTTCCTAATGAAATGAATGGTCTGGTAATATTATAATAACGTTTTACGTAGACCTAATTTACCTTGTGCCAGTGACAAACAAATCCGTTGTCCTGATTGGAACATGGGAATTATTCAGGCTAAGGGGGGAGATTTACTAAACTCCGGTTTATTGTGATGTTTGCAAACTGCCAGGCTTTGTATGCGGGTTTCAAAACCAAACTGCACCATTTACATCCTGCGGGTTGGAGAGTAAAAACTCAGACCGCATCCAATGTGCAGAGGTTTGCAAACCCCTAAACCGCGTGGTAAATTTACTGTGCCATTTGCCTATGTGGCGTGCCCGGTGAGCTGTACCGTGCCCGGCTTCCTTGCTCAGGACGTTGCCACACTGCCAGCGTCATTTATGCCTCGGCCCTTTTAATAGTTCATCATAGACCAGCTGCCGGTATGACACTGTCCCAGCACGGTCGGAGGTTACCGGCTGCCAGAGCCGCCTCGTTCTCCCCTTTACGGGGAGTTCAAATGTTTTAGATGTTTCGATCTGTCAACAGGGCCGCACGGAGGATTGTCGGGGGGGAGAGAGAGCTGCTGCGCATGCGTCGGCGCTGTATACAATACAGCACCGCCGCAGACGCTTCTTTGACAGCGCCGCGGCTGCTGTATAGGACAGTGGCCACTTAGTTAGCGCAGGGGGGGGGGGGTTTCTAGAGACTCAGAAAACCCCCCCCCCCTGCGTGCGCCACTGAGATAGGCATAAAAATCAGACATCTGCAGAGAAGTCTTAATCATTTTGTTTATGGAATGTAGTGAACTCTATACTGTAAGAAAGATCCCGGAATCCCTGCATCGTACAGTACAGAATAAAGTATAGAATCTACTAGACTGGCGGCTCCCAGGGGCTGTCTCAGGGGGGCCGCGGCGATGTCTCAGGGGGGCCGCGGCGATGTCACGGGGGTGCCGCGGGCCAGCCATAAAAAAAAAAGAACACAGAAACTTACCAATCCGCGGGGTGCCGGGACCCAGCAGCCTCCTCTCTCCCGCAGCCTCCTCTCTCCCGCAGCTGTCACTGAATATCGACGTCAGTAACAAGCTACTGTGGGAGAGAGGAGTCTGCTGGGTCCCGGCGCCCCACAGATTGGTAAGTTTGTGTTTTTTTTTTTTATGGCTGGCGCCTGGCGCGGGGCAGAGTGAGAGGGATCGCGACAGCGGGGCAGAGGTGGGGGACAGAGGGCAGAGGAGGGGGACAGCGAGGCAGAGGTGGGGGACAGCGAGGCAGAGGAGGGGGACAGCGAGGCAGAGGAGGGGGACAGCGAGGCAGAGGAGGGGGACACAGAGAGCAGAGGAGGGGGACACAGAGAGCAGAGGAGGGGGACACAGAGAGCAGAGGAGGGGGACACAGAGAGCAGAGGAGGGGGACAGAGAGCAGAGGAGGGGGACAGAGAGCAGAGGAGGGGGACAGAGGGGGGACACAGCGTGAGAGAGGGCAGTGGAGGGGGACACAGCGTGAGAGAGGGCAGTGGAGGGGGACACAGCGTGAGAGAGGGCAGAGGGGGCAGTGTGTCTGGATGCAGAGGGGGCAGAGTGCCTGAGGGCAGAAGGGGCAGAGTGTCTGGATGCAGAGGGGCATTTTTGCATACAACTAAATAAGTATTTCTGTCCTGACCTAAATACTTATTACAATTTTTTGACCCAACTACTTCTAAAACAAGACTGCTCAATAATTATTTTGGAGGGGTGCCTTGAAAAAGTTTGGAGACTCTAAGGGTGCCGCGAACTGCAAAAGTTTGGGAACCACTGTGCTAGACTACGACATGGAAGCCCAGAGGAATTATAACCAAGAGTGTAATTACAGCCATAGCTGCCCATGACACCGCTATAGAACCCGACAGCAGTGGGAGCCCCGTCCCAGAGGAGAAAACATATCTTAAAGTAGTTTTTCTTTCTTTCTTTTATGAACATTGGGGCTGAATATGTGACGTTTTAAAGCTGGGTACAGACTATAGAAAATTACTGCAGATATGATTTCAGTAACGATTTCACCAACGACTGAAAGTCCTGATGAACATATAGATCCCTGTGTACACACTATGTACGATTTACCTTCAGAGCTGTGATCTTCATCTCTCATAACCATCTGCTGAAAAGATCGTGACTCTGTCCACTGTACAGATATCTGCACGATAATTGCATGAAATCACTGTAGTGTGCACCCAGCTTCATACTGGGGTAAAACTGTGGTGGCCGTACGCCCGGACTATGGGATATGCAGCGCTGAGCTCCTAGGGTTATCTTACAGATAAGGCAAAGTCAAAATCAGACGCATGTGTGGTTGGTGTCTACCCGCTCCTACTGTACTGAGCTTAGATGTGGATGTCCTGACCCCCTCTGTGGGCAAGATACATGCAACTCAAAATACAGATGCCACGCGTGCAGGGCCGGTGCTAGGGTCCACGGCGCCCCCGCAAAAATCGGCTCCTCCCCCCCCCCGCAAAAATCACCTCCCTCCTCTCCTTACCTTGTCTCACCACCGCCGCCTCTCTGCTCCATCTCCTCCCGTACACTCACTGACACTAGTAAGTGGAGGGGAGGAGACGGAGCAGAGAGGCGGCGGTGGTGACAAAATAGCCTCTTCCCCCCCTACCCGTCCATCTGAATGCTGTGCGGCGGCCGTGACAGGTATGGTCAGCGGTCGCCGCACAGTTTTAAAGTCATTTAGTATTCTGTGGCGCCCTCCAGAGCCGGCGCCCTAGGCAAGTGCCTAACCTTGCCTAATGGGAACGCCGGGCCTGCACGCATGGGCATGGACGGTGTAAACATTTTTATGCAAGTTGCATTTCTCCGTGCGTTCAACTTCGAATCAGGTCCATTGTCCACTTGCTGCTGCACCAGTGACGACGGGCATGACTCCTTTGTGCCATATCTTCCATGAAACAGCTCTGCACACACTCAGAAACAGACCTCACACCAATGAACGCAACTGCTTGCAGCTCATGTCCGAAGGCGAATAAGACGACTGGCGACGATTTTAAGGACGGAACGGGGGAGGGAAGTAACGGACGTAGGTCGTGTACAGTGAGAGCGTGCCAACGCAGATGTAGGAGAGTCAAGTCCTGGGTTTTTCTTAAGTACGCTTGGTTTATGTTGTACGACATCGGGTAGGTGTCAGTGCCGACTGGTAGTGGTGACTCATAACGCAATGTCTTTAGAAAACTACACGTATGCGTGCCGCTAGATAGCGCCGAAAATGTGCATGCACGTAAAATAGACTATAAAAACACAGTGTATGTACGGTACACATTAAGAACATCTTGATTTATGTAATTAATGTAACAATAAGATTATAAAAAAATATATATTTTTTACCACCCATATTTTTATTAATTATTATACTGTTTAAAGTTGTTTATTTATTTTATAATATTTTTTTGCAGGCCTTCTGAGGTGACTGTATATTACACATAAGCTTTTGCGCATTCTGCAGTAAGGTTTAGGCAGAGCGTAGTTACACCCAGATCACAATCGAAATGCATCTTGATATCTGCTTAGAATACAGTCACAAGTGTGTGCAAGTTGCATTCCCATTTGAATGAGACCCATTGTCTGTGATTTAATGATTTTGTGCCCTCTTGTGGCCGCTCTTGAGAACTGCAAGTCATTGCTCACAGTCACTGTTCTGCCCATTGTCTGTAATGTAATGATTTTGTGCCCTCTTGTGGCCGCTCTTGAGAACTGCAAGTCATTGCTCACAGTCACTGTTCTGCCCATTGTCTGTGATTTAATGACTTTGTGCCCTCTTGTGGCCGCTCTTGAGCATTGCAAGTCATTGCTCACAGTCACTGTTCTGCCCATTGTCTGTGATTCAGCCTCGGACTGGCTTGCCGGACAGCCGGACTATTCACCGGTAGGCCCGGCCGCATTGAAGATCCGCCCCCTCCGCTGTTAGGGCGGAGCTTACAGAGAAGATGTCATTTGCTATGGCGGCGGCGACACTTCGATAACAAACCCTACTGCGCAGGTGCAGAGAGCTGTCTCTCTTCACCTGCACGGTAGTGTTATTTTTAACTTTCAGCGGGGGAGTTTATCTTGCCGCGGCCGCCCAGAAGAGCAGGAGTCTGGTGTTTCTGGTTGGAGGTGGTGAAGGTATAGAAACATTACAGCCCTACCTATCAATATCTCTCATATAACAATAATTGCAATATCTCTCTGTTATCAGCAAGTATTAGTCTAATTTCTAGATGCTGACATAAAAATGATTTTCAGGGACTCTTTGCTGATGGGCTAATGTGTGTGTTGGTAATGTGTGTGTTAGTGTTATGGTAATGTGTGTGTGTGTGTGTGTGTGTGTGTGTGTGTGTGTGAGCAATGAGGCTTGTGGCAATGTAAAGGGGGTGAGGACAGGGGGGTTTGTTAAAGTGAAACAGGGGTGAGCAGGGGGAGCTTATAAACAAAATGGGGTGAGAGCAGGGGGGCTTATTAGGTGAAATGGGGGTGAGAGCAAGGGTCCTTCTTATAAGTGAAATGGGGTGAGAACAGGGGGGGGGGGCTTATTATAAGTGAAATAGGGTGAGAACAGGGGGGTTTATTATAAGTGAAAAGGGGGGTGGGGGCAGGGGACTTGTGGTAATGTAATGTGGGTGTGAGGTAGGTGGTGGCTAATGTGTGCTATTTTATTTGTGGGGTGATGGTGGGCAATTTAATTAATTAACTGGGCCTATTAATTTAAGATGAGGTGGTGCCACCGTTAATTTAATGCTGGGGTAGTTTGGGGCTATTAATTGAATATGGGGCTAAGTTTGGACAGCAGGGCTATTTATTAAATGTGAATGTGAATTATTTAATGCCAGGATGGTTGTGGGAAATGGTTATATTTATTAAACGTTAAATGCTATTTATTGCTAGGCCTGTTTAGAGGTAGGGAAATAGGTTTATTTATTAAATACAGATGCTATTAATTTAATGTCGGGCCTGGTTGGAGGGAAATAGATCTATTTATCACAGTGAATACTATTATTTTAATGTTGGGGCTGCTGTTATTAAACGTGTGTACTATTTATTTAAGGCCAAGGGCTGGTTGGAGTTTTCTAACTTTCTTGTACCCATTTTTTTTCCAGATAGGACTCCCAACATTCCTGGATCCAGACAAGCAACAACTGAGCTAAAGACACCAGCAGCCACAGGTCAGGAAAGCGACAAGAACAGGACACACATACAGCAGGCGCACCCACTAACATTGGGTGCACACACATACTGGGCTCCGACTACCATTTGTTTGGCACCGCCTACATGAGGCCACTTTCAGACGTTTTTTCCAGTGCCACTTTAAGTTCACAATCTGCCCCTGCCCTTTTATATGTAGGTGGGGCACACCCGAGTCGCAAACTTGCAAAGCGCAAGTCAACTGCACCGTTAAGAGTCGCACACGTCATTACGTTGGAGCCTGCCCAGCCGACCACGGAGAGGAGATGAAGCAGAGGTAAGTCACGTTTACTTTATTTTATTGTAATTTTTTATTTGCTTTTTTTTTTTTTAACTTGACAATGTTCCCTTTTTACATGGTGGGGGGGGGGGTAGCATGTTCTTTGCATAATATGGTTTGGGGGCAGTACTCTGTGGGATATTATTGGTTGGGGGCAGTACTTTGTGGAATACTATGAATTGTGGCTTAAATTGAACAATTTGGCATAAGCTGAACTGGGGCACTACTGTGTTGCATAATATGAACATTTATTTGTTCCATTATTATTACTAATATATATGTATATATAATGTAATTACTTTGTGCCCTCTTGTGGCTGCTCTTGAGCACTGCATGTCATTGCTCACAGCCACTGTTCTGCCCATTGTCTCTAATGTAATGACTTTGTTCCCTCTTGTGGCTGCTCTTGAGCATTGCAAGTCATTGCTCACAGTCACTGTTCTGCCCATTGTCTGTGATTTAATGACTGTGCCCTCTTGTGGCTGCTCTTGAGCACTGCAAGTCATTGCTCACAGCCACTGTTCTGCCCATTGTCTCTAATGTAATGACTTTGTGCCCTCTTGTGGCTGCTCTTGAGAACTGCTAGTCATTGCTCACAGAAACTGTTTTGCCCATTGTCTGTGATTTAATGACTGTGCCCTCTTGTGGCCGCTCTTGAGAACTGCAAGGATTTTGCTGGTGCAGTCGGTTGCTCACAGCCACTGCTCTGCTATATCAAGGAAAATATATTTTTGCCACTTGTGAAAATGCATCTAATTAAGTGGGTGACAACTAGAGATGGTCACTGACCCCCGTGTTTTGGTTTTGGATTCGGTTTTGGATCTGGATTACCGTCGTGTTTTGGTTTTGGTTTTGCAAAACCGCCATTGCGTGTTTTGGTTTTGGTTTTGGTTTTGTTTGGTTTTGTTTTGCTATTTTTTGGGAAAATCCATGTTTTTGGGCCTAAATTAACCCAATTTAGTGCTCCAACTGTTTTAGAGACAAGTAATCTAATTGTTGAGGTAATAAATCATCCAAAAAAACAGTTTAATTCTTCGTTGGTAGGCCTATTCTACACACAAAACAGATTGTCTTCCTCTCCATCTATGCATATTGGCAATGCAGCCATCGTCTTTGAATGTATATTACACCCTACACTTATAGTTAAATATGTAAAGAAATGGAAAAAGCCAGTTTGGTTTCTGTCTCTCAAGGCCCCCCTCCACTTGTATAAAATAGCAAAAAATTCAGCCATTATAGACTGTACAATATTAATTGACATGGAGAAAGCCAGTTTGGTTTCTGTCTCTCTAGGCCCCCCTCCACTTGTATAAAATACTAAAAAATTCAGCCATTATAGACTGTACAATATTAATTGACATGGAGAAAGACAGTTTGGGGTCACTCTGTCTCTCTAGGCCCCCCTCCACTTGTATAAAATACCAAAAAATTCAGCCATTATAGACTGTACAATATTAATTGACATGGAGAAAGCCAGTTTGGTTTCTGTCTCTCTAGGCCCCCCTCCACTTGTATAAAATACTAAAAAATTCAGCCATTATAGACTGTACAATATTATGAAAAATGGACAAAGCCAGTTTAGGGTCACTCTGTCTATAACACCCTACCCTTAAGGATAAATTGCCCTAACAGCAGCCTTTCAAGATGGTATGTGATATGGAAATGCCACAAGTCCCTTTCCTCTTTGGGGGTAGATTGCACCCTACACTTACATAGAAAGTTTTAAAAAGATGTTATCGGCATCATCTTCAGCTTCATCCTCACCCTCATCAGTGTGTACGTCATCATCACAGACTATCAATTCATCGCCGCTTGAATCCGCCATTAGAGAACAGTCAGTGCTTGGATGTCTTGGATGGTGAAGGCCTTCCTCGTGGAAGATGTAGTTCATTTTTATAAACATCATTTTCTCCACATTTTTGGGAAGTAACCTTCTACGGCGATCACTGACTAAGTTCCCTGCTGTGCTGAACACTCGTTCAGAGTACACACTGGAGGGTGGGCAGCTTAGGTATTGCAAAGCAAGTTTGTACATGGGTTTCCAAATGGCCTGCTTTTCTTCCCAGTAAGGAAAGGGACTGTCTGACATTTCCATATCAACTACCTCTTGAAAGTAATCCTCCACCATCCTTTGCATGTTTATACTCATATTGGATGGACTTATGGGCAAAGTGACACATTTTTTTGAAAAATCCTTCAAACCAGCCCAGATGTTAAATTGTTCTCGTCTGCCCCCTGTGTCTTCCCTGCTTCTTTTTTGGAAATTTAATTTTTTACGAGCAACAGCTTGAGAAAGTGAAGGAGGACACGTCGTCAAGCCGAGGCCCAGTTCAGCGGCCAACTTGCTGAGCAATAGCTCCTTGCAAAAGTTCACATCTCGCTCATTTACAAGTAAAGACTCAATGTAGGTTTTAAACCTTGGATCAAGCACAGTGGCCAAAACGTACTGATCCGAGTTCAAGATCTTAATAACTCGAGGATCATTGTGAAGCGAATTAAGTACTTGATCGACAAGGCCAACATACTTTGCTGAATTGCTTGCTTTCAGCTCCTCCTTCATTTTCTCAAGCTGCTTTTCCAATAGTCTAATTAAAGGAATGACTTGGCTCAAACTAGCAGAGTCTGCACTGACCTCACATGTCACAACTTCAAATGGTTTCAGCACCTTGCACAGCACTGAAAGGATTCCCCACTGTGCAAGAGTGAAATACATCCCCCCTCCTTTCCCAATGTCATGACTTGTGCAATATGCTTGGATGGCTTTGCGCTGTTCCTCCATCCTCTGAAGCATGTACAGGGTGGAATTCCACCGAGTTACCACCTCTTGCTTAAGTTGGTGGCAGGGCAAGTTAAACTGCTCTTGGAGCTGCTGTAATCTCCTACATGCTGTGGCTGAATGCCTGAAATGGCCTGAAATTTTACGGGCCACCGAAAGCATCTCCTGCACCTCACGGTTATTTCGTAGGAAGCTCTGCACCACCAAGTTGATGGTGTGAGCAAAACAGGGAATATGTTGGAAATCACCCAGCTGTAATGCTCGCACTATATTGTTGGCGTTATCTGAAATGACATACCCTGGGGAGAGTCCGAGTGGTATAAGCCATGCATCAATCACATCTCTCAGTTTGCGTAACAAATTGTCAGCCGTATGCCTGTTAGTGAAGCCGGTGATACAAAGAGTGGCCTGCCTGTGACAAATGTTACGTAGTGGTGTACATGCTGCTGCTGTTCCTGCTGGTGAAGGTGAATGACCAACCCAGTGGGCTGTCACAGTCATATAGTCTTTGGTTTGGCCACTTCCACTTGTCCACATATCTGTGGTTAAGTGAACAGTGGGCAGAATGGCATTTTTCAGCGCAATCTCTACATTTTTACACACTTTTTGGTATAGTTGTGGAATAGCTTTACGGGAGAAATGGTGTCGCGATGGAATTCTGTAACGCGGACACAAAACCTCAATTAACTGTGAAAAACCAGCTGCGTTTATTGTGGAGATTGGACGCAGATCTAACACTAACATTGCAGCCATGGCGTCTGTGATTCGCTTGGCGACTGGGTGACTGCTGTCATATTTGCTTCCCCTCGCAAATGATTGTTTCACAGTTAATTGCTGAAATGTAGGACTGCTCATTTTATTCACCTGCCTCTGGGATGACGATTCACCCCCAGCAGCAGCAACAGCAGCAGCAGGACTAACGCTTTCTTCAGAGGAATCAATAATAGTGCCGGAGTCATCCAGCCTTAAGTGGGATGCCGGGCTAACTCCGAGCGCTACTGAGGATATTGATGAGGATGGTGTGGTGGGTGTATTTTGTAGCCGTCGGTATGTCGGTGAGCGGAGGGTCTTAGCTGATGAGGGAGTGCTTGTATTCTTTTGGGAAGAACTTTCAGCTTTTCCCAACACTTTGCCATGAACTCTCGTTAGATGGCGTAACATAGACGAGGTTCCAAGATGGTTAAGGTCCCTCCCTCGACTGACTGTGGCTTCACATACACTACAAATGGCTATACAATTGTTGTCTGGATTTGGGTAGAAATAATTCCACACATAAGAAGTGGATTTTTTTGTTTTATGCCCAGGCATGACAATGGCCTTTTTCTTGTCACGTGCCAGAACTGCTGCCACTGGTGCAGGACTTACACAAACAACCTCATCCTCATCAACATCCTCATTAGCGCCCTCGTCGCCTACACAAATCTCCCCCTCATCCTCTTCTAATTCCAAAGTGGCATCCTCAATTTGGGTATCACCGGCTACACTCGGGCTATTAAGGCACACATCAGCAGAATGCTCACGATTAGACATCCCACTGTTGGATGGACTCTCCACAGGGATTGTTGTCATTTGTGAATCAGAGCAAATATTCTCCTGTAATGCCTCACTGGTATCTTGCAGCTCAGCTTTGACGCGTAACAGTAGTTGTGCACCAATTGTAGCCTGGGTAACTTTTTGGGATCTGCCACTAATAGCCAAAGGTGAAGGCCTCATTCTCTCTTTGCCACTGCGTGTGTAGAATGGCATGCTTGCAATTTTTTTTTTATCGTCACTTAACTTTTGCTCAGTTACACTTCTTTTTCGCTTCAATACAGTAAATTTTTTTTTGGTTTTTGTTTTTTGCACTAATTTGAAAACACTCTGTTGTTTGACATCGCCTTGGCCAGATGACGTACTGGGAACACTAACATCAGGACTGGTGACAGAACCTGGTTGCTCATTTAGATCATATGTGGACTGCTTTGAATCCATTCTGAGCGCAAACCACTGAGGAGTGCTAAAAATTATTGAGTAGATACTGCTGACAGATATGACTTTTGACAGCCAGAAATATTAATGCACAATTAGGGAGGACACCCCAAAAACACTGAGGTGTGCTACAAATTATTGAGTAGATACTGCTGACAGATATGACTTTTGACAGCCAGAAATATTAATGCACAATTAGGGAGGACACCCCAAAAACACTGAGGAGTGCTAAAAATTATTGAGTAGATACTGCTGACAGATATGACTTTTGACAGCCAGAAATATTAATGCACAATTAGGGAGGACACCCCAAAAACACTGAGGAGTGCTAAAAATTATTGAGTAGATACTGCTGACAGATATGACTTTTGACAGCCAGAAATATTAATGCACAATTAGGGAGGACACCCCAAAAACACTGAGGAGTGCTAAAAATTATTGAGTAGATACTGCTGACAGATATGACTTTTGACAGCCAGAAATATTAATGCACAATTAGGGAGGACACCCCAAAAACACTGAGGAGTGCTAAAAATTATTGAGTAGATACTGCTGACAGATATGACTTTTGACAGCCAGAAATATTAATGCACAATTAGGGAGGACACCCCAAAAACACTGAGGAGTGCTAAAAATTATTGAGTAGATACTGCTGACAGATATGACTTTTGACAGCCAGAAATATTAATGCACAATTAGGGAGGACACCCCAAAAACACTGAGGTGTGCTACAAATTATTGAGTAGATACTGCTGACAGATATGACTTTTGACAGCCAGAAATATTAATGCACAATTAGGGAGGACACCCCAAAAACACTGAGGAGTGCTAAAAATTATTGAGTAGATACTGCTGACAGATATGACTTTTGACAGCCAGAAATATTAATGCACAATTAGGGAGGACACCCCAAAAACACTGAGGAGTGCTAAAAATTATTGAGTAGATACTGCTGACAGATATGACTTTTGACAGCCAGAAATATTAATGCACAATTAGGGAGGACACCCCAAAAACACTGAGGAGTGCTAAAAATTATTGAGTAGATACTGCTGACAGATATGACTTTTGACAGCCAGAAATATTAATGCACAATTAGGGAGGACACCCCAAAAACACTGAGGAGTGCTAAAAATTATTGAGTAGATACTGCTGACAGATATGACTTTTGACAGCCAGAAATATTAATGCACAATTAGGGAGGACACCCCAAAAACACTGAGGAGTGCTAAAAATTATTGAGTAGATACTGCTGACAGATATGACTTTTGACAGCCAGAAATATTAATGCACAATTAGGGAGGACACCCCAAAAACACTGAGGTGTGCTACAAATTATTGAGTAGATACTGCTGACAGATATGACTTTTGACAGCCAGAAATATTAATGCACAATTAGGGAGGACACCCCAAAAACACTGAGGAGTGCTAAAAATTATTGAGTAGATACTGCTGACAGATATGACTTTTGACAGCCAGAAATATTAATGCACAATTAGGGAGGACACCCCAAAAACACTGAGGAGTGCTAAAAATTGAGTAGATACTGCTGACAGATATGACTTTTGACAGCCAGAAATATTAATGCACAATTAGGGAGGACACCCCAAAAACACTGAGGTGTGCTACAAATTATTGAGTAGATACTGCTGACAGATATGACTTTTGACAGCCAGAAATATTAATGCACAATTAGGGAGGACACCCCAAAAACACTGAGGTGTGCTACAAATTATTGAGTAGATACTGCTGACAGATATGACTTTTGACAGCCAGAAATATTAATGCACAATTAGGGAGGACACCCCAAAAACACTGAGGTGTGCTACAAATTATTTAGTAGATACTGCTGACAGATATGACTTTTGACAGCCAGAAATATTAATGCACAATTAGGGAGGACACCCCAAAAACACTGAGGTGTGCTACAAATTATTTAGTAGATACTGCTGACAGATATGACTTTTGACAGCCAGAAATATTAATGCACAATTATGGGGGACACCCCAAAAGCGCTGGGGAGTGCCAAATATGAAGAAAAAATAATAAACCTCTATCCTCCTCTCTGCACTAGCGATTTTGGTTAGAGCAATTGCAAGAACAATATGGTATTCTCTGTCCCTGCTCTAATTAGCCTATGACTACACCCTGCTCTCTCCCTCTGTCAAATGGCGATGGATTGCTGTGGAGGCGTGTATTTATAAAGTTGAAGTATCGCGAGAACCGAGTCCCGAGATCCGACGACGTCACAATGACGTTCGGCCTCGATTTGGATTCGGAATGGGCGGGAGAGTACCGAGCTGCTCAGCTCGGTACTCGGATACCCAAAGTTCGGGTGGGTTCGGTTCTCGGAGAACCGGACCCGCCCATCTCTAGTGACAACTGTCTGGGACCGAACAGCAGCCTCTCTCTCCGTAAGTTTTACAGCTGAAGAACCTTTTTAGGAGTGAGATCAGAAATACAAACATGTTAATGCCATTTCTTGTGATTAATGTGAACAATCAAAACCCAGGCTAAGTGAAACAGATCTCTTGAATTATACATCTCTAGGTCCAGGCATTTAACTTATGGCCAATGCCCAGTGTAACAGAATTCTGTGGGGGGCACATGATGAGAGACCCCTTGAAGGGCCGCATCTACGAACATTTAAGAGACCTTCGCACTTTCTTTCTTAATACCTATCCATGTTCCATTTTTCCGTGTGGAATGTCAGACGTGTTCTAACAATATTTTCTCTAGAGATTACTGATCCCCGTTTTAACAGGTTCCAAAGATTTGTTGACCAAAAAAATAAATAAGAGGATACTGTAAGCCGCTCTTCCCCATATATCGCTGACAAGAGATTTGTGCCATTACCCGCCAGGGCCTGATTAAAGGTTTAGGCTCCGTAGGATAATACCCTCGTAGTGTCCCTTCGCCTTCCAGTCATAAGTAAAATCACACTCATCCTTAAGTTAAAATTCGGCTTCCTTCACCCCCCCATCGATGTTACATTCGTGCATTTTCAGATCTCAGCTCCACTGGGCTTTATAAATGGGATGCAGGAATCTATAACACTCATTTTGTTTTCATTAAAATCAGAACTGTATATGGGAATGGAGGCGTGAACAGGTGCTACCGTGGGTGAAGATGAGAAGGGAGGGGGGCTGCCACGCCTGCGCCCTCCTTGTCTCTCCTACTGAAGGGCCCCCCCAAAGAGGACTCATTTTCTTCAGCCTTTGCCATGTGAATAGGTCAATTCGTTAAAACCTTATTACATTTTTCTGTTATATTTTAAAATTAATGTCAGTTTATACCTCTTCCTGTTACTATTTTGCATCCAAAAAATGTTGCACCTCCCCAAAAGCCTTGTGCCCGAGGCTGCAGCCTAGTCAGCCTATGGGATCATCAGGCTGTTTATTTTCTGACCCTTTACTCTCTCAGTGATGTCACTGGTTCCTAGTGACTGGATAGGCTGCACTCTCAGTGATGTCACTGGTTCCTAGTGACAGGATAAGCTGCATTCTCAGTGATGTCACTGGTTCCTAGTGACAGGATAGACTGCATCCTCAGTGATGTCACTGGCTCCTAGTGATTGGATAAGATGCATTCTCAGTGATATCACTGGATCCTAGTGACTGGATAGACTGCATCCCCTCTGTGATGTCACTGGCTCCTAGTGATTTGATAGGCTGCTGCATTCTCATGAATGTTGGTTAGGTGCACATAATGGCTACAGTCACTGTGTGCAGGCGAAGGTTCAGCTTTAATAAAGGATTATCCTGAATTTCATGAATACATCAGCTCAGGATTCATAATACTTCAATCTGTGAATAGGTAGATCTATTAAAATAGCTAAAACCTTAATGCTCCTGGCCTGGTAATGGCTCTGGAGACTTGAGGTCAAAATCCTTTTCTTAATGGGTCACTTAACAAGATGATGCTGATTGACTTAATATGACTGTCCGTTCAGCATGGTATTGTCAGCTCCCAGGATACACGGAGACCATCTGGCATCTCACAGCTCATTTGTTTTCATTCTTCACATTTATAAACAGCTAATTTACATAGAAACCATGAAACAACACAATACTTTACTGCTGCCAAACTAGCTGAGAACCCAGATGCTGAGCTACTTAACAGTGCTCAGGAAGTGCAGACAGACCCACAATCATTGAGATGGCAGAGAATCAATAGTACACATACAGGGTCTGATTTGTCTTCAGGCATAAGTCCGTTTGCCGTATCTTGCGGGAAATAGGTCTGATCATGGTCAGAAACGGACTTTACACCAAAGAACGCAATTCCCTGCAATTCACGTCCAAAGGCAAATGGCACGATAGTGTAATACTTTAGAGGTGGGACGGGGGAGGGGAGGGATGGATGAAGGTAGGGCACATACAGAAAGACAGTGCCGACGTAGGTGCGGACAATTCATGGTCTGTGTTTCTCGACAGTACGTTTTTTTTAGCCGTATCATTTACACCGGCTACAGGGCAGGTATCACGGCATTGTCGTCGTATTAAAAACTACACGTATGCATGGCACTAGAGGAAGCAATCAATCAAAGCTTGCATGCAAGGAAGATGGACTATATAGACGAAGTGTATGTACAGTACACGTTAACATCCTGATTTATGTATTTAATGTAAAAATAAATTAAACATTTAAGAAAACAAACATTTTTGTTTAATGATTATAGTATTATGAGTATTTCTTTTTATAAATTTCTTTTTTGTATGCGTTCTGATGGGAATTTATATTGCGCATCCTGTGTTCTGTCTGTCTACATTCAGCAAATACCGTTTATGGCAAAGTGCGCTTATACTCAGATTCAAATGGAAACGTATCTTAAGATGCGCTTGGTTTTGAATATGGATACAGGTACGTCATATTTGCCAACCTTTGAATAGTGAATTCCAGGAGATCCCGGGCAGGGGGCGTGGTTGGAGGGCTGGAGGGGACGGGGTGCGGTCAATCCTGTCATTTTGGCCCCCTCCCCGCAACAAAAACGTAATTTTGTCGAGGGGGGCGGCTCCAAAATGACACTATTCACCCCGAATTGCATCATTTTGGCGAGTAAATTGCAGTATGCAGGATACTTGCCTGCTCTCCCGGGAGTCCGGGAGAACTACCCGGATTTCAGGAGTCTCCCGGACATTCCGGGAGAGTTGGCAAGTATGAGGTATGTTCAAGTTTCATGCTCATTCTAAAAACGCAAGCTGCAGGTTGCGTCCGAAGATTAATCAGGCTCACTGTACACACACAGACAGTTGGGGACACGCTGTTAGACTGTGAGCTCTTTGGGCAGGAACCCTTCTCTTATATTTCTTCTATGCTCGGAATGCACTATTATTTATTTCCCTGTGTTGTCTGTTACTCCATGTATTGTATTCGCCACAGTTTGCAAAACAATGCATTCCTATTGGAGCTGTACACTGTCCTATAATGTTCTTGCAGATGAACACACCTGTTAGACAATGTAAAATTAAACATATTTATCATACCCCCCTAATCGTTCATTGCGGAACTTTGTCGTACATGACCACCCTGGTTTATCCAAATCTTCATCTCAGATTGTGATCTCGACCATTCTGCTCTCTCCATACCTGACATTGATTACCTCACCTTCTCCAGTCCCTGACCTTGGCTCGTCAGTTTGGCTAACCTTCTGTCTGAATCTACTCTTTTGATCATCACACAGGACACATTCTCCAAGTATTGGTTGGTTATTTTAGTCCACATCTTTCCCTGGCAACTCCTACTATTGTCTGTAATGAGCAGCATTAGAGTTCAAGATATAGCTAAGGAAGGTTTATTCTTCAAAACCCACTCCTCAAATGTCAGCAACAGTGTGTTTCTGGATAATTCTGGGCAATTTCAGACAGACGTATTATTTTATATACCCTTACTTGTATATCAGAAAATAAAAAAAAAACTATTGTCGGAGAAAACTGTCGTGTCCCCAGGCAATGGGATTTTTTGCCCTTTGCTATATAAAGCCCAAAGTGAAGAATAGCCCATTACATCACTGCACACTCTTGACACAAAGATACATAGAAGAATTCATGGTCTTATTGACAGTTCAGAAAGAGAGAGATGGTTTTGTGTTTCTGGAGCCTTTTGTACACCAGTAATTTCAGCTTCTTTGCTCCGAAATTCTGCCTGAAGTCAAAAGTTTACGTTAACATCAACATTTTGTGGTTTGGATTTCAACAATTGTTCTTGCCCATAGCTTAACCAGTAACATGAGTCTGGAGTAACTTAATAACAATCCACCGGTCACGTCGCCTTCAAGCCGAGGATCTTGAGTGTGAAATCTATATTTTCAGACAAATTTAAAGGTCGTTCTGTAAGGTCTTATTCTTGGGGGCAGCAGCCGGCAGGGATCTGACAGACACAACACGACAAACTCTTTGAAGATGAGAATCGCCCGGATGATCTAGTCTCTGAGTTTAGCTGGTCCCTTCCTACATCAGTAATTGGATTTTGCTGTAGATCTTACACCTGACTGATTCTAATTATAACATGAAATTCAGGCCAATCCAGCTAATTCCAATGATTAGAACTGTATTAGAGACACCACGTTTTAATTTAATTTTGATAGATATGACCAGAGGATTATTAGTTTTAAGGTTTTTAATATTTGAATATTTTGTGGAATAAAATGATTCTTTGATGTCTTGAGCACTGGATCACCCCAATTTAAACACCCTCGCCCCTCCCCAATACCCTGGAGCCAGGGACAGTCACAGCACTACAATGAAACCGTTATTTCAGGCAAATGGATTTTGGAGTCACAAAACCTGTGTAATTTCAGTTTATAAATGCACATTTTCTCTTAATAGTTCTAACACTAAATAAGGTGATATTTGTTACAGCTTATACTGTAGTAAACTGGTTTGCAAGGAACACTTACTTGGCAATTGCAGCAAAATGGCTGGAAAACATTTTTTTTTTTTTGGCAGAAAAAAAATAAAGTTGAATCTCATCCAGGACGTTGCTCAATTTGCCAATAAAACTCAGTATCTTCCCTGACAGGTAGATTAATGTGAACATGTTACCCATACACAGTGGAGGTGGTTATTTGGTGGTCTGGGCCAATGTTCGTCAGGGACATCACTGAATGAACAGGCTAAAAATGGCTGCCTCCACAGTGTATATGTTACAAGTCCACTTTAAAACAAACACCTCACTGTTCATTCAGCCAGCTGGAGGCATTGAGGTAGATTTTTCAAACCTTCTAAAAAGCAAAGGTGAAGGTATTGCCCATAGCAACCAATCAGATTCTAGCTCTCATTTATCCAGTACATTCTAGAACATGATAGCTAGAATCTGATTGGTTGCTATGGGCAACACCTCTGTTTTCCCTTTTTCCAAAGTTTGATAACTGTACCCTGTTCATTCATCTCCATATATAGAATTACAGTGTATTCTGTCACATCTATGCTGCATCTTCCAAATGTCCATAATTAAAGGATCAACATAACCTTCTTATAAGTAATGTTTATTTCTCCCAGACAAATACCTCCAATATCTTTCTCTCCCTTTTTAGATTTATTTAAGATCTCAAAGAGGAACAGACTTAACATATGTTTTCACAACCCTGTCACTGTAATTTGCAGTGGATTGAGCTTCCACAGATCAAATTCCCAGTTGTTAAGAGTCTCCACCTTCAGATGACTTTAACTCACTGATTTGTACAAACCCTGCTGCCATTCTTACTAAATACATTGTTTTTTCTGTCAGGTTTCAGTCTATGATTTTTACTGAGGTTTTTACATGATCTAGACAGAGTTCATGTTTTTTTTTATCTCTGGAATATAATACTGCATTTGTTACTGAAACATTAAACACCTTATCCTACAAGACACAAGGGGTTAACGGCTCATGTTACCCCCTTTACACAAATCACACAAGACAACAACCCTCTGATATGCAACATGTAGCACTTACCCTGATGTATGAAACCCCCATTGTCCTATAGATTGTAAGCTTGCGGGCAAGGCCCTCCTACCTCTCTGTATGACACAGTGTTGTTTTATTACGGTGTTTCTTCCCAACTGTAAAGCGTGACAGAATATGCTGGCGCTATATAAACAAATGATGATAAAGTACAAATTAGGTGTCAGTTTGGTTATGATTAGTTCAGCCGTCTGACTATCTCAGTTATGTTTAAACCCATTTATAATTGAACTCTGTTAACTTAGGTCAGGTCTGGCAAATCTGTGGCTCTCCAGGTGTTGTGACACTACAAGCCCCAGCATGCTTTTCCAGTTGATAGATGGCAGGGTGTGCTGGGACTTGTAGTTGCCTAGCAGTTACACCCGCCCCTGTACACTCACTAGGCTTGTACCTTATATCTTCAAGCACAAATGGACCCTTTTACCCCTAAATCTACTATTCTTCATCTACCTCTGATTAAAGGGGTGATGCCCACCTTGGCACAGCCCCCTCCCACCCAGTGCCACCTTGTAACACCCAGTACAGCGCCTTTTAGTAATGCATGAATTAAATGGATTTATAATAATATTCATTTTAATTTTGACAAGTGGATAGCAGGAGATTGGCAGCTCCACTTCATGGCCTCAGTATTTTGGCTGACTCTATAGTCTGATGGAGTATATTGTATAAAGACCCTCCCCTCTCCTGTGTTTGGTGAACCTACCCCTGGGTCTATAAATCTGACCTCTCCCCTGCACTCCACAAGTCATACCACCCAATGTATAAATAGACCAAGAATCTCATTATAAAACAAGAATTAGATTTTGCGGACACGAATTGTTCCACTTTATGTAAAAGTCGTCCCGTGGCCTCAGAGACGGAGAACCGCTAAACAGAGAAGTGAAAGTGAAATGATGACACAAGAATCAGGATCCGAGGAGAGGAAGATATGCAACATTTAGAGTCAGAATTAAATAGGAAGGATTTCACACTTTCACCCCTGGTGATCCTCTTACAGTCACAGGAGTGATGGTTAGATGGATAAAGGTCGTACTATCAGAGAGATCCCAAATTACATAGAGTAGCCGGGGAGAAGCAACGCCTTGGTGTCTTAAAGGGATTCTAAACCAAAAAGGATTCTTTCTTTGCATTGTGCACAGGAAACAAAACATGAAAATATCTGTTTTTATGTCTTACCTTTGGAGAAGGACATTTATGGGGAGACAGGGAGTTTTGTTACACACATCTGACAACCATGAAGGGTCAATACAGAAGTGGAAGTTGCTCAATCAATTTATAGGCTCATAGCAGGTGCTGGAACGGGTGGGGTTATCCTGAGAGGAAAAAACACAGCTACAGCCAGCAGAGGAGATGCTATTTCTACTTGTACATAATAATGCAGAAATCTCAGTTACACATTTGCAAATGTATGTATGTATCAGCGTCACTTAGTATAAGTTTTCTATTTTGTAGTCAACGCAAACAGATTTTATATTATTCATTTTTGGACAGATCAGGCTTTCATTTGGTAGTATATTGCAGTAAATATTATATTTTGGGGGGATTTATATAGGGATCAATGATAAATCTGGGGGAAAATGTCTGAGGCTACACTAATTATGAAAATCAGTGTTTCCCCACCCTAGTCCTCAAGTACCCCTAACAGTGCAGGTTTCCCAGGTGACCAGTGATATAATTCTACCACCTGTGGGTCTGTTACATTGTATCAGTCAGTAAAGATTACACCTGTGCTCCAGTAAGGAGATATGGAAAACCTGCACTGTTAGGGGTATTTGAGGACTAGGGTTGGGAAACAAACACTGATCTAAATGTAGTTTTGGTAACAATCATAGAAAAACATCCACTTTCTGTGCTTCTTACACAACGACTTCTAGATAACTGTTGTAATCCCAGAAATGTACCCCCAGGTTACTCCTGAATATAGGAATTCCACGTACGTGGACTTAGTACAAGGCCTGATGGGATTACAGGGCACAGAGACAAAGGTGCTTAGGAAGTGGGGTACATAAATGGGGGTGATTAGAAGTCTTTTTTGTAGGTTTGGGGTGTATTTTGCGTGACATAGGAGTGACATGAGTTTGTGGGGGGTCACTAGAGACAATTTTTAAACTTATTTGTTTATTTTTACTTTTTTTGTGATAATTTCTTCTCTATGATCTATGATTAAGGACTGTAGCCTGATCCACGCTGATTATCTCCATTATTCAATTGTCATCAGACTTAACAAAGGAAGCTCAAGTAATGCCGTTCGCTGGATGTGCTGAGTTTTCAACAAACAAGTGGCGCTGTCCCTTTCTATAAACAAGTGGCTCTGTCCCTTTCTATAAACAAGTGGTGCTGTCCCTTTCTATAAACAAGTGGCTCTGTCCCTTTCTATAAACAAGTGGCGCTGTCCCTTTTTATAAACAAGTGGCGCTGTCCCTTTCTATAAACAAGCGGTGCTGTCCGTTTCTATAAACAAGTGGTGCTGTCACTTCCCATAAACAAGTGGTGCTGTCCCTTTCCATAAACAAGTGCTACTGTCACTTTCTATAAACAAGTGGTGCTGTCCCTTTCTATAAACAAGCGGTGCTGTCCGTTTCTATAAACAAGTGGTGCTGTCACTTCCCATAAACAAGCGGCGCTGTCACTTCCCATATACAAGTGGTGCTGTCTCTTTACATAAACAAGTGGTGCTGTCCCTTTCTATAAACAAGCGATGCTGTCCCTTTGCGTTTAATACATGCAGCCCCCCTTCCTCTCTTCGCAGCATTAGTAAGTCCCAGTGACGTCACAATGTCAGTGAATGTGAAGTGTTTACGTTATGAGGCAGTTGGTACATTGTTAAAAGCGTTATCACAATGGAGGTGATGTGTAATATATCTGTCCGTGTGTCCCCTACCTGTGTACAGACACACTGACATATACCCAGTGCCAAATACAAATGTAGCTTTGAAAACTAAAATGAATTACAGCTATATTTGATCATTTACAATTAAAATATAAATCATCAATCATCTTAAAATATCCAAGATATTTTAAAAGTCTCCCCTGTTAGCCATAATCCCTGTTAACCGTGAGTCCGATACCCATAGTCCCTGTTACCCGTGAGTCCCTGATACCCATAGTCCCTGTTACCCATGAGTCCCTGTTACCCGTCAGGCTGGCATTGTGTCCTCACACAATGGTTAGCAGTCACTGCTCTGTCCCATGACTTCCTGTTCTGTGTTATAGAAACTGATCATCTGATTTCCCAACGTTCTTCTTTTATTCTCAGTTATCTGTCGCTCCTACTGAGCTTCGCTCTGAGAAATTGCTCTTTTTATTAACTTTACTTTATATTATTTATAATTTAACTTTATATTACATTGTATAACTTGTTACATAATGTGTGTAATAAAACGACTTCATATTTCCTGATCCATAATAAAATATCTTTTACATTGTTATTAACTTCTGGAGAAACACAAGTATATTAAAGTTGTGTATAAATAAGTGCTCGTTTAATCCCATATTATACATAGTACCAGCTACATGGCAATGTAAATGCCCTATCTGTATACAAAACAAAAAGACAGTGGATGTCCTAATCTCAGTGTATCTAGCATAATGAAAACATGAGGCATTGGTTCATAATTTGATCAAAACATTTAAGCCTGCATCCCAGCGTCAAGGGCATCTCATTATATGCAGGGCCTACACTGACTTCAAACACCATTAAAATTATGTCAAAATCAGATGCACTCACTGTCCAACCCCCACAGGTCCAGGGGGGTGCATCAAACAAAAAACTTGATTCTGCGTTATATGTGCTGGAAGTTTCATTTGTCAATAAAATTTAAACAGATTGGTCTGAGCTCTAAAATGGTGATGATGATTATCATTCATCCCTAAAACATTAAAAACTGTTGTATCTAGGGCCAGTACTAGATTTTATTTGTTACAGTGTAGATATTTCAAGTGATTTCAATCTGTTCCTTTTAGATGAAAATGTACCACTTAATCAGATTAAAATTGGCAATTCATTTAGCTATATATATTTGATTGTAATGGATACATTGCCACACACATACATGTTGACTCATAAATAATTCAATCATAAATAATCGAATAACAAAAATTGAATTGTACCGTGTAGATCGCTTTAGTTTTTTTTACTTTCTTACGGATAACTCTTGGGGCTAGATTTACTAAGCTGTGGGTTTGAAAAGTGGAGATGTTGCCTATAGCAACCAATGAGATTCTAGCTGTCATTTTGTAGAATGTACTAAATAAATGACAGCTAGAATCTGATTGGTTGCTATAGGCAACATCCCCACTTTTTCAAACCCGCAGCTTAGTAAATCTAGCCCTTAGTGAGGGCGAGAAGCTGGTAAGTGTTGTATTTCAGCCATAAGGCAGTAGAAAAACAAACAACATTTGAATCGTCTTATAACACAAAAGCAATATCAACATATGTAAATAATATCTGTATAAATAGTGAGCTCTGATATCATCACTTATGAGTGAGGTCACATCAGTGTTTATTAGTAAAACTTGTGTATGTCCAACCCGACTGTACATTATATGCATATTAGAGGTTACATTGGATTTCTGTGGCCTGTAAAAATCACTGCCTTTTATATGGTCACAGAACTCCGCAGAGCCTTGTAATATGCCTGAACTTTATATAGAGGGAGCATTATCCCATAGATCTATTACAAATAACAGGACATTTCCTTTATAATTTAACATTGAACTACAAAGTGGAACTAAACTAAACAGAAGAAAACACTTATTGCTAAATGATAAATTAATGAGTGTCTACTGTGTACGTGATATTATAAGACCTATATAGAGTTACATTGTCATATATCGTTAAATATATATATATATATATATACACACACACACACACACACACAGGAGTTTCCATTCCACATTTGAAGATGATTTTAACACAAGTAAGTTTGTGGTTTGAGATACATCCTGTTAGACTGTCTCACCGACCTATGTGACTTGGAAGTGGGCACAGAATCATTTGTGAAAGTGTTTGAGCTGCTTCTGAACCTCTTTCTTAAATGGATAAAATCCACCTCTCTCCCCTCGTTTCTTTAGAACAGATGTGGGGGGTAGATTAATCAACCCTTCTAAAATAAAGGAAAGCGGAGGCGTTGCCCATAGCAACCAATCAGATTCTAGCTCTCATTTATCTAGTACAGTCTAGAACATGTTATCTAGATTCTGATTGGTTGCTACAGGCCACAACTCCACTTATCCTTTTTAGAAGCTTTAGTAAATCGAAACCCAGAGGGTAAATTCATCAATCAGCGGGTTTGAAAAAGGTGGAGATGTTGCCTATAGCAACCAATCAGATTCTATCTGTCATTTTGTAGAATGTACTAAATAAATGATAACTGGAATCTGATTGGTTGCTATAGGCAACATCTAAACCTTTTGCAGTGTAGTAAATATACCCCCTGGGGTTCTCGTCATGGTTTGCCTTCTGTTTCATTTTTTTGACGTTCATCATGAATAATCAATCACAAAGACTGAAAATCAATTCAGAACATAAAATCATCGGGAGGTTTTGCAGTTTTAGTACTGAACAAGATAGGAAAATAAAGCAGAAATTGATCTTCAGTGCTCACTATTATCCATGTTGAAATATCGGGAAGTTTTTTAACGGTATTGCAAAGTAAACAACATGTTTTTGCATTTAGCTGTAAGAGCAGCAATTGTGAACACTTCTTACCATTTCCTATTTGGAAATCAATACATTTTGTTTTTCTGGGAGTTGACTACTCCCTCCAGGTACTGCAGGCTTTATAAGATGAAGGTTCAGGGGAAGGTTTTAAATGCGACACCCAGAATATAAATTTGTATCACTAGCTTAGGGACTCCCCTACAGGAGAAGCCTTGACACTGGCAGGTGAGCTTAACCCCAATATAGCCTTATCGTGCCCAAAAGTCTCCTTTATGTATATGCTGACACACAGTGATTTATTCATGGTTTGTAAGCATCAGACAATAACTTTCTTTTGTTTGCACTTGCACATTGGTCTTGTGTGTCCTTGGCTGTCGGCTCAAATGATTTTATTCACTTGTACACATTTCATTAATTTAAAGAAGCGCCTTTTTCTCTTTCACTAATTTCTTGTATGCAGCCATGTCATAGAAAAATGCACTTCATGTAAATATGGTGCATTGCTCACCTTGCACCTGTGTTTAAAAGTTGCCTGAAACTTGCAGCCCTTTGGGCTTGGAGAGGCGGACGAGGGGTGTCCACCCGCAAATTCAGTACAGGAAGGGCAGATACATTCAAGTTAAGTTCGGTCTTGACTTACACATAAGTAAGTCAGTCAGTTATGAGACATACATTTTGTGCCACACAAGTTAGGTGCAAATTTTGGAGTTGATTGGTGCATCTTTGTCAAAGATAAAATAAATAAATAAAAAATAGAAAAAAAACAACGCTCCATGTTATGGAGCACAAAACAATTTTACGTTTCGGTGGCTCTTGGTGCCCTCTAATCCCATAACGAGACGCATACCCACTTTGTTTATAAGGTAGTTTGTTTTGGGATATTAAATACTCCCCGTCTATAAATAGTAATGTATAAAGCAGAGAGCTTAAAAAATAAATGCTAATAACTGCATCTAACATGCTGAACAAGAGACATTTTATTGTGAACTTGGTCAGTATTGAAAAATAGGGACAAATTCTTAAAACCTGTGGCAGTAAATGAGGGACAGTTGGGAGATCTGTTCTTACCCCTCTATCTGATCCTTGGCATTATGCAGGATACATAACGGCCGATGGGCCGGTCTCAGAGGGGTTTGTAAGCTGCTTATTCCTAATGATTAGTCTGATATACAGAACTCGCATCTGTCAGCACACAGACAAAAGGAACAATGACCCCTATTTAATGAGACTTATCAACGTAACCCCCAATCAGGCTACGATTTCAGTACCACAGTATATTGTTTAACACACAGAAACAATAAATCACTATAGAAAGTGAACTACATGGTTTATAGACTAAATACTATATTAAAAAAGAACTATATCTATGAAAATAAACTGGGTTTTGTTACATTTCCTTATATTCAAATGTCACATTATATGTGCTAAATTGGCACTATGGAATCTAATAATCTATCAGTGTTTTTGTGACTAGATAGGACTGCCCTGTGCGCAGCTTCAGTGTATGCAGCAGAGGAAATCAACAGGGTTAGTTCAATCATGTTGGCTTTAGGTGCAACATTTCCAGGAATCCACGGCAGCCAATCACACGGCAGCCAATCACACAGGTACTTCCTTTGTCTACGGGAGAGATAAAAGCTAATTGGTTGATGTGGTTCACACTTTGTACCTAAATGCTAGGTAGTACCTGATTATCCAATAGGCTGACTAGGCTTTTAGGGGATGCAAAATTGTGACAGGGAACGGAAATTCATTTTAAATATCAGAAAATAGTTGTTTAGCAAAGTAAAATGAAAACATGATAGAAAAATACAGTAAGTTTTTAATCTTGATGTATTCTCATTGTAAAGGCTGAAGACAATTATTATTTATTTATAAGGCGCCACAGATTCCGTAGCGCCGGATACAGAAGCAAGTAACAAATAGATGAGATAATACACATAAGTGGCACAGAGGATTATGAGTAATGCTATTGGGACACACACAGAGTGCTGCAAAATGAGTAACAGGAAGTACAAGGGAGTCAGTAGATAGATTTGGGACAATAGGTAGAGAGCACCCTGCCCTCAAGAGCTTACATTCTAGAGGGAGGGGCGTTGAAAGACAGCAGGACTAGGTAGGAGAAAAAGGAGATGGCAGGCGAAGGAAGGGGAGGTGATGGATAGGCGAGCTTTGAGTGAGTGTTTGAAGGACTGAAGACTAGGGGAAAGTCGAGTGAGGCGGGATAGGGCGTTCCAAAGAATGATGGTAACACGGCAGAAGTCTTGGAGGTGAGCATGGGAGGAGGTAATGAGAGGAGAATTGAGGCGGAGCGGAGTGGCCGGGTAGGTATGTACCTCAAGACAATGTCAGAGGTGTAAGGGGGAGCAGTGCTGGTAAGGGCTTTGTAAGTGAGGGTAAGGAGCTAGATCTGAATTCTGAAACTGACGGGGAGCCAATGAAGGGATTTAGGCAGAGGAGAAGCGGAAGAGGAGTGATGGGGAGGAAGATGAGCCGAGCCGCAGCATTCTGTATGGATTGAAAGTCAGAGAAGTGAAAGACAGGTATGATGAGACATACAAGAAATGATGAGCGAATGGACCAGGATTTTGGTTGTTTCCTGAGAGAGGAAGAGACGGATTTTCGTGATATTACGGAGGAGGAAGTGGCAGCATTTGGTGAGGACTGGAGATGAGGGGTAAAGCTGAGGGCAGAGTCGAGGGTGACTCCAAGGCAGCGGGCTTGGGTGACAGGAGAGAGATATGTTGTCAACCAAGAGGGAGATATTGGGAGGGACAGCAACATTGGCGGGAGGAACGATGATGAGCTCGGATTTGGAGATGCTGAGTTTGAGGAAGCTCTGTGACATTTAGGTAGTGACAGCAAAGAGACAGCTGAATACCTGGGGTAGGAAGGTGGGATTGAGGTCAGGGGAGGAAAGACAGATTTGCGTGTCATCAGCATAGAGGTGGCATTAGAGGCCAAATGATTGAATGAGGTCACCGAGAGGTGGTGTAGAGAGAAGAGCAGAGGGGCAAGGACAGAGCCTTGGGGGTCTCCAATAGATAGAGGAAGAGGCGGAGGCGAGTCAGAAGCAGAGACACTAAAAGAGCGGCCAGAGAGGTAGGAGGAAACCAGGAGCGCGCTGTTTCACAAAGATCTAGGGAGTGAAGGGTGGTGAGGAGAACAGAATGATCAACGGTGTCACAAGCAGCAGAGAGGTCACAGAGTACGAGATGGGAGAAATGACCTTTGGACTTAGCTGAGAGTATCCTTGGGTGGGCGCTTGAGGATAAGTGAGTAGGATAGACAAGGACCAGCACTATCACTAGCGCTCATTCACACCTCCCTTCTGCTGTACAGTTTTTAATGAAAATGAAATGAGTGACAACTATTATTGAGACCCTCTTAAAAAGCCAAGTGGAGCGGAGTTTTGAAAACATGGGAACAAACATTGGTGCTGGGTATGAAGGAAGCCAGGACCTAAAGACCAAATTACACCAGCAAAATGTGCCAAATTTTGTGGTCAAATGTAAAACAAAGGCGACTATTTAGCAGAACAGTTTTGAAAAAGTGGCTCATCTGTAACTGCGAGTATAAGAGAGTGTTGTCCATTGGTCACTAGTCTGACATCTCTGCAGGATAATGCACTTTGGGCAGCTGCACAACACTACATACACTTTAGTGTCTAAATAACTGATAACAGAGGACACTAGCTTGCAGGGAGGAAGATAAGATATCCGATACTCTATGTAGCTTAAGTCCTGTTATAGTAAAGGCAACAGTGACAAATACATTGGTGAATGTTACAAGGTGCCTCTTTATACACTTAGGGGGGGCAAGCTCTAAGATGCTGCATACAGACATATCTGTGATACAAAGCCCGGGCTATCAGCTGGCAGGTGCTGGCACAAGCAGATCTGTCAAACTGTCAACGTATTGATTTATGTCCCAAGCTAAAACCTTATCAGACGATCAGAGCAGATCGCGGTGTCAGCTCCTCTGCACAAATTTCGAGACGCTGTTTAATATGTGCAGCTAATGTGATGACTCTGCAGACTGCTCTTCTGTACAGGAAACCGGACCTTAACAAAACACATCCAGCGGTAACACGGACCCCGCAAACCTGCTGACTGCAGACCTCTGTCAGCTGAAGTACAAGCAAAGCAATATTAATCCCACTATAAACAGGGGCATTATTCATGGAAAACGTCAATATCATTACAAGCCAGAAAAAAAAAATCTATATCTTAAAAGGGGGATTAAATAATATTTAAGAAATAAATTAAAACCATCACATGAAACGAAACTTGTAGCAAAATAAATGTCAATATTACATTTAAGTTTTCACAACGTTTTGTTTTCTTTAGAGAGTATATAAATGCTGATAAATATGTATTTAAAAACAACATAGGCCTATTATATACGGCAAAAAGACAAAAACACTTTAATTTGATGCGTTCCCATAAACCAAGGTGGTCTGCCCCCTATGTATATTAATACATTAGTTGCTTCCCGAGATGGACAAGAACGACTAGATACATCTACACTTCAAGACACAATCAATTCACAAACATAACTCCGACAACAACTACCTACACAACCTCTCAAAGGAATAAAAATGTTAATTATCTATAAAATTAAACTTACATTTATTGGTACATGCAACAAAATCAGTGTTTAAACACTAAAAAACATTCTGTACAGCAGAGATTAATCCACACAAACGTTTGGACAATATAACATGAGCCTTGAAGTTGAAAAACCAAGAAATTCAGCATAAAAATGGTACTCTGTGGGTAAACCATACAGAGAGATGGCACAGTACGAAATTACTAGGAGTTTTTCTTATTATTAATCAAGTGTTCAACACAAACATTTGCAAAATTTTTGAGGTGATTAGTCCAACTAAGCGTTTTAATAAAGAGGGTTTAAAAGGTTGTGAATAAATCTCCTGGAGTTGTATACTGAAAAATTGGCAAGCCTATGGGACCCCCATGCTCGTCGGGCCCCCGGGGCAACTGCGCAGCCTACCCATGCGTTAAGACGACTCTGCTCTGTACCTATCAAAATCGTCAAGTCACTTTTATAAAAATATATATTGCATACATGTAATATTTGCAAAAATATAACATTGTAGCAACAGAATGACCTGTAGGCAAAAAAAGTATCCAAAGCTAACATTTATCCAACAATTTATGTATATTTAGATCCAGTGAATGAAGTGGAGGTAAGGAAAATATGAATGGAATTTGAGGTTTAAATTTATCTTTAGAACTCGCCACCCCCAGATAACATCATCACCGTTGATTTATATGAAGCCACAGATTCCAAAGCACCTGACAGACAGACCCTGCCCTCCAAAAATCAGTGACAACAGATGATAAAGTGCCCAGGAACCTTCTCATCTGTTTTCACAGACACGAGACATAGGCTCCTGACCAGGAGAGCTTACATTCTAGAGGGAACAAGTAATGAGACAATAGGAGTAGATGTGACATTGTAGCAGCTCTCGGAACTGAGGAACAATTGGATGGTTATACAGGAAGGGGGAGGATACACTGACTCAGCACAGAGAGCAGACGGACCAATCGGTGAATCGAAGCAGTGGGAGAAGTGGCGGCATTGCATACTGCCATATACCGGTCCGCGTCCAGCACTGTATACATGAATAAGATCGATGCACTAAATGAAAAGCAATCTTGTTCCGCCTGGATTGGTAAATAAAACCCTGGTAGGAGAATTCATAGGACGTCCGATGAAATTAACAGGACTGATCACATCGCAAGACCCTCAAGTCAGGCGTTCCCCAGCCTGCTTAGATTGTAAGCTCACTTGGCCAGGGCCGTCTTTACCTTGTTTCACGTCACGGTATGTTATCTAATTGCATTATTAACCCCTCAATGTACAGCGCTGTGTAATACGTCAGCAATTCATAAACAAAACAACTATAGAATCTCCTTATCTGCAACACGTTACTTTTCCACTGAGAAAGTGGGGATTTTATATCAGTCAAACGCTGAAAACTCTCATCTATATTATCGCAATCAGCGAGGATGAGGGGGTAAAAATAAGGTGTGTTCTTCCTCCGCCAGGGAGTACGGAGTTCTGCCTTCTCAGACCTACTCCACTAATAATGACTTAAATCTCTCCCGGAGTCCAGGGGAACCCCTCGCTGCGATCCTTCCATTGTATCCAGCACATTAGTCTACCAGGAAGGGGTATAATGAGCAGGCATTACCCTGGAACTCTCTGACGTTCTGACAGCTGACGGTGAAGAGAAGCCACGAGTGGCCTTATTATTTTACCTCCTGATCTGAAACAAGCTAAAATTTCCTCTAGGTCAGAATTACTATGAGACGTACTAATTAGCAGCCGCGGGGCAAGTCGTGCAGAGTATTGATTTGAACGATTGGGCAGAGTTTTCTGGTCTCAAACGTCTTGGGGGAGAAAAAAAAAATGCTTATCCTTTGCAGAAATTTACAGACGTGTAACATGAAACAGTCATTAAATATTTATACCCAGGAACCGAATATTCTGCTTCTTACAGATGAGATAATTATTTGTGCAATTTAGTTTAGTTTTTTTTTACCATTTGTAAAGATTAAGGATAAATAAATGTAACCAGCTTACAAATAAAACAGAACAAACTTTGCTTGGGAATGTCTAAACATAAATGCAAAGTTTTAAACATATTACGTTTATTAGTTGGTGAATCGGGTTTGTGACTCGTTGCCCCTAACAACCCGGGATCGGTATAAATTCCATGAAAGCCACGGCCAGAGAAACGTGGAGAACCTGCGCATCAGACAAGAAGTCGATATCCGATACCGTATATCGTTTATGGGTTTCCATAGGGCAATATGTGTATTCTTACATTGACAATATCCAACATCATCTTTTTCTTCCACAAAGATATTTTTATTACTTAGTTCATGTATTTTAAACCCTTCAAAAGGCACAGAATATATTATATATTTCTTTAACAAAGTCAGGAATCTTCTCTTATAATACATACAATAGATTGAAATATTGAGGCTGTAACAAACATTTACAAGCCAGGATAAGGCACGTGCGATAGGTGACAATTTATACAGATATGAACAATTTATATTCCCTTTAAAGTCAACCAAAGAACCACAGTCAAGATCACTCTACACCAGGCCTGGTCAACCTGTGACTTTCCAGGTGTTGTGAGACTACAAGTCCTAGCAAGCTTTGCCAGACAATATCCAGTCGATAGCTGGCAGAGCATGCTGGGACATGTAGTTTCACAACACCTGGACAGCCATAGGTTGACCAGGCCCCGCCTACACACAAGTAAACCTGGAGCTGAGCCAATATTAATGAGATTGAGACCTGTTAATTAACCAGGAAATAGTGACATCACTGGGTCACTGGATTTTGCAAGCTGAATCCATAGTCACGGATGTCTCCGGTCACTAACGTATTGTTATATACTCAACTGACCCCTCAACTTCCCCCATTGGGGACAAGTTTGTCACATGGGTGGGATATCTAATGGGCAGCCCTGCGCTTTACAGCAATAGGCAGATCTCTGTGGGTGTGGCCACACACCTATCGCTATGTGACCACGCCCCCTGCTGATTCCTCTCATACACCTCCCAACTTTCCAGAGGATCAGACAGACACACATACAAAAGTGGGCGTAGACACATGGTAACAGGGGTGTGGCCACAAACCGATAGGGCGTGACCACCCCCTGGGGGCATGCCTAGTGCTTCTAGAGAGCTCAAAAGACCCTTTCATTGCGCACAATCCAACGCGATCGGGGTGGCGGGACAGATCCCTGA
This sequence comes from Mixophyes fleayi, assembly GCF_038048845.1. Lineage (NCBI taxonomy): Eukaryota > Metazoa > Chordata > Amphibia > Anura > Limnodynastidae > Mixophyes > Mixophyes fleayi. The sequence continues at coordinate 90,918,868 of NC_134412.1, read as the reverse complement.
AATCAGGACTGTCACTTCAATGGGGATGGTTGGGCGGTACGCGATCACAAAATGGCCAACTCCACAATGCGATCCTGTGAGGTCACTAGTTCCTAGTGTACGGATAGGCCGCATTCTCATGAATAATGGCTCAGCCAAAATGGCTGCTTCCGCTGCGTGTGTAGATGACGGGGGCACCACAACATATTGTGTACAATATAATTAAACTGTTCAACTGATGTAATAATAAAGCAAAAATAATATATATATATATATATATATATATATATATATATATATCTTGGTTATAGAACCTCTTTAGGATATTACATGTTATGATAATTATTACTAGGCAGTTGTCATTGTTATTATTGCAATCAATCAACAGGTTTAATCTAACTCTAAAAGAAATATCTACATAATAACTTTGAGCTACAAAGCAAACACTAAATATGACCAAAAGTAAACAGGTTTCTTTCTAAATGAATAAATTGCCAATTTGAACAACATTCAATTTTACATGACATTTAAACAAAAATAAAAAAAATAAAAAAAAGTAAAAAAAAGAGCGATGAAAACTTGAACTAATACTAGGGCAGTATTCTGAATACCATTAGGTGAAATCACATTTTTTGGGCAGCATATACACCAAAAAGAAATAACTTTGCCTTAAAGTGCACCGGTCACTTACAGACAGGGGGGCGGTCGGGGGCAGTTGGCCGTCCTGCAGCTGAACAAAATTTCAGCCTATCAATATTCAGCCTCTGGTTTCTAATAAAGGGAGGCTAGGCTCTCATGTACGTTTTTTTAGCCAGCAATATGGCAGTGTGTAGGAGACTGGTGAACTAAAGGTTGGTGTAACAAGAGTCCAGCTCGGAGATCGTGGTCACGTACGGGTAACTCCTTCACACCCGTGGTTCCAGCGGTCTCAGATTAACCCTGTGCTCCCTCCTACGCTCTGGTGTACAGCCAAGACTGCGCAGTTCAAACCTCAATAACGAGAAGGAGTCTTGTCTGCTTCGGCCGATGCGTCCGAATGATCGATCGTCTGATAAGTGTTGCGATCTCGTGAAACAGAGAGGAAGCCTGAATACAGAGAATAGAACATGTAACGAAATAAGCAATTAACCTCTCATTTTAAAAGATACAGACTATGCTACAATAGATCACAAACATCTTGTGAACAACAAACTAAAGGTTAAAGGGGCAATCATTGGCAAATTATTAGTATAGAATATAAAGGAGTTATCTACAAACTATTTGGTTCTGTATAGTATGAAGACAACTTTATAAATATAAATACGTACAAGTGAAAGGACAGTATGTACAATAGGAAACACTGAATAGTAAAATGCTGAGAAAGCAGTCATGTAAGCTGCTGTGACATCACTGGTTCGGTCTCTGGGTATAAATCAACCAACCCACTGTGCTTTCCTGCAGATCAAGTCAATGGTTAGTTATTATCTACTCTGTTAGAGAAAACACCAACCTCACAGAACGTTCCCAATTACAAAGCCCTGCAGAATATGTGCCTGACCAATCACGTGTCACTTTCAATACACGCCCCTCATTGACAACTCTTTCAACCAGTGGTGTCTATAGGGGACCCCAGCTGTGATTACGAGGTAAGGATTAATATATCACAGAGGCTAAACCACCATTATACAGACATTTAGGGAAAGGTTTCCTTAGGTGAAGGCTCCTTTTGAGAATAAAAAGTCTCCGTCACAGTATTTTTGAGCAAATGAATAAACAAATCATTTTTAACACCGTAAACTAGACAAATCCTTATTTGACATTTTAAAGACCTCAATGTCTTATGCTTAGAACAGATTTTCACCGAGATGAAAGCAAAGATGAGAACGAGAATAAGTTCCTTTACTTTCACTTAATATTCTACCTCTTTTTTTATTTTTTTAGGGGTGCCTTTGTCTTGCCAGAGGACTAAAGCACCCAGCATTTAGTGTGTAATTACAGGAGCAGATTACCAGGAACAGGATCGTGTAATCATGTCCTGTGCTTTTCACACCAAGCATGAATATTTCACCAACAGGTGAATAGAGTTTACTCATCCTTGTGTGAAGTGATGATAAATTGGCAGAAACTGCGGACTCAGTACAGAATTATATAGTCAGGGCTCAAAAGACACATTAAAATAGTGCATGTTGTCTGCACACACTGGGGCAGCCATCTTGTAGCCTTACTCTATATCCATGAGAGTGCAGCCTATTGTTTCACTAGGATCCAGTGACATCATACTTCATGGCCTATAGTCTTGAGGCTCTGGTTCCTAGCAAAAAGATAGGCTGCATTCTCATGAAGTTTGGTTTAACCCACAAAATGGCCGCCACCACTCTATGTAAGCGACAAGTAATCTTTAATTCTCTCTTCATTATCTCATGGTTAATCCAAGGAAAGGCAAAGAAAATCCAAATGAAACTGTGTCAAATTTGTACAATCCTTTTCTTATTGCAGGGCGGGTAATATAATATCGGGCCCGGGGGACACGGGGGGTCCATACTGGGCCCCATGATTACTGAAGGCGGCCCTACATGTGGGGATAGCACTGACCAATCAGTGCCCTCAACGCCTGACAAGCCTTTATGTCAGTGATTGGCAATCTGATACACATTGGGGCCACGTGGTGTGGCCCTCTAACCCTCAAAAGTAATTTTAAACAAGCTATGAGAAACAAATCTTAAGCTGGGTGCACACTACAGGGTTTTTGTACAATAAATCGGCTCAACCAGCCGACATACGACCGCTCGTTCAAAAGTCGGGTCAGTGTGTGTTGCGACACGATGGTCGAAAGTCTGCCCAAATGGACGATTGTCGCCTCATTTGGTTGGTCATACCGTTAAATATTTTCATTCCAATCTCGTTTCCGTTGTGTAGGGTGTATAAACCTCCGACCGATGATTGCAAAATTGCAATAATTGCTCACGACAACATGGCTGTAAAAAGTCGCTAAAGGGACGTCCGCTCTTCCCCCTTATCGTCTAAATCACGGCTAGTGTGTATGCAGTCCATGGACCGAGCGATCGCATGTTAAATCAATCGGCATAAAAAGTTGGTGGAAAATTCTATAGTGTGTACCCAGCTTTACAATACAACAGGATGAAGCGAGGGGCTGCAGGAGAAGGCTAGGGGGGGGCCGCCTGTAGCCCATCACTGATTTATATGAACAAGTCGGCGAATTTCCAAATCCTGCTGATGTAGTGTAAACAGCCAATTACAGTGTGATGAAACAGTCCGGGTACAAAACCACAAGCCGTAGGGTGTTAAGAGCTCACTTACCTATATTGATAGTGCAATCTCCTCCTCGCTCTACATACATGTGGTAAACGAAGAAACACGATAAGGGCTTGAGTATCAGACTGAGGATAGCCATTCCGCCACTAAAGCGAAAGAGGTCCCGCACAGCGGTAGATTCGGTCGCTTTCTCTGCGGCCGCAAAGTAAAGGGCGAGGATTAGTATGTCCAACACAATCGTAGACAACAGTCCGACCAGAAACTGAAAATCAAACATGGACAATTGTCAATACTTTCATAGATGGCCGCTCTGGGAATGGAAATAAAGGTTTATTTTGTTCTTACCATCAAAATTGCATCAACGGAGTCTTTTTGGACAATTGCCCAGATGCCCATGGCCAGGACAGATAAATTAGCCAAATAATAGCCATTTGGAAGCCATGAGTAAGTACATGCACTGCAAGAAACAGAACCATTCAGAAGATGGATAACGCATTGGTGTATTCACACTCAAACAAACATTCAACCAGGTACAATCTACTATAATATATTTATGTATAAACCAACTAGGGGTTTGCATCTTCTTAAGAAACACCAACATTACTAGGTAGCCAGTCACAAGCTCTGCAATTGCTGTGAGACTGCTAGTTACAGCGTGTTCAACAACATCTGAAGAGCCACCAATTACCTAAACCTATACTAGGGTATACTAAGAGCCAAGTTAATAATGTTACACTCTTACACTAGTTATCCAGAGACCAATGCTATTTTTTAGGTTTGCAAATCAGTAGGGATATCAAGTTTCATGTCACTGGTATACAAAACTAGCATGTATATAGAGTAAAACGCTACAGTGGACCAGAGAACTGGAGAGAAAAGCTACAGAGAAGAGTTGGAAAAGGAACATGTATATAGAGTAAAACCCTACAGTGGACCAGAGAACTGGAGAGAAAAGCTACAGAGAAGAGTTGGAAAAGGAACATGGATATAGAGCAAACCCCTACAGCGGACCAGAGAACTGGAGAGAAAAGCTACAGAGAAGAGTTGGAAAAGGAACATGGATATAGAGCAAACCCCTACAGTGGACCAGAGAACTGGAGAGAAAAGCTACAGAGAAGAGTTGGAAAAGGAACATGGATATAGAGCAAACCCCTACAGCGGACCAGAGAACTGGAGAGAAAAGCTACAGAGAAGAGTTGGAAAAGGAACACGGACCAGAACTGCAGACCATGAGCAAGATCTAAGGAACTAGACCACTGAGATAAGAGTGGAGGTCTGAGAGCTAGACTGGAGAATAAAAGAGAAGGGACTTTGGGCAATTGACCAAGGTCAGGGTACTAAGATACTAAGTATACAGTATAGTATTAGGTGCCCATAGAGGATAGCCATCTGGTAAACACAGTGAGTAATACTTACAATATTGTCAGCAGCCAGTGTACAAAGACAATTGCCTTGGGGGAAAGGGAAAGAAATGTTCAGTTTACATCAAAACATGATATTTATCGTTCTGTTACGATGCCCTGTCTCTTTAATACTTCGTTTGTGTTGTGTATTGTGCAGATGTCACGGGTTTGTGAATAAGAGTACTCCACAGAGGTCAAAGTACTGACGTGGAGGAGCCTAAGAAAACACTAAATATTTTCAAAACTACAAAACAACTTTTTCAGATAAATTGCACTTTTCAGTAATATATGAAGGACAGCCAAGCCTAACATGCCAAAATGTAATATATAAAGCATGTATGTTCTGTGATGTTAAACAAAGTGTAATGGAGTATTTCTTCCAGCTCCATCATAAATCGACAAACAAAAAATTAAAAGTTAATTTTTCAAAACATATTCTTTGCACCAGTCAAAACCAGTAGTCAGTGTGGGTCTATAGAGGCCAGCCAAGCCAAAGGCATCTAGACCATGCTTACCTAGCTGTATCACACGGTTAGTTACTAAACTGATGCAATTTTATCAACATTAAAAAGTTAGAATATAAACAATGATAGAGAAAACAAACAAAAGTTAAAAAAAAACAGATCATTATCCCAGTGACTTGTACTCATTATTGTTTTTACATTTGTTACATTTACCATAACATAGTTTATTAAAGGAGGAAACAAATGACTTGTGTTTTCAGGGTGAAAAAAAAAAAAAAGGATAGAATGAAAGTTCACACTAGTAAAGTTCTATAACAATAAATCACAAATCACTGGTATTGTCACCATCTATCCAAAGTTTCAATTTACATCCAAACAAGTAGAGTTTGTTTAGTTAAATCACAAATTTAGCTGAAAAGTTGTCATCAAGAAGACTGAAGCAAATCACTCTGACTCTTCACTGCCCTAGAGAGGCGCAGGATATATAAGACCCATCCTCCTATATTATTACCAGCAAATGGTGGAGTAAGTAATCATGCTGGAAAAAATAAACACATCAGTTATCTCAGGTAGGTCAATAAATAAACCATATGTATTTTATGTATAGATGCTCAGGCTCGGTTCCTCGAGAACCGAACACACCCGAACTTAGGAGATCTGAGTACCAAGCGGAGCCGGCTCAGTACTGTCTCGCGCCCTCTGAACTGAAAACCAGGCAAAACGTCATCGTCGTCGGATCTCGGGAGTTTTGGATTCCTTTTTAAGATCCAACATAGCGAGGGGTGGGAGGGAGAGCGGACCCCCATTTTTCTTTTCTGCCACTGCTGTGTGCCAATGTGTCCTAGATGTGCCAGGAACTGCCGTGTGTTTGTGTCATTGCTCTGTCGCTTACCATCCAGCCAGGTCACTGCAGTATTTGTACGAAAGTGTATGAAAATAATATTGTGACCTGTGAGGTGGTCAAAACTGACTGCAAATGACCAGAAATTAGTGTTATTGAGGTGAACAATAATGTAGGAACAAAAAAAAGAGCAAGATTATGTGATTTTAGCATATTTTAGGATTTTTTCTAAAAAAATCCCTAACCAAAACACACGAGGGCGGTTTTGCCAAAACACGAAGCTAATCCAGATCCAAAACCAAAACCAAAACTAGTTCACGGGGGTCAGTGAGCATCTCTAATTTTATGCCAGTATGTTCATACTTGCTCGTTCATTTTCCATAACATTCAAAAAGGAAAATATGTTGATAGCTTTAATATTGTGAGTTTCATCGCTATATTGTACAGCTTTGTTTAGGTGAGATGGTATTATTGGTGAACAATGTAGATTGGAGCCTATTTAGAATATGTTTCTTGAGCCTCATAACCACTGGCATTAATTTTGTGTGTTGTACCAGTGTTTGTAAAACTAGTACAATACATATGACCCCATAGTCTCCATTGACCCCATACACACTCATGTTGTTACCTGCATGTGGGTACGTTGCGGTAATGTTGCATTTTTCCCAAATGTCACTACCTACATTCATTTGCGTTAAATAAAATAAATGCATTCGGGAAGACCAGTCAATTCTAATTACATCCAAAACACAAGCATACATTTTTTTTTTTCATTGGCATTTAACACAAAACAAACACCAGTGGGAGTGAAGCCTAAAGAGGTTTAAAATATGAAAGGAGTCAACCAAGCTTAAAATTCCTTACTGTGTTGCGACACTGCATAGTGACCTGTATTCAAGATTACAATGTTTTCCGCCTTACAACCTGCAACAGTTTAGGAACTTCCTTGTGTGACTTTTGTTGTAATGTGTGATCACAAAAAAAAAGAAAAAGAAAACAAAGACAGTTTTTCTCTTAAAACCATTTAAAAAGGGACAGGCTGCTCCGCGCTGGCGTCTACGCTCAGAAAACGCTGCACGTAGTGGTCAATGTGTCAGAACAGGAGCGCTGTGAACGTAGCGCTTTATTCACTGGAAACTCATCGTTCAAAGCGTCAGTGTGAAACCACCCTACGTCTTGTTTTAGAAGTACCACAAATAATCTCTCCTAGCAGCGTTGGTATATGGCAGTATTGGCTAACCTGTGACACTCTAGGTGTTGTGAAACTACAAGTCCCAGCATGCTTTGCCAATATATAGCAGCTTACTGCTGGAAGGGTATGCTGGGACTTGTAGTTTCACAACACCTGGAGTGTCGCAGGTTAGCCAACACTGGTATATGGCGTCGGACGTACAAGGGGAAGCTTGGGTAACATTTACGAAAGTGCATAAAATACAGGTCAACAGCACAAACTATTATTATTCTTACACAAGTGTCTGTCTATACATGACTGCACCAGTATTTATGTGAAGTGCGCGGATCAGAGAGTCCAGAGAGAGGTGTAAGTTTGCATCTCCTGATGGGCGATCCTTGCTGATTGTGAGCCTTGTGCTTCTTTCATACCCACATGCAGGAACCAGATTAATTTTGTGGGATAAGATTATTTAAATGGGATGCGAGGGGTGGGAGAGGTGCATGTAGAGGGGGCCTTTCTTCCCACAAAAGGACTCGATATTCCCGCATCTCTGTGGCGGTTATAAACATTAGGGGGTATATTCACTAAACTGCGGGTTTGATAAAGTGGAGATGTTGCCTATAGCAACCAATCAGATCCTAGCTGTCATTTTGTAGAATGTACTAAATAAATAATAACTAGAATCTGATTGGTTGCTATAGGCAACATCTCCACTTTTCAAACCCGCCGGAAACTCACATCTTGATACATTTACCCTGATGTCTCTCTGGATCGAGTGACAGCAAGAGACCGAAATAAGCAACATTTTAGAACAAAAAGTTGAATTTAATGAAGAGAGTAGCCCTACAATGATGGCAAGATGGACTCTCAGGGGATACCTTTAATATTTTCACCAATTCTAGGCAAAAGAAAAAAGAAAAAAAAGGCGTAGAGGATTTTTTTTACCTCCAAAAAACAGATTATGAGCGTGCACTGAGGTAAGTGCGGGGTAAACTGGTGCATCTGCGTTAAACGAAACACAGTACAAGGTGGATTCATTGTCTGGTTGTAAAGGACGCTGTCGGCCTTCAGAATAACAGACACATTCTTTTATCAGAAACGTGAGATTTCACAGCCATTATATCTGCTGTGTAATAACTGCAATAAAACTCGCTTCTTTTTCTGTGTCCACACTGAGAACTAGAGGAAGTAAACACCAAGTGAAGAAATACTGGACACCAGAAACGCAGCTTTTTAGTAATGATTCAGTGAGCGAGTTCTGCTTACACCTCTGATTGCTTCTTGTAAAAAAAGATTAGTAAACTTTTTAAGACTTATATTGGTTTCAGCCTTAGTTATCCGTTCTCTTATAACCCCCTGTCTATATACCCCCTCCTCTTATAACCCCCTGCTCTTATAACCCCCTGTCTATATACCCCCTCCTCTTATAACACCCAGTCTATATACCCCCGCCTCTTATAACCCCCTGTCTATATACCCCTTCCTCTTATAACCCCCTGTCTATATACCCCCTCCTCTTATAACACCCTGTCTATATACCCCCTCCTCATAACACCCAGTCTATATACCCCCTCCTCTTATAACCCCCTGTCTATATACCCCCTCCTCATAACACCCAGTCTATATACCCCTTCCTCTTATAACCCCCTGTCTATATACCCCCTCCTCTTATAACCCCCTGTCTATATACCCCCTCCTCTTATAACCCCCTGTCTATATACCCCCTCCTCATAACACCCAGTCTATATACCCCCTCCTCTTATAACCCCCTGTCTATATACCCCCTCCTCATAACCCCCTGTCTATATACCCCCTCCTCTTATAACCCCCTGTCTATATACCCCCTCCTCTTATAACCCCCTGTCTATATACCCCCTCCTCATAACACCCAGTCTATATACCCCCTCCTCTTATAACACCCTGTCTATATACCCCCTCCTCATAACACCCAGTCTATATACCCCCTCCTCTTATAACCCCCTGTCTATATACCCCCTCCTCATAACACCCAGTCTATATACCCCTTCCTCTTATAACCCCCTGTCTATATACCCCCTCCTCTTATAACCCCCTGTCTATATACCCCCTCCTCTTATAACCCCCTGTCTATATACCCCCTCCTCATAACACCCAGTCTATATACCCCCTCCTCTTATAACCCCCTGTCTATATACCCCCTCCTCATAACCCCCTGTCTATATACCCCCTCCTCTTATAACCCCCTGTCTATATACCCCCTCCTCTTATAACCCCCTGTCTATATACCCCCTCCTCATAACACCCAGTCTATATACCCCCTCCTCTTATTATAACCCCCTGTCTATATACCCCCTCCTCATAACACCCAGTCTATATACCCACTCTCTCTCTCTGCCCCAGTTATATCCACCTCTACCCGCTGCTTTATCTCCCTGTAAGTCGTTTGCCGCCAGCACCGCACCCAGACACGGAGAAAAGTTTCTCACTGAGCCCTGGACCAGCTGCCAGTACATATTATATTACTATATATTATATATTATATATTATATTATATCCCAGCCTGTACCTTGAGGTTCACCGCCGGCAGCTCCATGTCTCCGCTCCTAGCAGTCAGCGGGCTGGGCTGGCATCACGTCACCCGCCGCCCGGCTGGAGGTGTGGAGCAATCCCCGATCACGTGATAGGGGTCGGTCATGTGAGACCTGTCAGCGCGTTGCTAGGTTACGGCGTCCTGTCCTGACACTGATCCCTAGAGTGACACTGGGACCCCGGCCAAGGTGTGCTGCAGCAGCTGTGTCCAATCACATGTAGGCAGCAGTGACCCTCCAGCTGTCCTGGGACTACAAGTCCCAGCATGCCCTGTAGTCCCACAGTGGCTGGACAGTTAGCCTAACTCTGTTGGATAAAGCTGAGGTTATTATTATTTTTTATTTATATGGTGCCGCAAGTATTGAAATTATTTGCTTACAATCCATAGTCCTGATTATATGTAATTATTAAGAATAATCATCATAATCATTTATTTATACATCGCCACAAATTCCACAGCGCTGTACAGAGAACTCATTCACGCCTCCTGATCTTCCAGCTTTACCCCCTCCACCCCAATTTTTTCCATATAAAAATACCTGTTTTTTTAAAAAGAAACAAAACATTTTTAAACTTAAACTTGAAAATCAGATACCATAAATCACATAAACATTGCATAAACTGTTGGCAGCTGAGAAGCCCAGGGGTCTCCCTGCTTTGGGTAGTCCCACACTAGTTTTGTTGCTTTCACACCAGCTGATTGGTGGAGTGAGCGGACCACTGGCATTCCTTGGTAAGTGAGCTCTGCACCTAGTTTTGCAGTCTCATGCAAATAGGAGATTTTGTTTTCTAGAGTGAGAAAATTAAAATGGAATATAGGTGGGTGATGTGCATTTTTAAGGGGTGCAATCAGGCAGACCTGCAAGATTGTTAGAGCTACCTGCAGCGGGAAGTGTGAATAACAGGGAAGTCTGCTATAGCTAGGGAATAACATACAAGCAGCAGGAGGAAGAGGGGGGGGGGGTGTTCCAAGTCCTGCTCAGAGGAAAAGAGAGAGCAAGATACTAGCCCAGAGGAAAAAAAGAGAGTCTAGTAACGGCTCAGGGGAACAGTGAGAGTCCAGGGGCTAAATGTGTGAAGGACTTCGACAGCGATGCGTCCAGGGGGTCCCTCGCCGTTTCCCTGCCGAGTTCTGTGGCGCCTGTGGAAGTGACCCGGGACGGGGAGCCAATCAGGGTTCCCCACTAGGTCATCTGAATTTTGGCGCTGCGGCGAGCCAGTTACAGCTTGCCGCGGTGCCGCGCAGGCACGCGGTGACGTAATTTGGCATCAGCATGCTGACGTCTACTTAAGACGCTGGCACAGGTGCCATTGTGTTCAGGCGGCGGCTCGAGAAGAGTACAGATGTCTGGAGACCAGCGGAAAAAAACAGCGAAGAAGACGTTGCGGGCAACAGGACCTGCGAGAAGCAAGAAGAAGAAGAAAGAAGCTGATGGCGAGCAAGTAGAGGCAAATAGCCTTGGCCAGGGTTAAGAGCGACTCTGCCTCCTGAAGACCTGACGAAATCAAACACTGAAGACCGCGGCGGAGCTTTGAGGATGGCGGCGGCTGGGGGACCCCTGGAGAAGACCCCTGAAGACGCCAGCGGAAGGTAAGGCTCTATTGGGCAACCCCTCTCCCACGTCCCTTGTGAGTTCCGGTAGGTCGCGCCTTCAGTTCCACTTGGGTGCCTGACGCTGAGTTTCGGAAGTGGCCGCTGATGGTTCCAGGAGGAGGCGTCTGGCCAGGTGGCGCGCTGCTTCTGGGTGCTCTGCCACTGTTCTTGGTACTGTGTATGTTCCTTCTAGAGAGGTGACAGCCCCCTTGGTAAGTCCCCAGGATTTGGGTTTAGTGTATATGCCCTAAGCAGAGTCGTGCACTGGTCTTTCATTGGTGTGGGGCCAGGGTTCCTGTTGTAGTCGCTAGTAGCAGAGGGTGGGTGGTACATCATAGTCTCACGGTTAGGGTAGGTGGGAGGCTGTGTGTTGTCGTTGCAGGTGATGGAAGAACGTGAGAGGGCAGGAGCTAGAAGTGGGAGTCACTCGGTGAGTATAGCACTAAGGTCCCCTTCCTCTGAGCGGCTCCCACCTGTTGGTGGGTGGAGTACTTGGGCGGGATTGTCCCTAGGCCCTGGTATTCGCGGCACCGGAGAAGTAGCCCAGAGCAAAACAAGGTGTCGGCAACCGGGGTCGTCGCCTCGGACATTGCCCCCTCCTTCGGGAGATAGTGGATCTCCACGCTTTGTTTCTTCCATAGGTGTCCGCACCGGTAGGTGTGCAGGGGAAAGAGGATCAAGGTGAACCTCGGTTCAAGGGGTTGCAGACAGTGTGGTGGTGTTCCATAGTGTTCCCTCGGGATCGTGTGAGTAACGGGGGTGTAGGGAAGGGGATTGTAGCTGTGTGGCTTTGTCTTCCTTAGAACCCGTCGCAAATGTATCAAGCTGTGAATTTCCAGCTGGTTTGAAAAGTGGAGAAGTTGCCTTATAGCAGATTCTATCTATCGTTTTGTAGAATGTTCTAAATAACTGATAACTTTTCAATCTCACAGCCAACTCACAGCTTGGTACATTTATCCCCAGGAATGTTTCTGGTGTCTGCTGCTTGCAGGGGCGGATCTAGAAAATACTTCTACCAGGGGCGATGTAGGGGGGGGGAAGCGATTTAGGCCCCACCCCCTTTTTGACATCTGAGACTGCCAGCGGCTGCATACTATGTGCAGGTCCGTTCAGCAGTGACAGGTAGGGACAGTGTGCTGCCCAGATGCTCTGATTGTGTTTAAAACACAATCAGAGCGGCCGGGCAGCACACTGTCCCTGCCTGTCACTGCTGAATGGACCTGCACATAATGTGCAGCCGCCGGCAGCAAGCCCCGATCACCCCCCTCCCTGGATCCGCCACTGGCTGCTTGTCCTGTCTCTTTGCCATCTTCCTGGCAAATCCACGGACAATTACAGAGTGTAAACCCTCTTCATTACTACCTGGTACAAACTTCTGCAGAGAGTAACTTGACCTCACCTTTTTCCTGAGCCGGGTGGGTTACCTAAAGAGTTAATTACAGCGATCTAGGCACCCTGCTCTCTCATTGTTTTCATATTGCTAGTAAGGTTGTTACAGTGTCATTATTCTTCTACTGCATGGTGCAGATATTCTCACTTTTTTACTGTTACCTCATTTTATACTGTCTACTGATAATGATGTTGTGCTGCATTGTTCAACCAGTGTTATTCTTCAAGTGTTTTGCTGTTATCTTCCACTTGTCATCTTGTGGTAATGGTTTGTTGTTACACATGGCAGCAAATCAGATATCAGCTTCTACCAGTTTAGTGTAATCAGACAAATGATAGCTGACATCTGATTGGTTGGCTATAGTTTACAGCACTATTTTACTAAATTAGCTCATTAGCGTACATCTATTTATTGGCTTTGTATGTTGTCATGAAGGTGGTGGGGTCTGCACCTCTCGTTTCATCAGTTGTGATGGAAGTTAGTCACCGGGGTCTATTTATGAAAATGGGGTGATAAGGCTGATTTTCTAATGCTGCAATCCTTGTTAAATAGGCTTCCCCATGGAGAACCAGCGTATCTTACCACCGCAGCGGTTATGACCGACATTGACCCTTTGATGTATAGGGTGAACCTATCTCTGACAAAGACAGCCATTTTCGTCAGAGATAGGGCTATTCGCCCCTTTAACAAATAGACCAGACAGTCCTCTTTCTACTTCATCCTCCGCGTGTAGTTCTCTGGAAGGATGATTGATGTCGTTACCATAGTGTCGGACACTTAACAGGACTTTAAGAAACGAGATTTAATTTTACTCTTGTGGACCAAAAACGTCCTTCAGAATGTAATTGTCCTGGAGACTGAAAACGGAGAGAGTTTGGACTGTGTGGGTTCAGTGATGCTTAAAATGAGCAAATCCTATTAAAATTCAGCGACAATGGACAGGTCATTACTCTGACGGCTCAGGGGTCTTTGGGATATCACATGTTTCTGACCTTTCTGGGTGGTTTATACATACGCTAGTAAGAAGCTGAATTGCCTTAGTCCCTAGGAAGCATATTAGAAAATGGCTCGCACTTATCACCATTACATAGAAATGATCCAATGGAGACGTTAACTGTTCTCAAAGTGAATTGAAGTTTAGCTTTAAAGTGCACCCATTACATCACACATTGGTTTCTACTTCCCAGGGCATTTCCACCTTCAGGCAATTTAAATGTATTTGTTTTCACGTGACTCATGAATAGATGGTGACTGTGCACACTGCAGAATTTACTCGACAGCGTTACATTGTTTATAAAGATTTTTAGTCCCTTTATAAAATCAAATGAAACAATACAATGTGCTTTGGAACAATAAAACTGTCATTTATCGTGCGATTGGCACAATAATCGGGTGAAAAACCTGTAGTGTGTACCCAGCTTTACGATTTTCATTTTAGAAATGTCAAGTGTGTGAAGGGCTAGTACGTGAGAATTGGGGGGAGAGTGGCGTAGGCTGAAGCTTTGCCTAGGGCGCAGAGCAACCTTGCACCTTCCAGGAATAAGACCTATATTTCATGTGACTTTACTGTAATGTTTTCTGTCCTGGAGCTGAAGAAATCATCTGATTTCTTCACTCGTCTTGTAAGAGCTCATCATGACTTACTCTAAGAAAGCAGCTTTTGTTCACTACACAAATGTCAACAGAGATCTTCCTTCAACTTGCATAATCTCAGAGTCAGTTTGTGTCTTACGAAATGCGTCAGGCTCATTTATCTAACGGCTGCTTTGTACGTCCTTTGAAGAAACGGACACATTTTACCAATCCTAGACAATTTAAAACCAGGGTTTCCACTAAAAAAATGGAAAAAGAAGATGGTAACTTTACATTTTATATTAAGACAGGAAAAAAACAGTTTTCTATCTTTCTGCTGGAGCACAGAAGGGACATAATAAAAGTAGGATTATAAACTGCTTTGTTTAAAATGAATGTGGATGCACCAGTACTAATGAGCCTCATACTAGGGCAGAAACCAGATTTCATTGTGACATGAAATAGTTCTTTTTGCTTCAAGAGGCAGAGAGTTGACAATTGGGGGGGGGGGGTGGTGGACCATTCGTGGCTTACCATTTACCCCTCCCTCCCCCAGCAAAATGAAGTGATAAGGTTCCAAACAAGCTGTATTTTGGGAGAAGTGACAAAGTAGGAATCAATGATGGGGTTGTTTACTGATGGATATGGGGGGGCTGGTGCTCCTCTTTATGTGTATGACGGTTATTTATGCACATTAGCGCAAGAACGGTGGAATTTACACCCACATTTGTCCGGTTAGTAAACTACTGATTGGAGTAGATGTATCAAGTCTTCTAAAAATGAAAAGTGAAGGTGTAACCCGTAGCAACCAATCACATTTTATTTATCAATTATGTAGTATATTCTGGAAAATGATAGCTAGAATCTGAATGTTTGCTAGGAGCAACACCTCCACTTATCCTTTTTGCTAAATCTACCTCATGGTGTTTTTATTAAAGAGAATTAACCCTGACCACTACTTGATGTATTCTCTTACATCATGGTCAATCCAGAGTTTCCTACAGACGGTTTGCTTCTTCATCATCATCATCATCATCTATTTATATAGCGCCACTAATTTTGTAGCGCTGTACAGAGAACTCACTCACCTCAGTCCCTGCCCCATTGGAGCTTACAGCCTAAATTCCCTAACATACACAGACAGACAGAGAGAGAGAGAGACTAAGGGCAATTTATTAGCAGCCAATTAACCTACCAGTATGTTTTTGGCGTGTGGGCGGAAACCCACGCAAAGACAAGGAGAACATACAAACTCCACACAGAGACCATTGATCCCTATTACAGGTCCCATCAAAGCTGCGTTCACGAAATGTCTGAATTTTGCTCAACGGCCCACGGATGTAGCAGACTGTGGGGTAAATGTATTAATGTCCGGATTCTTCAACTCCGGCGTGTTCAGCGTCTTCGGCGATTAAATTTAAAGCGGCGCTGCCTTGTAAAGGGAAGTTTCCCTTTACAATGCAGCGCCGCTTTAAATTTAATCGCCGAAGACGCTGAACACGCCGGAGTTGAAGAATCCGGACATTAATACATTTACTCCCGTGTGTATGTATAATATATACATAGATACATGATTTAAGACTTTGTAATAACGGTGATATTTCCAGTATCTGTCAGCATACAACAAATGTTACACATTATGCAGCTGGATCCTTTATTGTACCTGAGTTTATATCTCCCAGTCAGAAATTATTCTTTACCTTGTGCTGTGACCTGGGATACAGCACTGTCACTATTATTAATTGCATCTCCTGCAAACAGCTTGTAAACGCGTCTCATACTGGGCTGGCATATGGCGGCAGATCTGTATCCTGCAATGCTGCGGGCTGACCGGATTCCTCAACCACAGCAAATTCCTCCTACTGCACCAGACCTCTCACAGACTGTTCATGTGTGTATGGCGACTAAGCAAAGGCTAAATATTTAGTCACAATTGGTAGTATTTGCTTCCCGGTGGCTTGTCATCTGGAACAGCCTCTTTGCTAATAAATGGGTGGTTAGCCATAAAATAGGAACAACCATTGAGGGGTAAATGTATCAAGCAGAGAGTTTTCCAGCGGGTTTGCAAAGTGGATATGTTGCCTATAGCAACCAATCAGATTCTAGCTATCATTTTGTAGAATGTACTAAATAAATGATAGCTAGAATCTGATTGGTTTTTCAAACCTGATGGAAAACTCTCAGCTTGATACATTCACCCCTGAGTGTTAAAGCTTACAGTATGATATATCTACTGGAGTCATGAACAAATATAATTATATATTCATGAACAAATTGTGTATAATTTCATTCTGTATATATCATACTTGCTGACTTTCTTCAGCTCCCTTCTGGGATCCAGCCAGTGGAGGGGGGGCGGGACGGGCAAAATCGCTGCATTTTGGCCCTGCCCCCTGTGACGTCATGACGCGTCATTTGACAGCGGGGGCGGGGCTAAATGCAACGATTCACTGGGAATCGCGGCGTTTGGGGCACTTCCTAGTGAAGTGGGCAGAATTCGGGAGATTGCTACACTCGCCCGGGAGACTCTCGCAAAATGTGGGAGTCTCCCGGACATTCCGGGAGAGTTGGCAAGTATGGTATATATTGTGACTGTGTGAGCATCAGTTAATCAGCCCATTTGAAGCCCCCACCCATTCACCAGATCATACGTGTTTACGAGAGATTTATCAGAATTTCAGCAATTCACCCAAAATTTTAAGCTGCCTGGAGCATTAGGCGGTTCCGGCTCTGACCACGTTCCTGGATACAACCCCTGAACCTGCCACAGTCCTGTGTGGGCTCTCCTGCGGACCACCTTCTCCAGTCTGTATAGACCTTAGAGTAACTTATACTACTGATGGTATCGCTGAGAAACAAGGTATAACCTCATTAGTGTCACTGGTTCCTAATAAATTCACGGCCTGTACTCTCTTAATTAGTGTTTCAGCCCACAAAATGGCGGCCTACACAAAATGGCTGCCTCGGTAACGTCACTGGCTCCTCATCAGTACTGTTTCAGCCTACAAAATGGCCGCCTCCGATGTGTGCAGACAAAAGGTTCAATTTTGGAGACATGTAAGACCACCAGCTTTTTTTTTTTACACTAACAAACCAAACAAAGGACAAAGCAACTGATCAGAGTTTATTTACATAAAAAAGTCACATATTGGGGATCAATAAGCATCAGCCCAACGTGTTGGCAAAGGTTTACGTAACCTGGTCTACAGTACCACTGGTTGGGTTCTATCTCTCCTTAATCCCTTCTACATTTGTTACACATATGCAAAATATAGCACAAAACTGTGCCATCGTGTGTGTTTGTGTGTGTGTGTGTGTGTGTGTGGTAATTATTCACTTCTCTTACAAAATCTCATATCTAACTCACAAAATATATGTATCAGTCACACCAGCTGATCACAAAGCCCTTGGACAATATCTAAATAAGATGTATGTGATTTTAAAGACAGATAGGGATTTTCTGAAGGGACTACAGCAGGCCTGAACAACCTATGGCTCTCTAGGTGTTGTGAAACTACAAGTCCCAGCATACCCTGCCAGCTATTGGCTGCTTATCGACTGGCAAAGCATGCTGGGGCTTGTAGTTTCACAACACCTAGAGAGCCACAAGTTGTCCAGACCTGGACTACAGGCACTGTATGACAGCGACTCATTTGCAGCAGAAATAATACATCTTATGACATGCCCAATAATTGCAGTTTTGGGTATATTCATATGGTTGAGTAAAGACATTTACTGAGTCTATCCTAAATAATTGTGATCGTAATGCAATATTATTTCACCAGTTTTCTGAAGCATCTCCTGTGGCTTTGAGACACTCCAGTCATAAGTTATTAGTGAAACGACAAGCATGATTTAATTTCCTGAGGTGCAGTACCTTCTCAGAACCTGTAGGTGTAGCTGTATGTTATTGCTCTCTATGGGAAAGCTCAGTGATTGCTTAAAAATCTCAATAAATAACCAATGCAAAATGTTTGCGCGAGCTGCATTTCATCAATGGGATTTCAGCTAAAGCTTTTCGATTCACTGACAGCTTTTGTATGAAGCCTCTAATTCTCATTGCAATTGAAGCATTTACTTAACACGTGAATGGGAATACTGAGTGCAATTCCATTTTGAACGTGTGTGTTCAAGCTAAGAAACATTTACAAATGAGCCACTGTCATTCGTGTCCTAATAACTAGAATTATAATGTAAAAAATGTGTCCTTGTCAATCATGGTGACTGACACCAAAGGACACGTGCTACATAGCTGCATGGCCAAAGGATGATAGGCAGATTTCAGGTCCCAGCAAAATACTGAACTGTGGTCTGGTCAGACAGAAATAAATGATCCTTGATCTTTGTTGATGGACTCCGGGTTGACACAGCGTCCTTTTCTCCTAGTTACTCTCTGATGGCGATGGAATTTGGCGTAGCAGCGGAGACCTGTGTAAAACATTAAAAAAATAAATAAATGTACATATATATGTATATATAAAACACCATTTGTGTTTGACAACTGTCGTTAAAATCACTGGCAGACCATCAAAACAAGCCAACATTTATTCTCTCCGTAGACTATAAATACACGTATGATCCACCTGAAATTCTGCCTCTCCTCAAATTTTTAGTTCAATATACAAAGAAAGTAAAGATTGAGGTCCTCTCACTCCTCCCCCTCTTCAATGTGTTCTCTTGACCTTACTCCGTCCCACCTCCTCTATTCTCTCCTCTATGTTGACCTCCAATATTACCTCTATGGCGATAACACTCTAATGAACCTTTCTTCCCCTGACCTCCTCTACCATGAGTCTGAATGCCTCTCTGCCATCTGTACCTGGATGGTTAGATACTACCTCAAGTCAACGTATCCAAAACTGAGATTATCATCTTTCCACCACTTAGCATCACATCCCCTCCTCTGATTTCCCTTAAGGTTGATGGCGTCGCCCTCTACCCTGTTCTCCATGTACACTGCCTGGGGGTAGTCATAGATTCCGCCATCAATTTCACTCTCCAAATCCAGTCACTTGCCTATTCCTGTTGCCTCCATCTTCGCAACACTGCCAAGATTTGCCCTTTCCTCTCACTGGATGCCACCAAGACCATCATTCATGCTCTTGACATCTCCCACCTTGATTATTGCAATTTCCTACTTTCGGACTTGCCTGACAAATCTGTTTGCTGCTGAAATCTGTGATGAATGCGGCGTCGCGAGCAATCTTCATCTCCTGACCTTCCTCTTCCACTAGGCCTCTCTGCAAAACCCTCCATTGGCTCCCTAACCCCTCCAGAATACAATTCAGGATGCTTACCCTCACTAGCCCTCTTTAATGCCCCCACCTCCTACATCTCCGACCTTGCCAAGAAATTCTCCCCTACTCTACCTCTTAGTGCCCATCCTCTTTGTAATGTTTCCTTTGTTCTGGTTGTGTCTTCTTATATAATTGCTTTCGCTATAGTCTCTTGTATTAATATTTTACTTATTTTATTTTTTCTTATTTATCTGTATTTTTTTGTTGATCGTGTGGCGATGCGCATTCTGTGGCTGTGACATTATGTTATGTTGGCTGTGACATCATTACCACCCTGCAATACATTATTACCTTCTGGTCTTAAGTCACTAGCTGGGATAATTGTACGTTCAAATACTTCTTGCAAGATGACTATGTCATATAATATAGCCACACCTGCCTACTTTCCTGGCACGTCCAGGAGACTTCTGGAATTTTAGGAAGTTCTCCCAAACTCCCGGGAGACAAGGCCACCCTCCCGCATCCTGCCCACTCTCTAATGAAGTGGGTGGGACACGAGACCTCAGTGACACTATTGAGGGTGAATCATGTTATTTTGGCCCCACCCCCTAGGGTTCATACCCTCCCCCACCACAGTTGTCACCAGACATCCCCTCCGGGATCTCCAATAGGGAAATTTAGCCCATGAGGATACTGCCGAAATTTAGCAGATGACACATCCTCCCATTCTCGGTTACAGGACTTTTTCTGGGCTGCACCCACTTTGTGGAATTCCCTCCCTCGCACAGTAAGACTTTCCTCTAGTCTTCAAACGTTCTCTGAAAACCCACCTCTTCAGACAAGCTTATAATATTCCTCAACCACCATCTTAATCTCCCTAGGTTACCCTATTACCACCCTCTACACAGCTAACACAAGACAACAACCCTCTGACCAACATTGCAACACGCACACAGCCCACTCAATACTTTTACCTTTGCATTCTAGCTGGTCCATTGTGCAATATGATGTAGCACATGCCCTTGTGTTTCTAACTCCCATTGTCCCATAGATTGTAAGCAGGATTCTCTTACCTCTCTGTCTGTCTGTATTACCCAGTATTGTCTTATTAATGTTTGTTCCCAATTGTAACGCGCTACAGAATTTTCTGGCGCTATATAAATAAATGTTGATGATGATGATGACACGTCTCTGTTATTATATAATAATGCTAATAATTTTATCTATATAGTGCTTTTCTCAGGACATATTAAGTATGACATCACTATTATCACGTAATACATTATTATATACAACTATTAATGTGGAGATCTCAGTACAGGGGCTTGGTCTACTGGAATAGGGTGAACAATAGGTGAAATTATAGCACTGACAATAATGCTCTTGGTCAGATTACTCTCTATGACATACTGCAGATAACAGGAAACCTAACCTCTTCAACGGAAGCAGTTATTATTTCCTTACAGGGTGTAAAAAGAACTTAAATGAAAGTAGAAGTGAGACACAGGCCTTATAAGATGGAACGTCTTCATTCTCAAACTTATACAAATATTTCTGGGTACCTTGTTTACCGCAAACACTGAATTTCTTATCACAAAAATCAAGTAGGACACAAAAGTCCTTAAAACATAACTTTTATTAATTCTACTAGTGCAATCGCTTTGTATCAAATGTAATCAATGGCATTAAATCTAGTTTCTTATCTACAAATAGCAACACGGTAGCTCACGAGAAAATGCGTCTA
This sequence comes from Mixophyes fleayi, assembly GCF_038048845.1. NCBI lineage: Eukaryota > Metazoa > Chordata > Amphibia > Anura > Limnodynastidae > Mixophyes > Mixophyes fleayi. Next base: position 90,897,650 of record NC_134412.1, on the reverse strand, counting down.
TACACCAGGGGGATTCGAGTAACACAACGAGTTCTTAATGTTTGTTCAGTTCTCAAAAACAAAAAATATAGCAGAAAATAAATCTGGATATAAAGAACAGCCGAGGAGATGTTTGTTATTCATGATCTAATCTAAGGCAAAGTGGCCACAATTCTTCTATATTTTTATGAGAAAGATAAACACTAAAGTGTTTGTATCACATGCTCAGTCACAGCACATATAAAATCACTGTTCTTTTATTTCTCAATGATGGGAACACACATTGTGACATATCCAACGTGCCCTGGGGGTATATTTACTACACTGCGGATTTGAAAAAGTGAAGATGTTGCCTATAGCAACCAATGAGGTTCTAGCTGTTTTTTTCTTCTTCAAAGTCTACAGTGACATTCAGGAGAACTCCACTGCTCCATTGCTAATTGTCATTGCTGAAATCCAAATACTAGAGCTGGCAGGCTTGGTCTTCTAAATCTGCAGTCACATTGTACTGTGTTATATAGGTAACACACAAAGAGGAGAGCTCCATTGTTAATTGCACCACTTTACTGGCACTGCTGTGTGACAATGTGTCCTAGATGTGCTAGGAACTGCCGTGTGTTTGTGTCATTGCTCTGTCGCTTAACATCCAGCCCGGTCGCTGCAGTATTTGTCCGAAAGTGTATGAAAATAATATTGTGACCTGTGAGGTGGTCAAAGTTGACTGCAAATGACTTGAAATTAGTGTTATTGAGGTTAATAATAATGTAGGAACAAAAAAAAAAAAGAGCAAAATTATGTGATTTTAGCATATATTAGCAATTTTTCTAAAAAATACAGATCCAAAACCAAAACACACGAGGGCGGTTTTGCCACAACCAAAACACGAAGTTATCCAGATCCAAAACCAAAACCAGAATACGTGGATCAGTGAAGATCTCTAGTTTTTACTGTGTCCCCGTTACAAAAGTTGGAAGATATGAATATGTGACATATGCAACATTTTTTAATTTACAACAAAGTTCTCAAACAGTAAAGGTCTGTAAAGCATTGGAAGCCCACGCTGCTGACGGACTATATTTCTCTTCCACTCTATACACTGGTTGCAGATGTTCGGTGATCTACTGAACATTCCATTCCCATTGTCTCACCAGGCTGCTTTGACTATTATTAATTGTTGACTCATATAACACATGATACCAACGTTCCACCAACCTTCAGTGCACATACAGTCATCAAAGCACTTGTTATTTAGCCCTCGATTGTGAGGCTTGCAGAGGTGTTCCCGTAAATCACAGCACGATCCTGAAAGTGAAGGTGGACAATACAATCATTGCAGTGTGCGTATTGCTTAACAACACAAGTACAACTTATATACACATTACAGTACAATCTGGAATGTTCCTCATTCTCTAAAGTAGTTTCACTGTTTTTTTAAGCCATATTCTTAAACCCTGTTTCCAAGAAAGTATAGACATTCCAAGAAATTATAGTCATTTAGATCTGAAGCTTTGCTCAATCCTCAATGTCCTGTCTGTACTTCCCGTCTGCAATTTTCTAAGAAACTAAGGGGTCAAATCAATTTAGCAAATATTGTTATCATGGTAAAAAATGTAATTTTTTTTTTAAAAAAATTTAAATCGCCCCCAAAAATTACTTTTCGTTGGTAATCAGAAATATATGATCGCCACGCCAACTGAGCATTACTCCACAGTGATAAAGGTTAATTATCTCTCCAGAGATCCCGCTCTGCGTCACTGAGCATTGCACAGTAAATATATATATAAAATCTTTAAACAAAAAGGATCTATTTTTTTTTCAATTACACATTGGATTTATAGATGCAGGGCTGATTTGGAGATAAGTAAAACATTTCAGGCCTGATTCATTAAAGCACACAAAGTGAAATGTATTGCATTTTTTTTTGTTTAAATAAGCACGTCCGTTTCAACTACAAGCGGATGTAAAAGAAATGTCTCTTGTTGAATATGGGTCTAGGTACACTCTGTTCCGATAGACAACACACTGCAGGATGGTTGGGTACTTTAGGCCGATGATGTAAACGCAGACACAGTATAGCGGTAATTCTCGACAGACTGCTGAAATACAGACGTCAAACAATTCCGACGAACGAAGAGCCCGGCAGCCTACAATGACGTCACTATGAAGGGCGACACTACGGTTGGTGCTGTTAAAGGAGTAATTTAAGGAGGCGACCAACTGTACAATGTTGCTTAGAAAGCCTAGTACATTGTACAGCCGGCGCCTCCTTAAATTACCACCTTAACAGCGTGAATCATAGTGTCGCCCTTTAAAGGGATTCATTCTAGGCTGCCGGGCTCTTTATTGGTCGTAATTGTTTCACGTCTGTTTTTCAAGGAGTAACCCTTGTCTGTCCATATTACACAGGGGCTGCTGTGTAACTGAGCAGTAACCCTGTCTGTCCATATAACACAGGGGCTGCTGTGTAACTGAGGAGTAACCCTGTCTGTCCATATTACACAGGGGCTGCTGTGTAACTGAGCAGTAACCCTGTCTGTCCATATTACACAGGGGCTGCTGTGTAACTGAGGAGTAACCCTTGTCTGTCCATATTACACAGGGGCTGCTGTGTAACTGAGGAGTAACCCTTGTCTGTCCATATTACACAGGGGCTGCTGTGTAACTGAGGAGTAACCCTGTCTGTAGAAATTACACAGGGGCTGCTGTGTAACTGAGGAGTAACCCTTGTCTGTCCATATTACACAGGGGCTGCTGTGTAACTGAGGAGTAACCCTGTCTGTCCATATTACACAGGGGCTGCTGTGTAACTGAGGAGTAACCCTGTCTGTCCATATTACACAGGGGCTGCTGTCTAACTGAGGAGTAACCCTGTCTGTCCATATTACACAGGGGCTGCTGTGTAACTGAGGAGTAACCCTGTCTGTCCATATTACACAGGGGCTGCTGTGTAACTGAGGAGTAACCCTGTCTGTCCATATTACACAGGGGCTGCTGTGTAACTGAGGAGTAACCCTTGTCTGTCCATATTACACAGGGGCTGCTGTGTAACTGAGGAGTAACCCTGTATGTCCATATTACACAGGGGCTGCTGTGTAACTGAGGAGTAACCCTGTCTGTCCATATTACACAGGGGCTGCTGTGTAACTGAGGAGTAACCCTGTCTGTCCATATTACACAGGGGCTGCTGTCTAACTGAGGAGTAACCCTGTCTGTCCATATTACACAGGGGCTGCTGTGTAACTGAGGAGTAACCCTGTCTGTCCATATTACACAGGGGCTGCTGTGTAACTGAGGAGTAACCCTTGTCTGTCCATATTACACAGGGGCTGCTGTGTAACTGAGGAGTAACCCTTGTCTGTCCATATTACACAGGGGCTGCTGTGTAACTGAGGAGTAACCCTTGTCTGTCCATATTACACAGGTGCTGCTGTGTAACTGAGGAGTAACCCTGTCTGTCCATATTACACAGGGGCTGCTGTGTAACTGAGGAGTAACCCTGTCTGTCCATATTACACAGGTGCTGCTGTGTAACTGAGGAGTAACCCTGTCTGTCCATATTACACAGGGGCTGCTGTGTAACTGAGGAGTAACCCTGTCTGTCCATATTACACAGGGGCTGCTGTGTAACTGAGGAGTAACCCTTGTCTGTCCATATTACACAGGGGCTGCTGTGTAACTGAGGAGTAACCCTTGTCTGTCCATATTACACAGGGGCTGCTGTGTAACTGAGGAGTAACCCTTGTCTGTACAAATTACACAGGGGCTGCTGTGTAACTGAGGAGTAACCCTGTCTGTCCATATTACACAGGGGCTGCTGTGTAACTGAGGAGTAACCCTTGTCTGTACAAATTACACAGGGGCTGCTGTGTAACTGAGGAGTAATCCTGTCTGTCCATATTACACAGGGGCTGCTGTGTAACTGAGGAGTAACCCTGTCTGTACAAATTACACAGGGGCTGCTGTGTAACTGAGGAGTAACCCTGTCTGTCCATATCACACAGGTGCTGCTGTGTAACTGAGGAGTAACCCTGTCTGTCCATATTACTTACACAGGGGCTTCTGTGTAACTGAGGAGTAACCCTGTCTGTCCATATTACACAGGGGCTGCTGTGTAACTGAGGAGTAACCCTGTCTGTCCATATTACACAGGGGCTGCTGTGTAACTGAGGAGTAACCCTGTCTGTCCATATTACTTACACAGGGGCTGCTGTGTAACTGAGGAGTAACCCTGTCTGTACAAATTACACAGGGGCTGCTGTGTAACTGAGGAGTAACCCTGTCTGTCCATATCACACAGGTGCTGCTGTGTAACTGAGGAGTAATCCTGTCTGTCCATATTACACAGGGGCTGCTGTGTAACTGAGGAGTAACCCTGTCTGTCCATATCACACAGGTGCTGCTGTGTAACTGAGGAGTAACCCTGTCTGTCCATATTACTTACACAGGGGCTTCTGTGTAACTGAGGAGTAACCCTGTCTGTCCATATTACACAGGGGCTGCTGTGTAACTGAGGAGTAACCCTGTCTGTCCATATTACTTACACAGGGGCTGCTGTGTAACTGAGGAGTAACCCTGTCTGTACAAATTACACAGGGGCTGCTGTGTAACTGAGGAGTAACCCTGTCTGTCCATATTACTTACACAGGGGCTGCTGTGTAACTGAGGAGTAACCCTGTCTGTAGAAATTACACAGGGGCTGCTGTGTAACTGAGGAGTAATCCTGTCTGTCCATATTACACAGGGGCTGCTGTGTAACTGAGGAGTAACCCTGTCTGTCCATATCACACAGGTGCTGCTGTGTAACTGAGGAGTAACCCTTGTCTGTACAAATTACACAGGGGCTGCTGTGTAAGTGAGGAGTAACCCTGTCTGTCCATATCACACAGGTGCTGCTGTGTAACTGAGGAGTAACCCTTGTCTGTACAAATTACACAGGGGCTGCTGTGTAACTGAGGAGTAACCCTGTCTGTCCATATTACACAGGGGCTGCTGTGTTACTGAGAAGTAACCCTGTCTGTCCATATAACACAGGTGCTGCTGTGTAACTGAGGAGTAATCCTGTCTGTCCATATTACACAGGTGCTGCTGTGTAACTGAGGAGTAACCCTGTCTGTCCATATTACACAGGGGCTGCTGTGTAACTGAGGAGTAACCCTGTCTGTCCATATTACACAGGGGCTGCTGTGTAACTGAGGAGTAACCCTTGTCTGTCCATATAACACAGGGGCTGCTGTGTAACTGAGGAGTAACCCTGTCTGTCCATATTACACAGGGGCTGCTGTGTAACTGAGGAGTAACCCTTGTCTGTCCATATAACACAGGTGCTGCTGTGTAACTGAGGAGTAACCCTGTCTGTCCATATTACACAGGGACTGCTGTGTAACTGAGGAGTAACCCTGTCTGTCCATATTACACAGGGGCTGCTGTGTAACTGAGGAGTAACCCTTGTCTGTCCATATAACACAGGGGCTGCTGTGTAACTGAGGAGTAACCCTTGTCTGTCCATATAACACAGGGGCTGCTGTGTAACTGAGGAGTAACCCTGTCTGTCCATATTACACAGGGGCTGCTGTGTAACTGAGGAGTAACCCTGTCTGTCCATATTACACAGGTGCTGCTGTGTAACTGAGGAGTAACCCTGTCTGTCCATATAACACAGGGGCTGCTGTGTAACTGAGGAGTAACCCTGTCTGTCCATATTACACAGGGGCTGCTGTGTAACTGAGGAGTAACCCTGTCTGTCCATATTACACAGGGGCTGCTGTGTAACTGAGGAGTAACCCTGTCTGTCCATATTACACAGGTGCTGTTGTGTAACTGAGGAGTAACCCTGTCTGTCCATATAACACAGGGGCTGCTGTGTAACTGAGGAGTAACCCTGTCTGTCCATATAACACAGGGGCTGCTGTGTAACTGAGAAGTAACCCTGTCTGTCCATATTACACAGGTGCTGTTGTGTAACTGAGGAGTAACCCTGTCTGTTCATATAACACAGGTGCTGCTGTGTAACTGAGGAGTAACCCTGTCTGTCCATATTACACAGGGGCTGCTGTGTAACTGAGGAGTAATCCTTGTCTGACCCTACTTCTGTATAATCAACTTTGATAATTTAAATTATTTAAATGACTGTGCAAATTCCGCCATTAAGGAAGATACAACAGTCTTATTGCTATTCTCAGACATAATGAACATTCCAAGCTATTCTCTGACATTCTAATTCATTTCTATTTATATAACGGTTATGGGCTTGTTCAGTTGCTGCCTACGGCTGCATAACTTCTAATTGATGCAATATATCATCCAGAGGTGTATTATAGTACAGCGTATTAGGCTCAGTGCTCATCCCTCAGCTCACAGACCACCTCCTGTCACAAGAACAGAGGAGTTACGTTTTATTCATGTACTTGTTCAATGAAGAGTTATTTGGACACAGGCGGTGCGGAGTGTGAGTATTTAGTTAAATTAAGATGTATTTATTGAAACGACTTTGTGAGTTTATTTAAAAAAAAATAATGGCATAATGGACAGGGGGCATAATGGGTTCTACCTTCCATGCATTCATTACCCAGAACCCCAACACCCAAACTGGAATAGAGGCACCAGTACTACGCTGACCTGGGAGCTGGGTATAATTATGATGGCGGGAGGGGGGGCTGCAGATATAGACTTTAACAGATCAAAATACACATCCTCCTCACACCCCTCATTCAATAAAACCTTTCTTTAAAAAACAAAAGGGGGGGATACAACAGAAGCACCTTGTGGCTCTCCTGTTTATTGTAGAACTACAAGTTCCCCAGTATTCCAAAAGTGCTGGGACTTGTAGTTCCACAGCAGCTAAATAACTAGAGGTTGCCTAATTCTGAAGGATATAGCACAGCTAAGGCAAAGAGCAGTATCTTCTGTCAGTATGTAAAATTAGTTTTTTTTTACTTTATACTGATCTACGTGTTCTTTAAACACAGATGGCTAATGGCGTCTTTTTCAAATTGTATTGCGGCAGCTGTGAAGGGAGGCATTGAGGATAACAGACATAGGCAGCCAGCTATGTAAACAGCTATACAATGACAGGGGCAACCGCAGGATTTGTAGAGGGGGGGTTTTCACACCACGCCGCCAGTGGGCATGACCAGTATTCATAGGGGCGTGGCTATACTTTTAGACAGTGCTTGGCTGCTCTCCAACTCTTCCTATCCCCATAATATACATGGGCAATGCTGTGTGCACTACTGTTAGGTGCACGCAGTTCTCCCTTTTCAAGCAGAGTTGTGTGAAGCGGGGACAGGGTCCAGCCACCTCAATTATACAGTGCCCCAGGCTTGGAGGGGGGGTTCCAGGAACTAGGAACCCCACCTCGGTTTGCCTATGAGTGAAGCACAGATTGTTTTTCATTACAACAGGCCTGCAGGTATAGGAAAGCATCAGGATATTTTCTTTACTTTGGCGATAGTGTCCCTTTAAACCCCACCCAGTAAACAAGAAGAAGAATCTCTTAGTGGATTGGTCATACACACTTGAGGCAACACGTTCGTTCATCATACACACTGCTCTTACCTGGGAGACAGTCAAGGTGATGGTCACACGGCTCCTCAGCCAATGAGGTGGCATTGATCTTTTCTCTTTGTTTACCTGTTAAACATAACAAGCAGACAATGTACTTTGTAGGTCATGTGTGTTCTTTTCCCTGCTGTGGACTGGTCCCCTCTCCCCAACATCACTTCATAACAATGACACTCTAACAACAGCAGGTGATAGCGCTGGGACTGTCAATCAATGTGATGTTAGCAGTATGTTGCATTGGGGGGGCAGCAATAGCTGTCTTGCGCAATTGAATTATTTCTCCTGGGAAACAAGGGAACCGAGATTACTTGCTTGCAGTTAAAGCCAGCGATTGCATATTCCAGTAATAAAACAATATAAAAAAAAGTAGAGGGGATTAAGCATATTTCACTTCTTTATTTGTCATTTGTTGACCATTAAAACATAATTGGAATGGAACAAACCATTCTTCCAATGTTATTAATTAGACCCTTAGGCTGGGTACACATTACAGAACATTTCTCCCGATGCGATATTGTTAGTGATGTTACCAACGGCTGAAAAAAAAATGTCCTGATCAGCAGCCGATTCCTGTGTACACACTATACACGTCTTACAAGTTTTACCGTCAGATCTGTGCTCTTCATCTGTCATAACCATCGGCTGAAAAGATCCTGACTCTGCACACTCCATAGAGATCTATGGACACTGCCGGTACTGAGTGCATAGACACTGCAGGATTGGAACGACATTGTTCCTAGGTTGTACGAGATTTTTACTCTGGTTTAAAAATCAAACAATATGAAGTGCTTTGGAACGATAATCATTCATTGTTGGCTCCAACAATAAATGATTATCGTTCCACTAATGGGATATCGGGCCGAATGCTTGTTTATTGTGTGATTGGCCCGATAATCGGGTGAAAAACCTGTACTGTGTACCCAGCCTTACAAACACATTATAGGACCTTCTAAAAACGGAAAAATATAGGTGTTACCCATAGCAACTAGGGATGTGCACCGGCCACTTTTGGTGTCTCGTGTTTTGTGTTTTGGATTCGGATTTGCTTGAGGTTTTGGGTTCGGATTTGTTTCGCAAAACACCTGACGAAAGGTTTTGGTTCGGATTTAAGGTTTTGGATTCGGATTTATTTCGAAAAAAACATAAAAAGTGCTAAAAACCAGTTTTGTGGGTTTTTTTTCACTCCTACGCTATTATTAACCTCAATAACATTCAATAACAATCATTTCCACTAATTTCCAGTCTATTCTGAACACCTCACAATATTGTTTTTAGGCCAAAAGGTTGCACTGAGGTAGCTTGAGCACATAATGCCAAAAAAAGAGGTACAAGATGGAATTGTTCTGGGCCCACCCTCCCACCCCTCGCGAGATTCGACGCGAGAATTGGACGACAGAGCCTCGTTTTCATTTTTTTGCCCGCCGGAAATATCCGAACAGTGCTCGGATCCCGTTCGGATCCGCACTGTTCGGGTGGGCTCGGATTAGCTCATCTCTTATAGCAAACAATCAGATTCTAGCTATTATTTATCTAGAATATTATAATTCTAGAATATGAGAGCTAGAATCTGATTGGTTGCTATTGGCAACACCTCCACTTTTCCTTTTTAGACGGTTTGATAAATCTACCCCTTAGTAAGTTATCAATTATTGTATGGTAGCTATAATAGCAGCTATAAGGTTGGATATTTATATGTCTGTGTCACATCATGGTATGTAAATATGAAGATTGTGGTGCAGCTGGTTTTGAAAACCTCCTTCCATCTCCTGACAACGCCACCGCTGTCCCAGTAATTACCTTTCTTAGCCGAGGGCCACGTGTCCGGCTTCATGTCTTCATAATCTGTCCAGTCAAACAGGGTCATGTCTAGTGTTGGCATCACGTCACCTCCTTTCTTCCCATGAGGCTACAAAACACCAAAGTTCAGTCTCTGCGCACCGCAAACACCAGAATTAATCTCACATGGAACAAATACTGCTGTATTATTTGTGTTGGTTCCCTGCTGTGGCCATTTCTAAAATTCTGCTGTCATGAAACTGCTTGGACCTGTATCGTACACAGGGGAGCGCATAGGAGGTCTGTTCACTTTGCAGCCAACGTTATCCTGAGCGTTAACTCATCATTTAACCTTGTAAATATACTTGGGTAATTTGCGACAACTTGGAGCAGCGCACAGTAAAACAATTAGGGGTAGATTTATCCAACATTCTAAACAGGAAAAGTGGAGGTGTTCCCACAGCAACCAATCAGATTCTAGCGATCATATCTAGATAAATGATAGCTAGAATCTGATTGGTTGCTGTGGACTACACATCCACTTTTCCGTGTTAGAATGTTGGATAAATCTACCTCTAAGTGTGGTGTCTTCATGTATGTATGATGTTAACTAGGCGTGCCGAAATGGCGATATTGCCGGCACACACAGAATTCTGCTAGATAACGTTTATTAAATAGACTTCGTCATCGCCGGTGATTACACTACTATTGCCAGCAGTAACCCTTTCATGTATTGGGAAAAACGGTAAAAAAGTCCTATTGCCAGGTGATACTCCCGTTGGTTAAGTAGGTGTGCGCTAAGCGCAACATATGTTTGTTTGCACCGCGCCAATCCATTGGAAGCAGGAAAGAGCGCTATGGAAAAGGCATGGATGGAGCAAATCTGTGCATGCCGCCTTCATTGTCCAACGTGTGTTTTAAATAATGCCCGAGCGTACAAGTATTGTGATCAGATCACCTGACGTTCACTATATATTAATGCAGATGTCTATGTGCAAGGTCATTATAGGGGAAGTCATACTTATCTCCCAACATTCCAGGGAAAATAAAACAGGGACAAACATTGGTCAGACCAACTCACCCATCCATGCCTCTGATATACTAACAGCCAGAATCTCAGGTCTACCTAGCCATGCTGGCATTTAACCCAAACCTCTCCCCTAAATCATTAAGCCCCAACTCTTTCGGCTGCTGAAATTCAGGACTGTTGGAGGCATAAACACCAAAAGGGAGGTAGCCCCTCTTAAAAGCCGATGTGTGCAATCACACAGATGGTTAGTAGCTAAAAACACCATTACATTAATGGCATTGTTGCAGAATTGTTGTTGTGAAAATAAAAACGAAAATATTACAAATATGATATCAAAATTATGGATTTTCTAAACTTAAACTAATTCATTTTTGATCTGTTTTCCCTACCTCTAGTAGAGAGCTGGGAGAAGACAATTATTTTAGTACATTCCCTGCGACTTGCATCTTCCCAGCATTAGAGGAACCTGTCTGTTTTCACTATTGGGGTTCCCGCATTACAAATGAAAAACAAAAAAAGCAAACCAATATAATCTCTCTTTAATAAATTATCGCTGTGCTTCATATCAGACGTCCGTGTGCTACCGAGGGGCTGTTGTATCTCTGGGTAGACAGATGGATTTGTCAGTGGTGACACGCTGGGTGTTGGGCCTCAGACTTGACCCGTAACAACAAAGGATTTTATCTTTCAAAGGCATCATCAACCCCACACTGATATCGCCTGGAGAAAGGGTTTTCAATATTAATCCACCTCCTCTTACCAGCTTGTCCTCCGTACCAGATTATCCTTAATTAGCCCATGACAGATACAGAGAGACACGCTCCGTGAACAGATAAAGGTGTATCAGGGAAGCCAATGCTAGGTAGCGGGCGTATAAAGGAATAGGTAGACTTATTGATCACCGCTGGAAATCGATAATTACCTTTACACGGCGCTGCGGCTCCACCACAGCTGTCGGACGTTCGTTAATAGACATCGACTTGGTTGCGGCTGGTGGAGACCCGGTAGCAGATACGCTCGAGGACATCTCCACGTGTGCTAGGTGGGTGGGCTCCCGAAGGCTTAAATCTTCTTTGAAAAGGCCACTGGGCTCAGCTTCAAAGCCTCTGCCTGGGAAAACATTGGTAGAGATCAAAAAGCAAACCGTCCCTTGTAGATATATACTGTCAAACACGTACAAAGGCCCTGCATCTTCATCATATCAACATCTTCCAGATTTATCCACCTGCAGTGACCTAGAGTGATCTACACGTGGAAAGAAGTAGATATTAATCATGTAACGTGTACAGAGCTTAGCCAGCCAAACCCGTGCAAACCCGTGGAAATCACCTAGAGCGTTAAACCTACACATATACCTTAAAAGACTTTTCCTCCTTTAAACAACTTTAATTTATTGGTTTGTACATGCGCTCCTGCAACGCTTCCTAAATGCATCGATCATTTCCATTCTATTGCCCTTGGGTACAACACAAAAGTTATCTGTATATACAAGTGTAACCAAGGGACATAGCTGAATTGATCTGCATTGCATTAAAGGGTAAAACATTTGCCTAGTAGATTAAGGCCTTGGTAAGCGAAGACAGATTGATAGAACAATGTAAACATTGCAATCGAGCATGTACAAACCAATGAGTGACGTTGGGGATTCTAATTTGGCTTTAGAATTATTTTGAACCTTTCCATATTTTCTTACAGAGATAGTCTATAGCCTATGTATAAGTTTGGTTTAAATATTTTTCTAGAATTATCCAGCAAGCTTTTCTGTGTTTATTAAGATAACGGAGCCTTCTTTTACCTATCTACAACAGAATCAAATGAGAGTTCATTTTTATTTAACTCCCTATAATAAATTATATATGTGTATGACCTATCCAAACTGAAGTCTATTCCACCCACTTTGACCCCTCCCCTTTACCTTGTTTTCAGCAAAGATCTTAAAGACATTTGACTGTTTCCACACAGTGGATACAGACTGAGACAAATGTTGGAGAAAGACCTCCCAGCTCTCCCGATTTGTAGATTTCAAAAGGGATGTGGATTAAAAGAAAGTGGGTAGAGTTTCTTCCTAAAGTGGGTGTTTCTGGGTGGGGCTTAGTTTCTCCCGATTACACGATTTTTGGGAGGTGTGCAATAATCATGTGAATGTAGCCAATTTACTAGGAAATAGTGACATCATTGAGGCACAATTCACTGTGCCTCATGCCTCAGAGATATCAACTACTTCCTATAATTTATGAACAGGAGAGCATATATATATATATAGGAATAACAGCTTAATATTTTCAGCCAGGGATACAAAAATCCAGTAGGTTGGGGAATATGGGGATTTGATTAAAACAATTGTACACAAGTGGAGTACAACATGATGAAGTGTGGAAGTAGCATACAATTAGGTAGCAAATGTGGTTTTAGACCTTGTGTTTTTGTTTCATTCAATTTGACGCACGGAGCCTTTAGTGAATATTTTACAATCCGCACGTCAAATATTAGTTACTATCCAGCCAAAATCGTGAGTCTGTAACATTTCTCATGGTAAATATCTGTAAATCCCTCTTCCCTGGTGTGTTCCCCTCTGTGAATCGTCTCTCCATTAATTGATGTATTAAACACTAGTACTTTTATATTTTTGTTTTCTTTTTATCTTGGGTTTCATTGTTTTGCTTGTTTTTTTTTCATTTTCTAACTGAGTACAATTCTAAGAAAAGATTGTATTTCAAAATTAAATAAATAAACATGATTTTACTTAGCATCTGAATCACCCCCATCTTCTGGAGGCAAACTGCCCTTTGTTGCAAAAAAAGACAGTTCAGTGGGGCATTTGCCTTAACTTAAATTACCCATCTACACTGAACAATGGAATGCATAAATGCAGCCCCCTGAATTTTACTGGTGGTGTATTCCTTTAATTGTGTATAACGCTTTGTTGCACCAGCCTCTTGTGGTGTCTGCGGTGGGATGTCAGCGATTACAACCTAGCTGTTCATATGTATGTAATTGCATGCATTTATCTAAATTAAAGCTCCCCACTGGGTGGTTCTGTTCCTGAATTCACTGACTACTATCATCCAAAGAGTTGAGAACATAAGTTTTAAGGAAACCCAACCAGGCAGGAAAGATGCCTCTGGTGGTGAGGATTAGTGCTCTGCGACCGAGTATTCCCTTAATGAATTCCAATTTCTCGTTATATTGTAGTAAGCAAATCTTGGATAATAAACCCTTAAACATGAGCCTGGAGGAGCACACGGTTCCTAAAGAGTCTCGTGTTGATATAGAGGCAACATCACTGCAATTAAGGTGAAAAAAAACCCAACATTTATTGTCAGAACTGAATTGCTCAATATTATTTGATGCAATAATGTTAGACACTAAATTCGGGAGAAGTGTAGACTAAGCCACTCATTGTAAGGGCCAAGCAGTTTACCGAGTCAGATAATCTCACTCTAGGGGTCTATAAACCTCTCTTTGATGCACAGGGCTGACAGTAAAACATCTATTAGAAATCTTTATCTTCAGGATTAGATTCTTTGCAGTGGTGAAAATTACTTCCAAATCACTTTGAGTACAGGGCCTCATACAAACCAGCGTTATTTTAAAGTGTGTAATGAGCGGTCTCAATGTCTAATCAACGTACTTTCATGCCAATAGTACTTTGCGTCAGGTATCATGCTGTCTGTAGCGCACAGAAGCGTTAGTGCTTGGAAAACGACTAAGTCTATAGTATATTATTCTGCAAGGAATCTTCTGATGTCTGATAAACCAAGGACAAAGGGCAAGGCTCTGTCTATACTTTAACTAGCATCGTTTTTCAATGCCTGTGTGCAAGAGCCCTTTGGGTTAATAATTGATCGTGTTGATGGAGCACTGCCTATTTCTGGGTGATTTTGTTGACTGCAAATACACTAACAAAAACAATTTTTAGTATCTCCATGGGTCCACAGAGAACTGGAGGAAGTGGTGTATTTATTGAGATTTACAGAGAGAATCCCCCAATGGTTTCCAAGCCAACACAGATTCACACCGAAAGTGCTCCCTGGTGTCAAACACTGAGTTTTCCCCCCCTCCTTATATATTTACCCATTTGTCAGCTTTTACTGCTCTAGACGGGTAAAAACCATTATCGGGAATGTCGGCTCCCTGCTACGACAGATGCACTATAACGCCACATTGGAAGGAAATAAATCGCGCCCACCATGAATTACAACTGACGTCTCTGCCATTTACAATCAGCGACGGGCTGGCGAAGAAACTTACTACGTGTGATGTCTTGTAATCTCGTGTGTTTAAATGTCAGCAAGCGCCGGGCCCATAAACTAAATGTTTATGCAACAGTGTTTTGTCACATAACGAAGAGAGATGGATTGGATTGTGGGGCGCAAGGGACCCCGTGACATTTCTTCATTATTTTGGAGTGTAATATTAGAAGGGTTGTGATAATTATAGCTCATAGGAGATGGGGGGAGGGGAGATTTAGAGGGACATGTTTTTTTTTATTGTCTGTAAAAACTGAAACAGAAATTGACAATAAAAAAATAGATTTTGCTGTTCAATAAACATATACACAAGATATTACAAAAATTTAATCATTTGTATATTGTCCTTAGATATTATTCTACGTCACAGGGCTACAATGACCCGATTGTGTGACCACACTCCCTTCCGTCCCAGAGGGGAAACAGCGGTAGGCAAGTATGATTTAAGGAGGTAGGACCTAACACCTGTGTGGTTGCCTCTATGACTCTGACAGGAGGACACTGCATGTCACTGTATATAGATGTATCTTACACTTGTAGCCCCTTGCATCTGGAGAGATGCATCGAGGGACATTTACATGTAGGTGCAGTACATTATGGGCGGGCAGATATAAGACAAGTGCACCCCTTAGAGCGCCTCTTATTTAGCGCTGCAAGGATCCATAGATGCACCTTTTGGGAGGGGTATCTTTCTCCGTGTCCATAAGCCTGGTGCAAGTTTACGTGTTAATGACAACTTTCATAAATTTTCTCCAGGCGCTTCTATGCACTCTAATTTACTTTACACGTGTCACCAGATGACATAAAAACGCAAGCGTACAGGCACAGACTTGTGTGAAAGCAAAGGGTTCAATTTTATGTCCATCTCTAGGGAATTCTGGATGCAACGCGTTTTTGTACCAGGTGAAAAGGGTCATGTTGGGGCACTCTTTGTTACTCTCCTGGAATTTCTGGGAGGCTCCTAAATCTCTAGGAGTTCTCTGGAACTCCTAGGAAAGTAGGCACCCCACAATGGATTCTGGTGAAGGCGGGGCTTAATGACGCATTTCGCAACATAAGGCCTCTTTCCCGCTTAGCTACACCATGAATTTCAGCATCACATTGCAGGGGGCGGGGCATGGTACCCCAAGCCCCCTCCTGCACTTGTCACATGACCTCCCCTCTGGGATCTTCTAGAGGGGAGGTTATAAAAGTCCATAATCCTTGTGCTAATGTGCATTTACGTAGGTGAACGCCACCTTCTGCTTTTTGTTCAAAAACGTCTTAATTTAGATGGGTCGCTCGACCATTTGTAGAATTGTGTTCAGACAGGAATGTGACTGTGGCATTTACTACTAACATATCTCAGCGCTATTGTGGGGTGTACCACTGTTTTTGAGTCGGATACACCTTGAGATACGTCAAACTAAACGTACACATGTAAGTACGCTTTTTGTGCGTACCTTTTGAGAAACAATGTGTTGAACTCTAAATGAGGGTCATTGTGCCTGAATTTAAGTCACAGGGTATATATATAATATATAATGTGCAGAAATGGGCTGTAACCCATGGCAACCAATCAGATGGCTGCTGTCATTTACAAATTGAAAGCCACCACCTGATAGGTTGCTAAGGGTCATAGTAAATGAAAGCAACCCAACAGTGCTTTATTTCTTTCAAGTATTGCCTTTAGATTGCAAGCTTTAGGCAGCAGGCTCACTCACCTTCTGCTCTATTGCATGTTCCTGTATTGTTAGCTTGGGGAGTCACTTTGTTTCCCTGTTTATATCATACTTGCCAACTCTCCCTGAATGTCAGGGAGACTCCCTGAAATAGGGGTGATCTCCCTCAATCCCTGAAGAGTCTGCCATTCTCCCTGAGGCTGAGCCAGTACAAGACGTGGTTGGCTTCGCCATCTGTGGAATGATGACACAGTTCAGAAATTGTGTCCTATGTCCATGTATTGATGCCTATGGAGGTGGCCATTTTCATGGAGACCAAGATTTAATCAAAGGTAAGACAACATGACTTCAGTAATGGAGACAGAAATGTAAAAGACACTTCAGCCTCTAGATTCATTAGCTGCTTTTCTTTAACGCATAGTTGCCTACTCTCCCGGAATGTCCGGGAGACTCCCGCTTTTCTGGGAGAATAATAATATAACTGATAATACCTCGGTGGTGCTTCCTCTGGTTGAACTTCCTCTGCTCTCTGTTGTGCTTCTTTCGCTTGGTGTTAACCCCGGGCGGGTGATTTTCTCTCTCTTTATAAGGGAAATCAAAACTTTGGAATTCCTCTGGTTTGCGAACAGTTGGCTGCCCAAGATTCCCGGTCTCCACTTGGATCGGGGAACCCATAACTTCCTCTCCGGCCATAAAAGATAACATCCCACCATGAACCCCGTCCTTTACGTCCACCCCTGACCTCCTGGGCGGCTGGTCCTGATGTTCATGAGCCCAGGGGTCCTCATTGTACTTGTTCTCCGAAATTCTCTTACGCTTGGCTCTGGGCTCGAACGCGCTCACACACATCACGTGATTCATAATTACGAACGACACCAGGCAGATCTGGGTGAGGCTGCTGAAAAGAGGCCGCATTCTTCTAAACTTCGCACCTGTAAGAAATATCAAGAGACGAGAGCGATTAACAGAGACAAAAGAGGAGCATCTGGTTTTCTAACAAATTGCAAATTCATTACAAGCTTATTACTGCCTCTCGGAAAGAGATCCTCGGTGAGAACTCAGAATGAATGGACAGATTACATTCGGAAGGACTCGATGCCAGGCAATATTCATTTTCTGCTTTGTACAGAAATTGAAATAACTCATTCTTTAATCAGTGGATATTATCTGATGTGGAAGGAAGGCAGGAAAGGCAGATTCACCAATTGACGTAGAATGGTTCATCTAAGATGAGCTTAATTCTACATGAAATGTTATAGTATTTGAAAAGTTTCTACTTTATTATTGGAGAGTGTCTTGTGTTTCTGGATCAAAGATACAGGGATACTTGGATTTAATGTTTCCACATTTAATCCTGAGAAAATATTCTGCCATCAGGCACATTATTGGCTGTTGTGATGTTTCAGGAGAACTAGTAAGTACTCACCACCAGATTTCCTCCTTGTACTTAAAGGACATACCCCGAACTAAGCCGTCCCACTTGATTCTACTGTGTCGCCCTCCCCACTCGCCCTACAACATAAGCTCTCACAGGCAGGTAACTCTCTACCGTATATCCCTTGTCTGTCCTTTATCCGTGTACCGTGTGCATTTGCTATTCTGCTTTAATTGTACCCATACACCTGTTATGTGCCTTCATGTATGTCAGGCACTACGGAATCTGTGATAAAACAACAGGAAAGTGTCTTGGGACAATCACCGCCGACCCCCGGATGTTACAAACAGCAATATGCAAAGACCCAGTTTTATAGAAAAGGCATTATGGGAAGTCATTTAAATGAACCAATCGGAATAGATCTTTTCTGTTATCAAGAAGACTGCAAGCCTATCACTCAGTACCTGCAATGCTCCTTAGTGATACAAACTAGATGTTAATCAGAATTTAATATATATGGCAGAAGTCAGAAAAGTAACTGGACTGAGTCAGTTGGTTCAGAAATCCACATGCAATGATCTTAATATCCAATAGCGGATTTACACGCCAAGAGCAGGGTTAAAATGTACCTGTAAGGGAGTTCTAGGGGTTTTTTCCTACCCGGTAGATCATTTCTCAGATGATTACCGATAGATTATTTCAACAATGATTACCTGTTAATCGATTGAAACTGTTCTGATGGCCATTTGGTAAATATATTATTATTAGTTATTTATTCATTCATAAGATGTCTGTGTGTGAGTGTGTGTCTATATTAGGGCATTAGACTGTAAGCTCCGGTGGGGCAGGGACTGATGTGAGTGAGTTCTCTGTACAGCGCTGCAGAATTAGTGGAGCTATATAAATAAATAAATGATGATGATGATATGCTAGGTTGTTAACCCTTCATCTCAGCCTGAAGATCAACCTGTGCCAACAACAGTCCAACAGATCCCCTAAAACAGGACTGTTTGAGAAACCTCTTCCTCAAAACTTTTTTTTTTTCTGCATTTATCTGACCTCCAGAGTTTCTTAAACACCTGGAAGAACTTTAAATAGCATCAAAAGGTGCCTGGGAAGTTGTGTTTGTTATTGGACGTCAGTCTGCTCTATCCCTGCGCTCACTATCGATCAGAGGTGCCGGTGTAATAACAGACAGAAACAGGATACTGTGCGCTTGGCCTCTGTGTAGTGACATGATGCTGCCGTGTTGGACTGAGCGCTGTAATACAAGTGGGGTCATCTTACTCTGCTGCCACTTACACCCTCACTACAAATCCGGAGCTCAGTATTAATGACAAATCGGCTTCTGTTTTATCCATTGGGATTACGTTTCACTGAGGGCTCGTCCTTGTTATACTGTAATATATATATGAAGTTCATTGATTGAACGAAACGCGTTGAGCCCCTTCACTATACCTCTGGAGAATACTGGTAAACACTACCCAGAAATCGGACATTCACATTCACAAATATTATTTTTTTTATTTCGGAAAAGAATTAAAACCAGGGACATTCCCAATAAATTAGAGACAATTGGCAGAATGCATCTTAGACACCAGGGGGTAAATGTATCAAGCTGAGAGTTTTCCAGCAGGTTTGAAAAGTGGAGATGTTGCCTACAGCAACCAATCAGATTATAGCTGTCATTTTGTAGAATGTACTAAATAAATGATAGCTAGAATCTGATTGGTTTTTCAAACCTGCCGGAAAACTCTCAGCTTGATACATTTACCTCCAGGGACCTGATTCATGTCCAAATGCAAATTGACCGTAATTTACCCGTTTAAAAAGAGTAACTTTTGCGCTGTTCCGCCCGTATAAGCTTTTCTTAGATAAATGACGATTTGGCATAGTACTCAGTCTGAAGAATACGCACGTGGGTATGTACAATAATTTCACATCAGAACACACGTAACTTTTATTTGATCATAAATTAAAATAACAACTGCTAGCAATGTGTCACTTTTTGTTAAAATTCTATGCCGCATCGGTCCTCACTAACATCCGGCATTTACACCTGATTTGTAGCAGGTGTAAAAGATACTACTGAAAACAAGCGAACTTACACCAAGCACAAGATATGAATTTGACGCATCTGCGTTAACACACCCATAATGCACCTGGCCTACGTTCATCCGCTCCCTCCCCTCGTTCCGCCTTTGGCTCGTAAGTGTCAGATGCGTGCAGGTACGAATTACGTCCAATTGCATTTAGATATGTTTGGTTTCGGTGCGGTGTGAAATCACACAAGATACACCGGACTTCAATCCAGCCCAGGGACTGACCTGTTTAGATCAAGGTAAAACATAACGTTTTGCTTTATTAATGTGGAACCCTCCTCTCTCTCTGCAACCCATTTATACCGTAACCAACTTTGGCACGCGGAGGATGGCAGAGCTGCGTTCCTACAGATCGGGTTGGCACTTTCTAGGCAAACAACACTAATAGTGATGCTGTAAAGAAAATTGAAAAGACACATTGAGTAATATGTTATCTAAAATTATGCAGCTTGGGAGCGTGCCACCTTTATTGCCTAGTTGTGCCAAATTATGTTTATCTTGGTCAGCTGTGCATGCTGGGAATGAATTCAGGACTCCATATTTATCCAGTGAATGCCAATACGAAGCAAAGAATAAAAGGAGGTATTGGGGTCTCTGAAATAATGCATTATACTTTGTAAAACCAAAAGGAAAAAATGGGAGAAACAAGGGTTAAAACAGCAACTTTATTTCCAGTGTAAACCCCCCTGGTGGTGGCTCTAGGAATTACAGGATCCAGAGGAGATTTTAGGAGGTGTAGCTGATCTAAATTGTGCTGATATAAATTGTGCTCCAGATTCACATGCAAATTAGAGTAATTAATCATTTTGATGTTTCCTTTTCATTTCCTTCCCTCCAATTTATTATTTCCCTGCTGTTCGAATTTTTGGAGGGAGTAACCACCCCTCCCCCCCTCCTCGGGTGCTCTCTAATGTACAAAGTACGGTGCCAGGATTGCACGGCTGCTGTGGTTACCAGCTTTCTGCCTGCCCAGCTGGCGCTAACGCTGCCTCTTGGCACGCAGACCCCCGCAGAGAACCCCCCTCCTCTAGTAGTAACATAATGAGCCCCCACCCATTCGCCTCACGCCTACTGCCAATTCATTAACTACCGCATGTTTTATCACCCCATGTAAATGTTTAATCAAATATTAAACTTTCTGCTCAATATGTGATTTATTAAATCCCACTTTTACGGCTCATTAGTGATGCAACAAATCCATCATTTTAAGGTTACATTGAATACGGAATCTGTTCCCAAAATCTGCCTGAATGCTGCACAGTGAGTGCTATAGAGTGATAAATGAAAGGAGAGCAGCGTCTTGAGGGATTTGTATCTGCCTGGAGGATTTGTTTCACTGTCCCTGCCATACAACAACAAATGTATTTATTAACAGTTATTTCCATAGTATTACAGGGCGTTTTACAGAGAAAATGTAATAATTCACATCACTCCCCTCTCCAGTGGAGCTTACAGTCTAAATTCCCTACACACAGACAGAGAGAGAGACTAGGGTTAATTATGATAGCAGCCAATTAACATACTAGTATGTTTTTGGAGTGTGGGAGGAAACCGGAGCACCCGGAGGAAACCCACGCAAACACGGGGAGAACATACAAACTCCACACAGATAAGGCCATGGCTGGGAATTGAACTCATGACCCCAGTGCTGTGAGGCAGAAGTGCTAACCACTGAGCCACCGTGCTGCCCAAAACATGTTTGCAGTGAGGATCCTATTACACTAATGCCAAAACAATCAACTCTCTGGAAGTTCACTGGGTACTTGAGAACTACAAAAATTTCTCTGTGGCCCAGTGGACAGGTCAGATGTTAATAAACAGCTTTCACTGCATGGAACGTGGCCACAAGTGTTCATTCTGGGAGCGCCAAGAGAAAGGATCAATGTCCATTTTGATCACACATCTTGGTAGCCAAATTGGACATCATCTAGCCATTTCACTTCCACAGGTTGAGGGACGGAAAATTAGACAAAACCATGTTGCATTGGAGGGGGAGGTAAATTTAAAATGTGATGGCAGATTTATATTTGGGGTAGGTCATGTCTGAGATCGACTTTAAATTTCAGTGTACAAATAAGCTGTCAAGTATTTGTGTGCTACATGAACAAACAGACAGTATTTTCCTTATGTGCAAAATAGTAAACTCATTTGCACCCCTTGCATTATAATATGTTTTTGTGGAGAAAACTTAAGTAAGAAAACTTGCTCAATTTCTTGCTTAACTTTCCTTAATGAATCAGGCCCTATATTGCTAACAGGTGACACAAATTGAATATTCTGTGCATTCGTTTTTGACTTTATATTCCACATATGTATTGTACAAATGTGGAATATGAAATCCTACAGTGTATTATCCGTTAGAGCAGAGTGGACAGACGTATCTTTACATCTTGTTGAATACAGACATCTGTATGCCCAATTTATGTGTTTCTTACAAAGCACACAATACGTTCGTTTTGCATGCCAGTATGTACTTCAGAGATACCTCATCGGTGTCTTTAAGTCAGATTTTTTTCTCTGGAAAAAACTGCTAACAATGTCTACCAAGGTCCTCTGTTTAAAATATATACAGCCAGCATTAAAAGCTTCATCAAGCAAAACACGTTCACTGTACTATAAAACAGAATTCCTCAGATCCAGTTGTGAAATTGAGCTAATCCTGCAAACACAATGCTCTGCAAAGTGGTAGCAACAGACTGGATAAGACCTAGTGCAAGTCAGGACCTCTCTCCTACATGGACATCTTACAATGACGCCAAATCAGTAAACCATTGGCCACCGAACATCGGAACTGTTGGCCGGTATACACATAATATGCAGCATATTAGTCCAATATTGGTTGGTAATGTCTTCTCACAAATCCATGCTAAGAACTACAGACTGGCCAACTGTTTTGGCTGTACGAACACTTTATGCTGATACTTTGACCTGTGCTAAAGTATTTAGCGATGCCACAATTCATTTAACGAAGGACGTCAATATTCTTTATACTGATGGGGCACTCGTTGACATTCATGCAGCAGATGTCATTGAATATCACGACTAAAACTCATTAATTTCAGCTCGAAAAAATGGGATAATAGTCTAACTAATGCTAAGTGATGCACGGCTGCAGGTAATTGCTGCAATAAAGATTGTTTCAACTATATTGCAGCCCAGAATATCCTGGCACTAATTGAATAACTGATAAGATAATTCTATAATTCTCCGACCTATAACGTACAGTATAAAGAGCAGATTATCGGATGCTGATTGTATATCTCTGTCTATTCCCAATCCTGCTTGTACTTAGCTTCACGTCCTAGCACAGTGGCCTTGTTAAGAACAGTCATCATGTCAGACATTCCAAGACCAAAGTGTTCTATATAAATCAGACCTTGGGGGTCTTTGGATGTTTCCCGTCTTATTACCAGGATAAAAACTACCTCTCCTCTCCATAAATTCAGAGACCAGAGGCTTGGCAAGACCACTTCCTAGTGAGATGGAATTAAACTCTCATTAAACATCAAAGCTATACTCCCCAATCCTTCCACACGCTGCGCTCGCTCTGCGGTGGTCGTATTGTCACTTTCTGGACCTAATATTAAAGGTTTTTGTTTTTTTGGGAGGCTGAGCAAGAAAACATTGGCTGTAATAAGGAGGCAGCTGGGGCGGTGAGAGAACGACTCTATATGTCTTTGTTCTGCTCTCTTCCCATGCTCTACAGAGAGTTTTATGAACGATGGCTGGACTTGAGAAGATGACCCATAGAACTACAGGCAACAAAGTGTAAAGACGATTATTTTTTTCTCTCTCTCTTGTGCACAACTGACAAAGGGCCGAGATAATGACCGCCGACCGGTGTTCTTTAGATAGTTTTTATCTACGGAGAAATACAAAGGACATTTGATGGTGGGACAAGCAGCCAATGTTCCTTTGATATATAAACAGAAAAATAGCTTCACAAACATTTTGTATAAAGCGAAACAGAACAGCTCTTTCTTTAACCCTTTCTCTAACTAGATTTATGTATCGGGGAAACAGGGATTTGGGTTCTTCATTCTCAGGAAAGCGAGAGATTAACAGCAAACTAAAAAGTAATGTTCTGTTGTATAAGTTGTATTCGGTTTTTTCCTTATCAATTTTGTAAATGGAAACTTTTTGTCGGTAGCATTTAAAATTCTTCTGCTTCTTTCGAAAAAAGACAGTTGATCGGGATTGGGGGATAAGGGGTGGGAGCTGAATATCTCATAATTATGATTGGGGGTCCGGGTCATCGGACACCAAGTGCTTCTGCTTGTTGGGGGAGGGGTGTTAGAGTATTAATTTAGTTCTGGTTTACTAGTTGTAAACAGTGGAGATCTGTAAAAACGGCTTTGTTAAAAGTCATCAAGAACGACAGTTGTGGACTTCTGATATTGTTACTAAGAGGAGACCTAATATAGACATATAGAATGATAGCTAGAATCTGATTGGTTGCTATGGGCAATGCCTCCACTTTGCCTTTTTAGAAGCTTAGATCATAGATGAGCAACAGTCTGCCCGGGGGCCGCCAATGGCCCGGGAAACTTTCACCTGCGCCCCCCAGTCAGAGGCTTCCGATCTCATCAGAGCAGGGCTACCTCTGTGTAGCAAAGTTTGTCAGTGGGGTGAAAGAACCAGACTAGTTGAGAATAGAAATGTTGAGATCTGCAAACTCTCTCAAATCTCTAGAGGACCCTGTCTTTTATACAAGCCTGGGCATTTCTGAAAACAAGCGGTCAGGAGGATTGTGGTATTTCCAGGGCCTCTGTGGGCTTGGGGGCATCTGCCCCCCCTGGGCCGGTCCCATAGTGGGCTACCTTGGGCTGGGTCACCAGCATTTTTTTCCTTTAAAATAGGCTGCTGCGTCGAGTATTGCCCCCCCCCCGGGCTAAAATTGGCCAGCCCTTCCCTGGGTGTTGCCCATAGCAACCAATAAGATTGTAGCTTCCATTTTTGTAGTGCAGTGTAGAAAATGAAAGCAAACTGCTGATTGGTTGCTATGGGCAATACTGAGCCAAACTAGCTTGTCCATAGGAGGGATCATTTTTACTTCTACACCCACAGCCACACACACAAGTCTATTTTGTCACAAGCCGATTCTCCGACCACTATGTTTTTTAGACTGTGGTACAAACTCCATAGAAATAGGACCTTGTTTTGAATTGAACCCATGACCGCAGTGCTGTGGGGCAGAAATGCTAACCACTGTGCCACCATGTGTAAGTCTGTGAACAAATAGTATAGTTATCTTGAAATATCTACAACATTTATTAAATAAACTAAATGCACAGTAGTTATATGGTAGATATCTATGTTTAAACAAAATGAATTGCCTTGTAGACTGTAAAAGATAATGTCACTTGCATTACACTGTAGGGCTTATTTCAAGACTTGGTTCAAAGAGCGATTGTATGCTGTAACCTATCAGATATCAGCTTTTAGCAGGCGAGTGAGGTCAGACCAATGAAAGCTGATATCTGATTGGTTGATGTGGTTTCATCAGATCATTAGTTCTTAATGAGCCCCATGTTTTCACTGCGAGACTGCTGCTATGTCCGTAAATGGATTTTCTGGTCCGCCATCTGTGATACATGTGGTTTTATTCAATTATTATGGTAAGTGAAATGCCACCCACTGCTGAACTGGTCCCCCCCTCCATCGGATTCCCCACAAATGTACGGTGGGTAATAACGCTTCCTGAAAACATCTGAAAATCCTCTTTTGCATGTAATTAAAAAAAGCCGTGTTATATGCAAAAATCAGCATTTTAATAATAAAGGTGATGAATGCCCAGTCACACGCAGATGATTAATTGCACTTGTAATTAAGTCTACAGCTGAGATAGATTTCTCGATAACACAAGCTGCTTGACCAGATAATGCTGGCAGCCCGTTACTACACAATTGTGGTAGAAGTGTGACAAATGTGCTGTCTATCCATCTGGCTGTGTATATATACATGGTGAATGGAGGGCGTGGGGTCTTCTGTACCCCACACAGTGTCCTTGGATGCAGAATCTCATGGCAGTAGTGTACCGTGGATGTTATAGGGGGGCAGACAGAGGACAAGACACACATCAATATTTGTTTGTGTGTATATATTTATATAAATAAATAAATATATATATATATATATATATATATATATATATATATATATACACACACACACATACATACATACATACATGCATGCATGCATACATGCATGGTATATACAGTGGTCAAAGTGGAAATTTAGAAGTGGCGGTATGACAAATGTAATGGGAATGTGAGTGACTATAATGTGATAGTGTTACAATGAAGGCAGTAGGAGAAGTGGCGGTATGACATACGACCCGTATACCCCCCAATAATTGAGAGCTGCCACATTGCTTACTTTCAAGTTGGGTGGTACTGTGCTCTGTACCGAGACCTAAAAAACATCCTATGGTAAAGGAAATGTTAGGATCTCTCTTTGCTACTTTTGACTGGCAGGGCATGATGGGATTTGTAGTTTCAGGGTACCTGGGCAGCCAGTTTGTCAACCTTTGCTCTATATAGACGGTGAAATATATCTGAATACTGCAGCAACGTTGTAAATATTTGCCCCTAACACACCACTATATATTAGATTTCATATTGGAATAATGAAATTATAACTCCACTCACAGCAAAACATTTCATTTGGGTGGCATTTTATTAGATAAAATAAAAAAAAATTACATTTACTTACCTGCTATGGTCCATTCATCATAACCACTGAGGTTCACACTCATTCTAAAGGTCCCAGGCTGCACTCCATGTCCTATTCCCGCTTGGCCTGTTTGATCCAAGCCGCATGGTTGTCCGTGCCCCTCCCCCGTTAGCATTCCATTCAGATGAATTGGAAACTCAATGGGGAGGGGCATCGACACCCGGCTTATTTCAAACAGGCCAAATAAGTGTGGCAGGTAGTGTGGTACTATTATAAATAGTGGGGACGTTGATGGATGTGACAAATGCAGAATTGCTGGTCAGTAGCTGTATGTTTTTATGCTATGCTACAAGGCTTATCTGAGTCACAAAATAACACATTCTCACAGGCAGGAACAGCAACAATGACACCACCACCCAATCACAAGAGGAAGGAAAGATGAAAATGCAACAAGGTTACATAGCAAACACACAAGAAAGGCGTACCACTACAATCATGACAACTGCTATGGCGACACAAAACTATAGAGAGCCCAAAAGAAAACGTGCCGATATGGTTACCCTATACCAAAATTATTTAGGCAGCTGTGAAATTATTATTACCACATTTTTTATATAGCATTAACATATGCCGTAGCGTTGTATAAGGTTACTGAAGCAGCATGTAGGATGGAGAGAGGTAGCATTCTAAAATGGGGATACACCGACTCTGCAGTTTAATATTTGAGCCAATACCAAATCCTGTTAAAAGGTATTATGTAAAATCTGATCCCTAATTTGTACATTAAGATTAGTGAATTTTTAGTTTCATGGCTCGTTACATGTCAGCAATGTTTCCGTGTGCTGGAGAATTATTTGGAAACATGCTTTTAATGAAGCACACCAACACATATAATTAGCTAGAAGTAATCAATCAGATTACTACTGAGAATTAAAGAATGTGTATGTAGTTCACAGAACTGCGTCAGATTGAATAAACATGACTATAGTGATGGATTATTATAACTATTGCTTATTTATATCACGTCAACCATATCACACTGCTGTCCAGAGAATACGTAATCGGTCACAATCATCAGTCCTTGACCCGCTGGAGCTTACAATCTAAATTCCCTACCGCACACACAGACTTGGCTCCATTTTATCAGAATCTAATTAACCTACTAGTATGGTTTGGGATTGTGGGAGAAAACCGGAGCACCCGGAGGAAACACACACAAACACTGGGAGAACATACAAACTCCACACAGATAGGGTCCTGGCCGGACTGAAATCCATAACCCAAGCGCTGTGAGATAGGAATGCTAACCACTGTTATAATGATAATTCCCAGTCACTGCAAGTTACACACCTGAATATGGCCTAGAAAATGCGCAAATAGTTAAGAGGATGAGCATTATAGATCCCTGTGAAAGAGATGTTGATACAAAGTAATATAATAAGATAGGGATAAGAATTATGATCAGTGAGCGGGAAACAAAGAGTCTTCCACATCCATATAAAAACTCATTCCACGAGACTTGCAGAAAAAGGCAAAAAGCTCAGCCCTTGGGGCATAGTGAGAAACAATCTATACATTCAGCACAAGGAAAGAGGAGAAACAGTGCAGGGCAACACAAGGGAATTAATCCTGGGGACAGACCAATAAGATAGACTCTGACGAGCCTAGGGACCAGGTCCAGACTTCGGACAATTAATGTAGAAATAGCTAGATGTGAGGAGTGGACCCGATGCCATTTCAGGGACAAAAGAAGAGCCAGGGTAACGATATACAAAGGGCAGGAAGGACCTTGAAACAAATCAATAATGAGATTAAAGAGCTAATTTAAAAGAAGTCAGATGATGCAGAAAAGTGTGTGTGCCCGTGTGGCTGGGACATTAGATGATATTTAGAGTTCGAATCGGTCACTCTAGGTTCGGCACCTGAAAGCTGACGTTAAAAACTCTGTAATAGCTACTTTAGTTCTTATCTGCCAAGTTCTAGTGATTCTGACCCTAGCAAACAGTGCTGAGAGGATGTATGCTGAATAATGATTGGCAGAGTCAGCACTGGCAAAGCCAGGACTCAAGAGTTACCAGCCCAACGGGGCATTTCCAAAATACTAGAATGAAGGTACAGAGGTAAATCAGTAAATGCTTTCAAATATTGAAAAACGCTACAAATGTTTGGGAGGATATACCCATTAAAAGTAAATAAAGGCATAAAACTATCAAAACACCATCAGTGGATCTAAAATATAAATAAATAGAAAGATATAACATACACCAATCTTCTCTGAGCAGTTTCATGTAAATCAAACCGCTATATAATTCAAACAGTATATGCATTTAAGGATTTGTACATGCACATGGGGTGTACCCTTCTGAGTAACAGAAGTTGGTGTAATAAACTTTTGCAATCATCTGATGAGTTAGAATTGGTCATGTCAAATACATATTTCTGTGGAGATAATAAAAATATAATACAATAGATGGGAACTGACATGTTGTTATTAAGTTCTTTGCTGCCTTGTGGCTGAAATAAAACACTTATAAGTATTGTTTTTACACATTTGCTTATCTGTAGAAGAATGTATTCTTTATATTACCAAGTGTGTTGAAAAGATCAGTAGTTCTGCTTTTACAGCCCCCATCCCTTGACTTATTCACTAGAAGAGATCTTTGCAGGCAGCCAGCTATTTCACAGTTACACTGTATAGCTACACAAAAGCTGTTACGTGTAATTGCTGTATTTCAACCATTAGATGGCAGAATGTAATGATTTGCAAATCATCTTCTCAGTCTGAAGATTTGAATAAAAAAAAAAACAGGGGCGATTACCTTTAACGTTAGGGACAATGCATAGACCTAATAATCAGTTGATGGCATTAAAAGAGGGCAACATACCGCATACCAAGCATCCTGCAACTCTGCAGCTGCTGGTGAACTACTGATCCCAGCAAGAATGGAAAATAACAGATAAAAGAGCTATTGAGAACATAAATAACATTCTCAAAGTTCTATGTCCCCAACTTCTCAAATATATATGTTTCTTAGGTATATATGTTTAAGATATTTGACATTTCATTTATGGTTGCTGTGCAGCTGAGGGCAAGCTATTGTGTTCTGTTGTCAGCCATTAAAAAATCTTGGAGACGTCTCCTTCATCATCATCATCAGTTACTTATATAGCGCCACTAATTCCGCAGCGCTGTACAGAGAACTCAGTCACATCAGTCCCTGCCTCATTGGAGCTTACAATCTAAATCCCCTAACACACACACACAGACCGAGAGAGACTAAGGGCAATTTAATAGCAGCCAATTAACCTACCAGTATGTTTTTGGAGTGAGGGAGGAAACCGGAGCATCCAATGGAAACCCATATATATATATATTGTTATAATTAGATCCTTTCATATATTTATATGATATATTTGAAATATTTTAATGCTACCAAATCAGTGCTGGTAGCCTATATATTGCTGTTCTAATGTCTTTCCTACACCAAAGCCAGCCAGTGTTCACTTTCCAAGCCTGACAAGATATAAACTTTGAAGAAATAACTGCAAGCCAAATAAAATCATTTCATAAAGGACATTAATAAGTAAAAAGTTCACTTTAAAGGTGAAATAATCTTACCAGGGAAGGCTATTACAGCCATTAGTTATTTATAAGACAGTTTGCCTGGGGCACGGTTTCTCGATTCCAGGATCTGCGAGGGACCTGGGTGTATAAACTCTGCTGAAGTCTTTTCATTCTGTACAACTACGAGCTCACCACTGTTCATAGGACAATGTTCTATTAATTAGATCAATCAGTGGGTGATAATTATGCCAACAGAGACGCAGATCCAATACCGTCACTAACAATTCACAATGTACCATGATCAATATATGACCTTATAGTGGGGGTTCTCTGTGCAGTCATACGTACGTGGTTCCAGCATGACTTTGTAAGCAGGGGAAAGGGGCGAAAGGTCAGAT
Source organism: Mixophyes fleayi (assembly GCF_038048845.1). NCBI lineage: Eukaryota > Metazoa > Chordata > Amphibia > Anura > Limnodynastidae > Mixophyes > Mixophyes fleayi. The sequence goes on along the minus strand of NC_134412.1, from coordinate 90,867,276 downwards.
ATAACAGCAGAGCTAAGCAATTTGGGATTTCTCTGAAGAATGATTGCAAAGCATAAGGAGATGTCAGGATAACCAGTTACCTGTTATTATCATACATATGCAGATATACAGAAACGGGGGCATTCTATGCAAGTGGAGGTAGCTGATAAATATATATTTTTATACCATAGACTTTTTTTTTTTAAAAAAGTCTTTATTTTAGATGTAAAAATGCCCTTTGTTATTGCTTTTTTTTTTTGCAATGGTCCCTTAAAAAATAAATATTTTTATAATCATTATCTATACTCCTTTGACAGCATCATTTTGTGTAGAAAAAAAAACCCCATAAGGACCACGTAGCTAAACCACGCCTGCTTTTCACTTATCATCATCATCAGATATTTATATAGCGCCACTAATTCCGCAGCGCGTAAGAAGAGGTGGAAGTGGAGGATATAATATTATAGAATACGTGGCACACAGAAGGACAAGATATAGCAACATTTCCATTTCTCCTCTTTTACACAAAATAATATTATTATGAATACAGTACAATATTATTAGGAAACATGGAAACAATACACCTTATTATAACAGTCCCAACAAATAAATAAAATCTGACATGTATCTTCTTTTCATCCAAGCAGCATTATTGCATATCCCCCCTTGAGACATGTTAAACACATTTTTTTGACAGTTATTATTCCAAAGTCTGCAAGAAACTGGTTACATGTTAAGACAATGGTGGTGCGTGCAATTATCTTGGACAATTAAGGGTATTGTTCCAGTGAGATTATGATAATATTTATTAGTGATGCATATATATATATATATATATATATATATATATATATATATATATATATTTACACAGTAGGAAACATTAATTGCTATAGTGAGTAAAAGAGGTGTAACTTTCAAATTAATCATTATCCTTTTTTAAAAACAAACAAACAAAAAAGACAATAGCTCTAACACATCCTGTCTAAGTGGTAGGATATTATTGGGTGACACCAGTGGAGCTTACAATCTATTTCACAATCACAGGATATCCTAATCACTCCGTGCAGACTGCACCCCGGGGCTAATTTTGATCCCACCAGACAAGATTTAAGTATATAAGTTTGTGAAAGTTTTTCCCACTGATTCACTTCAGCAATAAGACACTTGAAGGGATACACACATGTCTGAGACCACACAAAACACATAGAACAAAGTGAAAACTGATTTCTAAGACTGAGGAGATGGGGAAGTAGCTGGAATAAGATTATGTGTTGGAGGTCAATATAGTTATTATGAAAACCAGGATTGTAGTATTCCAAATAAAGAAACAATATAATAATAAACATAATACCAGCAGAATTACCTGTACTACACAGAATAAATTGCAGTAATATCCCCCCCACCCTCCATACAAGAGACAGAGGAACTGACAGCAGAGAGACGATGTAGACGGTGGAGAGGGAACAATATTGTCACAATGATAAAGGAATAAGTCATATTCCGGAGAGTGAACTGAATGTTAATATCTGGGACAGTCTCTGGGGGGATTTGGAAGTGGGGATAAGAAGAGATATTGGGGGAGATGATTAAATAGCAGATGGAATAAACTATCCCTGATAATGTGATGTCAGGGAGGAGAGAGCACAAGAATAAGACATAGACAGAGGTGTAATAATAATACTCACCCGACACCTAGAGTGCCCAGAACACGGACTATCTGATACCTGGCTCTGGCTCCACTAAAACCCTCTCCAGTATCAGCAGGGATGAGAGTGAGAGGAGGGAGGGGCTGGGAGGAGGGGAGGGGCGCAGGGGGAGAGGGGCAGGAATCCCAAAATATCAGCATCAGGTAGGAGCAGCAGGATGGAAGGGACATGGAGATAGATATACATAGAGGGAGATAGATATACATAGAGGGAGATAGATATACATAGAGGGAGATAGATATACATAGAGGGAGATAGATATACATAGAGGGAGATAGATATACATAGAGGGAGATAGATATACATAGAGGGAGATAGATATACATAGAGGGAGATAGATATACATAGAGGGAGATAGATATACATAGAGGGAGATAGATATACATAGAGGGAGATAGATATATATAGATGGAGATAGATATACATAGAGGGAGATAGATATACATAGAGAGAGATAGAGATACACAGAGAGAGAGAGAGAGAGATAGAGATACACAGAGAGAGAGAGAGAGAGATAGAGATACACATAGAGAGATAGAGATACACCTAGAGAGATAGAGAGAGATAGAGATACACATAGAGAGATAGAGATAGAGATACACATAGAGAGATAGAGAGAGATAGAGATACACATAGAGAGATAGAGGTACACATAGAGAGATAGAGAGAGATAGAGATATACATAGAGAGATAGAGAGAGAGATACACAGAGAGAGAGAGAGAGAGAGAGAGAGAGAGAGATACACATAGAGAGATAGAGATACATAGAGATACACATAGTGAGATAGAGATACATAGAGAGAGATAGAGATACATAGAGATACACATAGTGAGATAGAGATACATAGAGAGAGATAGAGATACATAGAGAGAGATATAGATACACATAGAGAGATAGAGATACACATAGAGAGATAGAGAGAGAGATACACAGAGAGATAGAGATACATAGAGATACACATAGAGAGATAGAGATACATAGAAAGATAGAGATACATAGAGAGAGATAGAGATACATAGAGGGAGATAGATATACATAGAGGGAGATAGAGATACATAGAGAGAGATAGAGATACATAGAGAGAGATAGAGATACATAGAAAGAGATAGATATACATAGAGGGAGATAGATATACATAGAGGGAGATAGATATACATAGAGGGAGATAGATATATATAGAGGGAGATAGATATATATAGATGGAGATAGATATACATAGAGGGAGATAGATATACATAGAGGGAGATAGATATACATAGAGGGAGATAGATATACATAGAGGGAGATAGATATATATAGAGGGAGATAGATATATATAGATGGAGATAGATATACATAGAGGGAGATAGATATACATAGAGAGAGATAGAGATACACAGAGAGAGAGAGAGAGAGATAGAGATACACAGAGAGAGAGAGAGAGAGATAGAGATACACATAGAGAGATAGAGATACACCTAGAGAGATAGAGAGAGATAGAGATACACATAGAGAGATAGAGATAGAGATACACATAGAGAGATAGAGAGAGATAGAGATACACATAGAGAGATAGAGGTACACATAGAGAGATAGAGAGAGATAGAGATATACATAGAGAGATAGAGAGAGAGATACACAGAGAGAGAGAGAGAGAGAGAGAGAGAGAGAGATACACATAGAGAGATAGAGATACATAGAGATACACATAGTGAGATAGAGATACATAGAGAGAGATAGAGATACATAGAGATACACATAGTGAGATAGAGATACATAGAGAGAGATAGAGATACATAGAGAGAGATATAGATACACATAGAGAGATAGAGATACACATAGAGAGATAGAGAGAGAGATACACAGAGAGATAGAGATACATAGAGATACACATAGAGAGATAGAGATACATAGAAAGATAGAGATACATAGAGAGAGATAGAGATACATAGAGAGAAATAGAGATATGGAGATAGAGATACATCGAGAGAGAGATACATAAAGAGAGATATAGATACACATAGAGAGATAGAGATACATAGAGAGAGATAGAGATACACATAGAGAGATAGAGATACATCGAGAGAGAGAGATACATAGAGAAAGATATAGATACACATAGAGATATAGAGAGAGATAGAGATACATAGAGAGAGATATAGATACACATAGAGAGATAGAGAGAGATAGAGATACATAGAGAGAGATAGAGATACACATAGAGAGATAGAGAGAGAGAGAGATACATAGAGAGAGATATAGATACACATAGAGAGATAGAGATACATAGAGAGAGAGATACATAGAGAGAGATATAGATATACATAGAGAGATAGAGATACATAGAGAGATAAGAGATATGGAGATAGAGATACATAGAAAGATAGAGATACATAGAGAGAGATAGAGATACATCGAGAGAGAGATACACATAGAGATAGAGATACACATAGAGAGATAGAGATACATCGAGAGAGAGATACACATAGAGAGATAGAGATACACATAGAGAGATAGAGATACATCGAGAGAGAGAGATACATAGAGAAAGATATAGATACACATAGAGAGATAGAGAGAGATAGAGATACATAGAGAGAGATATAGATACACATAGAGAGATAGAGAGAGATAGAGATACATAGAGAGAGATAGAGATACACATAGAGAGATAGAGAGAGAGAGAGATACATAGAGAGAGATATAGATACACATAGAGAGATAGAGATACATAGAGAGAGAGATACATAGAGAGAGATATAGATATACATAGAGAGATAGAGATACATAGAGAGATAAGAGACATGGAGATAGAGATACATAGAAAGATAGAGATACATAGAGAGAGATAGAGATACATCGAGAGAGAGATACATAGAGAGAGATATAGATACACATAGAGAGATAGAGAGAGATAGAGATACATAGAGAGAGATAGAGATACACATAGAGAGATAGAGAGATAGAGAGAGAGAGAGAGATACATAGAGAGAGATATAGATACACATAGAGAGATAGAGATACATAGAGAGAGAGATACATAGAGAGAGAGATACATAGAGAGAGATATAGATATACATAGAGAGATAGAGATACATAGAGAGATAAGAGATATGGAGATAGAGATACATAGAAAGATAGAGATACATAGAGAGAGATATAGATACACATAGAGAGATAGAGAGAGATAGAGATACATAGAGAGAGATATAGATACACATAGAGAGATAGAGATACATCGAGAGAGAGATACACATAGAGAGATAGAGATACACATAGAGAGATAGAGATACACATAGAGAGATAGAGATATGGAGAGAGAGATACGTAGAGAGAGATAGAGATATATAGAGATAGGGATATGAGACAGATAGATACATAGAGAGAGATATGGGATAGATAGAAATATGAGATAGATGTGAGATAACAGATAAATAGATAGATAATATATATATGAGTTAGATAGAAGATAGGTAAAGGGAGACAGACAGACGATAGATATGAAATATATGATAGATAGTTATCAGTGGCGCACGCAGGGGGGGGTTTCTGAGTCTCTAGAAATCCCCCCCTGCGCTAACTAAGTGGCCTGTTTTTGTTTTTTTTTGGGTCGGGGGGGGGGCGACAATCCTCCGTGCGCCCCTGGTTATGAGATAGATAAATTGATAGTTATGAGATAGATAGATAGATAGATAGATAGATAGATAGATAGATAGATAGATAGATAGATAGATAGATATGAGATATAGATATGAGATAGATAGATAGATAGATGATCGATAGATATGAGATAGATATATAGATAGATAGATAGATGATAGATAGATATGAGATAGATAGATATGAGATAGATGATATTTATGAGATATAGATCGATATGAGATAGATATGAGATAGATAGATAGATAGATATGAGATAGATGATAGTTATGAGATAGATGATAGTTATGAGATATAGATAGATATGAGATATAGATATGAGATAGATGATAGATAGATAGATAGATGATAGATAGATATGAGATAGATAGATACAGTGCCTGATCAGCCAATAGGCTACAGCTGAAATAGCCTAGGGCGGCCGGAACCCTTAATCGGGCCCTGGATAGATAGATAGATATGAGATAGATGATAGTTATCAGATAGATGATAGTTATGAGATATAGATAGTTATGAGATATAGATAGATATGAGATATAGATATAGATATAGATATGAGATAGATAGATATGAGATAGATAGATATGAGATAGATGATAGATAGATGATAGATAGATAGATAGCTATGAGATAGATAGATAGATAGATAGATAGATAGATATGAGATAGATGATAGTTATGAGATAGATGATAGTTATGATATAGATAGATATGAGATATAGATATGAGATAGATAAATATGAGATAGATAAATATGAAACATAGATATGAGATAGATAGATAGATAAATAGATAGTTATGAGATAGATGATAGTTATGAGATATAGATAGATATGAGATATAGATATGAGATAGATGATAGATAGATAGATAGATAGATAGATAGATAGATAGATAGATGGATGATAGATAGATAGATAGATATGAGATAGATGATAGTTATGAGATAGATGATAGTTATGAGATATAGATAGATATGAGATATAGATATGAGATAGATAGATATGAGATAGATAGATATGAGATAGATAGATATGAGATAGATGATAGATAGATAGATAGATAGCTATGAGATAGATAGATAGATAGATAGATAGATAGATAGATAGATAGATAGATAGATAGATAGATGTGAGATAGATGTTAGTTATGAGATAGATGATAGTTATGAGATATAGATAGATATGAGATATAGATATGAGATAGATAGATAGATAGATGATAGATAGATAGCTATGAGATAGATAGATAGATAGATAGATAGATAGATAGATAGATAGATAGATAGATAGATAGATAGATGTGAGATAGATGATAGTTATGAGATAGATGATAGTTATGAGATAGATGATAGTTATGAGATATAGATAGATATGAGATATAGATATGAGATAGATAGATAGATAGATAGATAGTTATGAGATAGATGATAGTTATGAGATATAGATATGAGATAGATAGATAGATATGAGATAGATAAATATGAGACATAGATATGAGATAGATAGATAGATAGATAAATAGTTATGAGATAGATGATAGTTATGAGATATAGATAGATATGAGATATAGATATGAGATAGATAGATAGAAAGATAGATGATAGATAGATAGCTATGAGATAGATAGATAGATAGATAGATAGATAGATAGATAGATAGATAGATAGATGTGAGATAGATGATAGTTATGAGATAGATGATAGTTATGAGATAGATGATAGTTATGAGATATAGATAGATATGAGATATAGATATGAGATAGATAGATAGATAGATAGTTATGAGATAGATGATAGTTATGAGATATAGATATGAGATAGATAGATAGATATGAGATAGATAAATATGAGACATAGATATGAGATAGATAGATAGATAGATAAATAGTTATGAGATAGATGATAGTTATGAGATATAGATAGATATGAGATAGATAGATAGATATGTGATAGATGATAGATAAATAGATAGATATAGATAGATGATAGATAGATATGAGATAGATAGATAGATATGAGACATAGATATGAGATAGATGATAGATAGATAGATATAGATGATAGATAGATAGATAGATAGATGATAGATAGATAGATAGATAGATATGAGACATAGATATGAGATAGATGATAGATAGATATATAGATAGATATAGATAGATGATAGATAGATAGATATGAGATAGATAGATAGATATGCGATAGATGATAGATAGATAGATATAGATAGATGATAGATAGATAGATAGATATGAGATAGATAGATAGATAGATATGAGATAGATAGATAGATAGATAGATATGAGATATAGATATGAGATAGATAGATAGATATGAGACATAGATATGAGATAGATAGATAGATAGATAGATAGATAGATATGAGACATAGATATGAGATAGATGATAGATAGATAGAAATATATGAGACTGATAGATATCAGATTAAACAAATATGAGACAGATAAAATAGATGAAACAGCTGATATATATATATATATATATATTACTCTATCAGGTTGTTAATAGTATATACAAGCATACACTTGTATCTGGAGCTGTAGTAGTGCAAGACTGTATTTTATGAATGAGTGTATGGAACAATCTATGCTATGCAGACAGGTATCCAACCCTGAGCGCCTACCCCCCCCCCCCCCCACCCCCACACACACCAGCCAGTGCGTGGCCCCGCTGCATCTCCCAGCTGTAAGGAGAGACTGAGAGACTGCAAACAAAGGCTGAGAGAGACAGAGGGATGGAATACACATGCCAGCGAGTAGACAAAGAGCAGCCCTCTGTGTGACAAGCCCTCTCCGTCCTCCTATAATCAGAGATAGAGGGGTGGGGGTCAGCACATCTGCCTACACATCTGGACAGTGACCCGGAGACCCCTCACATGTCCCTGGAGGACACCCAGGGTCTGACACTGACAACCTCCATGGGGAATACACGTGTCCGCTGACCCTGTGAGCCCCCGCCTCATGTTAACATTTAAAGGACACCTTACCCCTGACCCCTCTTTGATGTCTTTGTGATCCTTCTCAGCAATAATAAACAAATATGTCATCACATATAACAAGCACAGACAGCCCATACTTAGGCAACCTGTGACACTCCAATATTGTGGAACTACAAGTCCCAGCACAGCCATACCTTGGGACCCAGCTGAAGAGTGTCAGGTTGTTTACCTCTGTGTTACATTATAACCTCCTGGAAAGATACATGATTGAAGCAGACAGAATATAGATGAACTGATTTTCATTGTATGTTATCACATTAAATGGGCCTCAGTGGTGGCATTAATTATTTATAAGTGTATAATATCGTTAGTGTTACAGTGCTACTGTCAGTAGGATCCCGGACTGCTTGTAATAATAAACTTATTATGATGGAGAAATTTGTACAAGGTCAGAAAGAAGCAATGGGAATAAAACTAGGGTATAATGGTCGGTGTTTCCAAAGGTTTCTTATCGCAGGTAACAACGTGTGTAAACTGCATTACATTTATGTATGGGTTTGATACACTATCACTGGCATTATAACTATGCATTTATCATGCTCTAATACACATTAAGTGCAGGTAAACCGATGTGAAAATAAAAATAATTGTTGCATTTTAATACGTCTGTCAGCTCAGTTTAAATCTTACATTTATCCCAATGGGAAAGTAGTGTAAATGCAATGGGATAAAGTCTGGTTTTGTCACAAGTGTATGTTTAAACCACACATATTGAATGCACTTGTAAATGCATTTAAACAGATATGAAACACATATAATAGGCATAAAAAACGCCTCTTCAAACGCAATGTGAATTATATTCATTTTTACTTGCGTTTTAGCATTCGATAAACTCGCAGCAAACGCCAGTGTGTACTTAGCTTAAGCATTTGTCTAATTATCTGAGTGTTAGAAAAAAAGGAAGGTTTGTAATTACTGTAATTACCTAGATTTCTGTATAGTGTGTGTGTGTATATATATATATATATATATATATATATATTTATTGAATACATATATACTACATTTATATATGCACACACACATATATTCTTTTCATGTCATGTTATGACCATACATTTAGTTATAGATTTACTAAACTGCAGGTTTGAAAAAGCGGAGATATTGCCTATAGCAACCAATCAGATTCTAGCTGTCATTTTGTAGAATGTACTAAATAAATGATAACTAGAATCTGATTGGTTGCTATAGGCAACATCGTCACTTTTTCAACCCGCAGTTTAGTAAATATACCCCATAGTTTTGAATGGAGTTCAGAGTGCCCAATATCTGTAAGCTTCCACGCCTCGTACATTTGGCAGTTCCCTTGAATGATGCATCCACATTATATATTTTGTTTTGGATGGAGTTCTCCATTCACATCGTGGCAAGCTCCCAAATGATGCCAGTCACACACCACGCCACCAGATCAGGCCCAAGGCTTTTGTTTTAGTAGAGGAATATCACACATTATACATATGACAGGAGGGTCCTACAATGGGTTAGGGGGCTGGGACAAAAACGAAGGCTCTGCAACCTAAACTCTGCAAACAGAATAAGTAACATGCTTACATCAGCTAGGAATAGTCCTACAGCATGAATATTATTATACATTCACTCGGATCCCTTCCCGCATCTTACTGCTCTACCCTCCGGTCACTATCGCACAGGTGATCACTTTGACCATAGAAAAGATAGGAGAGGGGTCATCGCAGGTACAGTAGTCTTTCGTGACTGCTGTTCCTGTTGAAGATTTTTAATAAATACACACAATCTTTCAATCATTGCAATAAGCATTGAAAAGGTTTGTGTTAAAAATGCAGTCATTAATAGATAAGGGCCTTAGGTCCTGTACAAAAACACAAAATTGCGAATCCTGAAATGCAAATGCAGTTTACACCTGTTTTGCGCAATTATCGGATTTTGAGTAATGCGTGTGATTTTCATACATAAAAATGCCAGGAGTTGACGGATCAGGGGTGTTCCTTACTGAATTGTCAGGTCAGGGGCAAACTCAGGATTTGTAGAGGGGGGTTTCCACACCACGCCGCCAGTGGGCATGACCAGCATGCATGGGGGCGTGGCTATAATTTTAGACAGTGCTTGGCTGCTCTCCAACTCTTCCTAACCCCATAATATACACGGGCAATGCTGCGTGCACTACTGTTAGGTGCACGCAGCTCTCCCTTTTCAAGCAGAACTGTGTGAAGCGGGAGCAGGGTCCAGCTGCCTCAGTTATACAGTGCCCCAGGCTTGGAGGGGGGTTTCCAGGCACTAGGACCCCCCCCCCCTCGGTTTGCCTATGAAGGTGGATCAACAAATACACAAAAGTAGGTGCGTCTCCTTTCTTTTAAGGAATTCCAAGAATCAGAAGGTGGGCGAATAAGGGAAACACTAAAACCAAAGCAACCAATCGGGTGTTTTTTTTGCACCAGACAGATAAAAGCTAAATGTTGATTGGTTGCTGAAGATTTGGTGTAGATTTGCACCACTAATAGTTTAAAAAACAAACCATCATATTGTGCATGATTCTTAGTAGCACTTGTGTTATCGGAAATACTAAAATTGTCACTACCCCTCCCTATTTGTTATCTTATGTTTGCTTCCCTCTGCCAACTTATGTAAGAGGATACTATTCTGTGGTTCATACTAAGTTACCCTCAATTGTTTTATGAGTGTAGCTCTCTGTCCTCAGAGTTTGTCTGTATCATTGACCTAATACTCCATCACGATTCCATATGTGTTACTTTATGGTATTCTCAGTATTGCATTAATCCATTTACCTCTACTCTATTATGTTTGTTGCTAATGTACAGTATTTGATATGTCCACAGTGAGCAAAACTATGAAGGCCAAAAAAAACCTGTTATTTAGTAGCTTAAAATAATGATGGCTTTGTGACCTTCACTGGGCTGTATGAATATTGCAGGAGCCCAGGAATTAATATTAGGTGCAGCTATGGAGATTAGGAAGGAGTGCTGTGTGCGAGACAAGGAATATTTAATGCAATGAGATGACATAGAGCAAGGCTGGACCAACAATTACCTGAACAGCTGTCAGTCACTGTCTGAAGTGGGAGCTGACTGCTAAGCAGCGGTATTCTAGGTGAGAATCGGGCACTACACAGCCTAAAGGGTTGTCAATCACTGGAATAATCAAATACAAATCCTGGGCAGTGTTTCGCTGTAAAGCTATTTATACTGGAGAGAGTAATGATGGGCTATGGAAGAACCAAGGTGTATGATTTGCTTTAGTGGCTATAGTAACAGCAGCATTACCTTGTTAAGTGGGCGTGGCACTGACGTGTACCCCACTTCTCTTTTTACTGACGTTTATACAGATATTTGACCACTGAGGAAAAGGATGTTATACAAAGTTACGTGCTGGAAGGAGCGATTAAAGATACCAGAGAAGGGGGCAGCCATGTTTTAGTGATGTGCCTTTGTTCATATATATATATATGATTAACTTTACATAATGAAATCATAGCTATCAATGCTCTTTATTTCCAGGTAATGTCCCAGGTTCTAATTATTTGTCTAAATGTGTGTTCTTCTTCTATGTCCCTATTTTTCAGTATTCAGTCATTGCACTCTGCTACCCCTTATGTGATTGCTAAATGCAATGGTCAGTATCTGCATCTAGGCTTTATAAGATGATATCTAGTGAAGCAGCGAATTATGTGGTCTGGTCCTATTGTGGGTGCCACATTGTATCTTTATAGACTCCTATGTCATATTGAGCCTGACAATTACCAATTAGTGGTTGCCCAGTTTATCCCACTAATACATGGTAAGCCCCTTCTTGCACCATTCCTCGTTGCACTGAACCCATTGCCAAACCAAGGGATGGTCCATAAGCGGATGGGTGCTCTGTGAATCTCCAGCTAGTGGGTTGGCATTTGCATGACTTGTGGGAAGGAGCTTAGAGTGGCCACCATGAGGGGGAGGAGCTTAACATTGCCCATGGGAGGGAGTTTAGAGTGGACCACTGAATAGGTGGAGCTTAGTGTTGCACCCATAAGGGGGGAGGAGCATAGCATGGCCTATTGAATGGAGCTTAGAGTGGACCTCTGCTTAGGTGGAGCTTAGTGTGGCACCCATGAGGGGAAGGAGTATAGCATGGCATATTGGATGGAGCTTAGAGTGGCATCATGAGTAGGTGGAGCTTAGTGTTGCACCCATGAGGAGGAGGAGCTTAGCATGGCATATTGAATGGAGCTTAAAGTGGCATCCTGAGTAGGTGGAGCTTAGTGTGGCCCCCATGAGGGGGAGGAGCATAGTGAGCGGGGTTCTAAATATTGGAGGAGTGGAGAATGTAAGGAGAGTGAAGCAGCAGCAAAATGAATGTACAGGGGGCGACGGTGGAGGAGAGCATGTTTTTCTTTTGCTAAAAAACTTTGTGTACTTCTGTGTTGGTGCAGTGTATGAATGTAGGGGGTATATTTACTAAACTGCGGGTTTAAAAGAGTGGAGATGCTGCCTATAGCAACCAATCAGATTCTAGTTATCATTTATTTAGTACATTCTACAAAATCACAGCTAGAATCTGATTGGTTGCTATAGGCAACATCTCCACTTTTTCAAACCCGCAGTTTAGTAAATATACCCCTAGGACTGATTGCACTGTTAGTGCAGGGTCTGTGTTTGTTACAAGACAGGAACGGACTTCTTTACAAAGCCACTCTTCTCTGGTTGGATAAACGATTACAATTGTATCCTTCCTTGTCTAGGTCTGTTTGCTGATTGCTCCCATTATTTGTGTTCATCAGTGTCTCTGGTATATTAATATAGATTTGCACTCAGCACAAACACATTGAATAAGGCAGGTCTTATATGTTAGGCATATATATACTATTTCTTTATGTGCACACGCACTAGAGGTATTAGGCAAGAATACTGTCTATTACACAGGTCTTGTATACAACATTAATTGTAGTGTTGGACAGAGGAAACATTAGATTATAATCATCGCTAAAAGATACCATTAGATATATCAGATAATCAAAATTTATATTCCTCACATATGCTGAAATAATTTTTGGGCACAAAGACCAAACAACCAGATCTGGTTTTAATTTGGTCACGTTTGGCTTCTTTATGGAACTGGCATTCAATCAAAACATACTGAATGGTTTCACTCATTTAGGCCAAGTGTGATGTCACATATCCGTGCTGACCTCATAAAGACCCGGTGACTGCTTCGTCCAGAATGACAGATTATCTCCAATAAAAGAAATACCCAATGGTACATAAAGGAAGTTTGGCATATGTGAAGTTTATACATAAAAAGGTGTTTGGGACCCAGGAGAACCATTACTCATTTTTGGAACAAGAGGCTCAATCCTTAGAAAGCAGGAGTTTTGTATCTTCCTATGACACCGGGGGACGGAAAAGAGTCCTTTTCTAGCATCTCCTATATAGGCTCCACTATTAAAAATTCAAATGGCGGCTTCTTCTAGTTTGTGGCCATCAGTAATGTTACAGAGAGTAAAAAGAAGAAAAAAAGATCAATAAAAATATGACCACTGATTCTTGTGTGTTTCTAACGCAAGCTCTTATTGTAAACTTGTCACCATTCCCAATTGGAAAAATTGAACAATTCAGGTAATACCAAATCTGCCCAAACCAGACTCTGATCTAACTAACCTTTTCCTGTAGGCCACATGCTTTTGCCCACCTAAAATGTGTACTGTCCTGTAAAGATTGGGTTACACAGATTAATGCTGTATCATGTACAGATTGGTTGCTATAGGTGCACATTGCAGTAAGGAGAAGAAATTTAATCAGGACTGGAGAAATATTGGGCCATATATTTCTCCATAAAACTGTAATTGACACCAGCCAAGGTAGACTACAGGACATTCAGACTTGGGCAAGCTGCTGAGGAACTACAAGTCCCAGCATGTCCAGCTATGCCTGCTGGGGTCCCTAGACTCCCCATAGCTGGAGAATAACTTATAGCCTTATTGTGGATACATATACAGTACCAGTAATGCTCAGCAGCACAGAGCAGCATCTGTTATCAGAGCAGGAGGAGGCCGGAGCCGGCGCTAGGACCGGGGAGCGCTCGGCATGTGACGTCATCAGACGGGCGACGGGGAAGCTCTCAGGAGCAGAGACTGGTGAGCTGGGGCCACTGCCAGAGGGAGGGGGCCACTGCCAGAGGGAGGGGGCCACAGGCTGTGTAGTAGTAAAGGGGATGGGGGTATACAGTCATGTATAGTAGCTGATGCCTGTGTACATCACGGTGCAGGGCTCAGACACAGGGTAATAGCTGTGGAGTCATTAACTCCCTGTGTCCACTGCATATAACACACATTGTACACTGTGCTAATATAACACACACATACATAGAGTGCATACTGCACACACTGCTAATATAACACAAACTGCATATTGCACACACTGCCAATATAACACACATTGTACACTATGCTAATATAACACAAACTGCATATTACACACATTGCACACACTGCTCATATAATACACACAGCTAATATAACACACAAATATAACACACACACATACACTCTGCGGATAACTGTCATTATAACACACACTGCTAATATAACACACACACATACACAAGTGCATGTTGCACACAATGCTAATATAACACACTGCATATTGCACACACTACTAATATAGCACACACACACACACACACACACACACACACACACACACACGTGCATGTTGCACACAATGATATTAACACACACACACAGTAATTGCCCATTGCCTAAACGTCTTGATGTATCTTTGTTTTTGTTGTTCCTTTCATTGTACCTCTTTTATAATACTGGCCAGCTACACTGTATTACTACTTTTGTTCTGTATCAATGTAATTCTCAGTGTCTGTTCTGACTGTATATATAGACAACACCAGTACCACTTGTCTTCCCTGTATGCTGGGTGTAATTCTCAGTGTCTGTTCTGACTCTGTATATATAGACAACAGCATAGTACCACTTGTCTTCCCTGTGTGCTGGGTGTAATTCTCAGTATCTGTTCTTCCTCTCTATTTATAGACCATAGCGCAGTACTACTTCTCATCTATGTATGCGTTATGTCATTCTCAGTATCTGTTCTTATTCTGCATGTTCACTCAGCTGCACAGTACTACTTCTTTGTTGATGTAAATATTCAATATCTGTTCCTTTTCTGTATATATAGACAACAGTGCAGTACCACTTCTCATCTCTGTATCCTGAATGTAATTCTTAATATCTGTTCTTATTATGTTTATTCAAAAGCACAGTACCACTATTCTCTCCGTGTGTAATTCTTAGTATCTGTATCTTATTCTGTATGTCTGGATATCCTCACATAACCTCTTCTTTTCTACTTCGGAACAGTCTGATCGAGAATGTTCCTGGGTGTTTAGTGATTGGGGTGAGACAGAATGTTGCAATTTTTATCAAGTCTCTCCCTATATACGGCTAAAAGGCTACTGAAGGACTTATGTTTTCCATGTTCTTGGAGATTGTGGAATTTATTGGTCATTACTCTTAGGGGGGAATACAATTCGGACGCAAGTAATGCGGCGCTAAATCTGTTACCGTTAATACAGTAATTTTAACCCTGATTTCTGCTCGCGGCTCCCTGAGCTGCGAGCAAAAACCAGCATTAAAGATTAGCGTATTAACGGTAATAATGCACACTATTACTGTAATATCGGTAATAGTGCGCAGGCCGCATTACTGCCGCAAGTAACGCGGCCAATTGAATTCCCCCTTTAGTGTGATGTTTTCAGGTGCGCTATGACCGATGTAACAAAAACATTCAAACACAAAACCGTGACATATGTAATAAAAAACTCCCCTCACTATGCATGTATGTATATCATCATCAGCAGCTATTTATATAGCGCCACTAATTCTGCAGCGCTGTACAGAGAACTCACATCAGTCCCTGCCCCCATTGGTGCTATATATATATATATATATATATATATATATATATATATATATATATTTTAATACATAGATCACTTAGATATTTGAATACTACCACTTCAAATGCAGTCTTGAACGTAGCAGTCATCTTGTCTATTTTTCATGTATTTACCTGTATGTATATGTATATATATATATATAGATATATATATATAGATACAAGTTAACCCGTGCATGATACTCATGCATTCTAGTCAAATCAAGCTACTTAAGGTGTTAAAAAGGTTCTTGTCATGCATTTGGGGCTAGGCCAGGCCTCCTCAGGGGAAGAGCGTTGCTTCCCGACGTAAGCGCCCTTTTTTAACGTGGTTTTGTCCACATGTCGCCACCTCATCATTCTTTTCCATCACCTCATCCTTCATCGCCACATCCTTAATCTCCATCGTCTTACTGTTCTAAAACCTCTCGATACACAACGTTTCTGCTAAACACCTTATCGCTGTGCTCAATCAGTCTTCCTTGAAGGGCAGTATTCATAACCTGCACGTTCACATCACTGCTTCTCCGTACTCGTGAAAATGCAACATACAATTGTCCATGACCAAACACAGGCTCTGGTAAATAAATACCCACACGGTCAAGAGTTTGAGCCCTCAACTGGTAAATTTAGCCTTTACTACCCCTCCCACGGGGTAAGGGGGGATGATGGAAGTTAACTGACTTCACTATTATAATTTTTTTGTCAATTAATGTAAGTATACCAAATTTCAGGTCAATTGGATGAGCCCTTTCTGAGAAAATAGTTTTTTCCACACACTAACACACGCCGCTAGGCTTATATATATTAGATATACACCTATTTCTTGATAGCTGGTTATGATTACCTGAAATAAAACTGTATAAGGTAAGATCTTAAAGGGGAACTCCATGTTCAGAGAATGTTGCCCAGGCTGACTTGTTGCTTTCCGTTGCCTTTTAGATGGAATAATGACCACTCTAACCCGCCAAGATTTGAACTTCGGACAAGGTAATTACTCTTTATATATCTGATAAATGCAGCCAGTGTTACGTTTTTGGTTCATACTATATTAATGAACTAGAAGTTAGTGAAACCAAGGTGCGCTTCTCTAAAAGAATGAAATATGGACAAGTGAATAAAATCATTTGAGAGAGTGCAATTTGCATCTCTAACATTTTGCCTCTCAATCCCGTCAGCTCCTGTCTTGGAGACTGGCTCAGTGCTCTTTGAATAGCAAGGACTCCTGGTTTATAACATATGGGCAATAAGCGTTGCAGTGCTGATAGTGGTTCTAAATCACGGTGGTCTCTGTCCTGGGACCGCCTATAGTTCTGCTAGTTGGGGACAGGGAGAAAGTTGGACAAATATAACATTTAAAACCTCTTTCATTAGTGTTTCTTGCATAACACTGAGCATCGAAGCCAACATCTGATTGGTCACTTTGTAATATGGCAGATATGAGCTGGGTGTAATTAATACGCTATTATGTCATTGACTTCTGTAATACACACGTATTAACAGATCTGACTGTTGTATAAAGGTGCTTCACGTGTTGCAGGCTAATAACTGATTTCTCCATTGTTACTCCCCCTAGTGGTGGCAGACATTCTGTGCGAGTTCCTAGAGGTTGCTGTTCATCTAATACTTTATGTCCGAGAGGTTTATCCCATTGGGATCTTCCAGAAGAGGAAGAAATACAATGTCCCAGTACAGGTAGAGGGTTCTCCATTTGTCTTTCTACACCATATGACAAAGTCACCTTTACCCTGTTGCCATTGTAAATCTAGTCCTGATACCCCAGACTCGCTCCTGGGAGAATATGGGGTCAGGCAGGGAATGTGTTAATGACTTCTCTGCACCACACGAACATAACAGAAATCTGCCTCACATTTTATCAGTAGAGACACTAACCCTGTGTCTGATGTAAATACTAAGAGATGCATGTAAATTGTATTTTTGTTGCATCACTTTACCTGGAAAGAGGCTAAAAACTAGTAAAGCCAACGGGCAGAGAGTTCTTGTTTATCTCCCTGTCCCATCAGTCTTATTCATGCGTGGCAACTTAGGTGCAGGGCTTATAGGTACCGTGCGTCGTAGTCATTAGTAGCCAGGTCCAGAGAGATCTGGATAAATCAGATCAGGCAAAAAAAAAAACCATGCACATACATAGCCTTTACACAGGGATATATGGAAATTAGGTCTAATACAGTCTCTCTCGCTCTCTCTCTATATAATATATATATATATATATATATATATATATACATACACACACACACACACACACACACACACACACACACACACACACACACACACACACACACACACACACACACCCATATACTGTGCTAGACACAATTAAGCAAAGAGTATTTCGGAGGTTAGAGTACCTTTATTTATTTACACCAATGTATATAATATTGATGACTTAAACGAAAGAAAAAAATGTGCTTTGACTTGGTTATCATACTACAGAGTGGCTTGTAACAATATCTGCATCATAATAATTGTATATAGTAATATAATCAGTGGTGCCTGGACCAATGTTAATGACTTTTGTTGCAAATCAGTAAGTTTTATTTCTGTTACCCAGTTTGTGATGAAGGCTTCTAGTTGTAGGCCTTCCAAGGCTGGTTGCTCATAACTTCCCTCTTCGTGTCGTTTTCCAGATGTCCTGTCACCCAGAACTGAACCGCTACATCCAGGACACCCTGCACTGTGTTAAACCTCTGATAGAGAAGGTGAGAGAGCACCGCGGCCGTTCTGATGGTGCGCTGAGGCCGCCGGCGGTGCTGAGGCCGGCGGTGCTGATGGTGCGCTGAGGCCGCCGGCGGTGCTGATGGTGCGCTGAGGCCGCCGGCGGTGCTGAGGCCGGCGGTGCCGAGGCCGCCGGCTGTGCTGATGGTGCGCCGAGGCCGCCGGCGGTGCTGATGGTGCGCCGAGGCCGCCGGCGGTTAGATATAGCTGTGTATAGAACGGATTGTAGAGCATCTCTTGCGTTCTGTTGATAAGATGTTATTAACCTTTTCAGTCTCCCTGTCCATTAACTTTATGTCATCTGTGTCACTGCAGAACGATGTAGAGAAAGTAGTGGTGGTTATTTTGGATAAAGAGCACCACCCAGTGGAGAGATTTGTCTTTGAAATCGCGCAGCCTCCTCTGCTTTCTATCAGGTGATAAAGACGGGCTGAATGTTGACGATGGGTCCCTCTACCCATTGTACTGGGCCTTAGAACAATTTTAGAACCAAGTGCCATAAATCTTCTGGTGTTTACTGCTCTCTCTCCAGCTCCGACTCGTTGCTGTCTCACGTGGAACAGTTACTCAGGGCGTTCATTCTGAAGATCAGCGTCTGTGATGCCGTACTCGATAACAACCCCCCAGGTACCTCTCCCGTAACGTCCATTGTGTGGCGGTATCAAAATCTCTGTATAACTCTACGGCTGACTTGTTACAGAGTCATTCATACATACAGCTATACCTGATCTACAGTTATTTATTGCAGGGTGCACATTTACTCTACTAGTTCATACAAGAGAAGCCGCTACACGCAATATGGAAAAGATTCAAGTCATAAAGGTAAATTAAAGGGCACTTGCCAATGCATTGTTATATAGACTCATCCCTTCGGTCTTGTGATCTCCTGTGACTAATGTTGTTTTTATTGTGTTTAAGTTGATGAAATGATTTTTTTTGCTGTATATTTGAAGCTATTCTAATGGCTGCACCTCGATAAACATTCCCCTTTTGCTATCCTGTCTCCTCCCACCAGAGGATGGCAGTAGTGAGAGTTGGGTACCTCTGATACTATGTCATAGTACTACAGGCTGCTGCCACTATGTCCAATACTATCGCCAACAGCCACTTGTAAGGTGCTTTGTGTGAATTATTCCTAACTGTAACATCAAAATGAAGATAATGCTTACTAGGGACTAAATTCCACCAGTTTAATCAGTGGGGAACTTCCTAAATTTGTATCCAATTTAGGAAAGACTGTTAGATACCCCTGGGGGTAGTGGCAAGTTCCTAAAGTGTAAAAAAGCAAAAAAATAAACATACTCTTATTAGGGAAGGAGAAATCAAATATTACAGATGCCAGCAAACATTCTTCAACTCCAACATGTGATTATCTGAATTGAACTCTCTTATTAGACTATGTAAAGTATAAAGAATTGACCTATTAGAGCGCGGCCTTTAATTCCGATTTTATTTATTTATTTTACTACCCTGTAACTGATTGGGAGGATGCACTATAGTCCTTTACTTATTGAGTTTTATTGATTTTATTCTAAATTCAAATGGGTACAGAAAAGAAAAAATAGGGACACAAGAGGTACATAACAAGATTTGGACTTAACTGGTCAGTAGCTGCATTCATTGTTTCTTAGTAAGATTTGCTGTAATAAAACAATGTACTCTGTGTTTGCGTAATAAAGGGTACGTCCTTATAACAAGGACCACGGCGGTAGTATTACCCTGAGACTTGTAATTACAGAATATTTTGGAATGTATCAGGAGTCAAATTAGACCTTCTTAGTCCCTCTGGATCTTATTCCGTATTGTTGCAGTTCAGTCATTTAACTCTGTAATAAATATATACCGGTACTTAACTTGCGGAGCAATAGCTGTATGTGGAACGTTTGAGCCCAATGCTTACATTTAAAGCTTTTCTGTGTTTTAGCTTTATTTTTGACAATGTTGGGGAGGTTCATGGTCTTCCTGGTGTTGTGCAATCATTACTCTAGTGACTACCAGGATATGTCCTATCACGGGTTGGGAGGGTGAGGTGGTAACGGTGTAGGAGAGGTGGTAATGGTGTAGGAGAGCTGTTTTAGGAGATTAATGTTCTACACTAATGAATAATCGTTCGAGGAGTGTGGATACCGCTTTCCACAATGATTTATGAGCATTTCTAAGATATATCGAGTAAGTTTCCTTTATTCCCACATTTTCCCCAACAACGTTTGGATTGGTTTTGACAAATCTTGTGAAACTTACTGGGAGCTAAATATATTACACATATCATTTTTATTAGCATTTCTATGTGATTTACACATTTGTATATATATATACGTTGTCAGTTACTAAGTATTCCTTCCCATTCTTCCTGTATAAAGGTTATACCTAATAAAGTTATTTTACATGTCCGTCCTGGTCTCCGCAGGATTTTCCCTGGATCCTGGCTGATGAGCAGGACGTACATATGCAGGAACCGCGTCTTATCCCTCTCAAGACCATGACCTCCGATATTCTAAAGGTGAGCGGCGCAGGTCCGATACTCATATATACAATAGAATAATAAGTGGCAGACACTGAAAATCCCTACAGTTCAAGAGTTGGGATAAGGAGGTGAATTCGGCACAAAGTGGATTATAATACCATCTAGGTTATTGAAGACAAGGAGCTTAGATTCATCAAATCTTCTAAAAAGGAGAAGTGGAGATGTTGCCCATAGCAACCATAAAAAGTAGAGGTGTTGGCAATAGTAACCAATTAGATTCTAGATGTTTATTTAATTCTGGAACATGATAGCTAGAATCTGATTGGTTGCTATGGGCAACATCTCCACTTTTTATGGTTGCCATGGGCAACATCTCCACTTTTTTGTTTCAGAAGGTTACATAAATCTACCCCATGGTTTTGATTGTTGTGCTATGTTAATGTTACATAGGTTTAATATTTCCAACATATTTTAAAACTTTCAATCCATGTAGGGTTTTTGTTCTTGATCAATTGTATCATTAAATGTGACGTCTCTATTATAGCGTGACTTTTTCAACTACGTCTTCTGTATTTAATGGAAATCTATTTGAATAAAAGGCTTTTCCTAGCCTGTAAGAGGGCAGGGCCTGTTTCTTAAGCTGTACCTACCTATTGGGATGTTTAATTGTAGTTAGGAAACATCTTTGCTCTGCCCCGGCAACGTCCTCACCTGACGAATCTACGGTAATCCCCAGCTCAGTATATTATAATGATGGGGAATTCAGTGGAAAACCAGACAAGGAGAAGATAACTTTACTATCTATAGTTCACTAGATTAGTTTTCCCTTCCACAAGTACACTTACAGGATCCCTAGTTCACTCTTGTGATTGTACCTCTTAGTGGTAGGTAAAATTTCTGTTCATATAGACTGTCTGGCAGAAGTTGCAATTTCAGTACCTCTTGTTAGAAACCACTAAGAGCAGAACCTAAAAAGTTTTCACAACCTTCAAACTAAAATTTCCTTTTGTTCTCATCAAGTCAATGTTACTGTAGCTCCAATACCTGCTTCCTTTTATTTCTAAATTTAGATGCAGCTCTATGTAGAAGAGAGAGCTCAGAAGAGCACTTGAGACCAACGTCCATAAGTCCCTCACATCATCACATCTGAAAATCCATGAGACACCAAGAAATAAATATATCTACGGTACAGTCCGAGACTGCAGTGAACAAAATATTGATATAGAAGAGACCAGACTCGTGGTGGATTCATGGTTTTACTCAAGTGTCACCTGACCCGGAGATTGTATGCGAAGATCCGCATTATACTAGACTTCTGCTTGGCATTGGTGGATCGAGCCTTCGTTACCATCTATCTCTAGTATTAGAAGACTCTTTGGTACAACGTTCTAAATACTACTTCTTACAGAATGATATGACAGGTTTAAAAAATGTTCTCCACCACGACGCAGATATTTATACCAACATTTGCAACGTTTTCAGCAAAGAATTAAAACTTTGAGAAGGAAATTGTGATTCGTTCGTGAATGACTTAGACACTTGTGTATGTTTATTTATTGTATATATTTGACCTCATTATTATTGCAGAAATACATTGTTCAATTTTACAGACATACTTATTAAAATAATTCTATACCGTCTTTAAGTACATAACTTTATTTTTTTTAAGGGTTCAGTAAAATACACCGTCATTTACTAAATACAGAGAGTCACAGTCCCTTCGTTTGCAGCAATTTTTTTAATATGAAAAAGAACTATCCCCTAATTCTCTGCTTGTAGACTCACACAAAGTATTGGGAGTCTCATATTTCCCCAAGCTTCTAATTCACGTTGGGGAACATGTGACGTAGATACGTTTTTGCATATATGGAGCGACTGCCCAATTTTTTTTTTTTTTTTTTTAATTTTTTTTTGGGGTGACAAATCATTTTGGACCTTACTGAATAGGTAATCTATGTTCTGCTAATAGTGTTTGTTGGGCAGCCCCATAAAATTGCTTAATGGTGCTATGATAAAAGGACGAATGGTCCTATAATCCCTAACAGAATGCACAAGCGAGAAGCAGCGTTAGCTGTTTCCTTATCAATTATAAACTGGTTCAATTAATATGATACCATGATAGAGATGAGGCAAAAGTTACACTCCAGTGACTTACTAAATAATACCCGAGTCTAAATTCTTTGATTCTAAATGACAGTGTAAATATCCTAGTGATCCATGGAAAAGATAAATCAATGTCCCAATAATAGAAAGTCTTTACTAACGCGTTTCTCCGCTTTTGCAGTTTCATCAGAGATGTGGCAGCGTATAGGGTGACATTTAATCTCCAGCTGATCCTGGTTCTTTGAAAAGCTACTCACAATCATGTACGAAGAGACAACAAATACATTCCAAAGTAGAAAATATACTATCATCATCATCATCATTTATTTCTATAGCGCCAGCAAATTCCGTAGCGCTGTACAATTGGGACAAACATTAATAAGACAATACTGGGTAATACATACAGACAGAGAGGTAAGAGAACCCTGCTCGTAAGCTTACAATCTATGGGACAATGGGAGTTAGAAACACAAGGGTATGTGCTACATCATATTGCACAATGGACCAGCTAGAATGCAAAGGTAAAAGTATTGAGTGGGCTGTGTGTGTTGCAGTGTTGGTCAGAAGGTTGTTGTCTTGCGTTAGCTGTGTAGAGGATGGTAATAGGGTAATCTAGGGAAATTAAGATGATGGTTGAGGAATATCATAACCTTGTCTGAAGAGGTGGGTTTTCAGTGAACGCTTGAAGGTTTGAAGACTAGAGGAAAGTCTTATTGTGCGTGGGAGGGAATTCCACAAAGTGGGTGCAGCCCGGAAAAAATCCTGTAACCGAGAATGGGAGGATGTGATGAGAGTGGAGGAGAGACGTAGATCTTGTGCAGAACGGAGGTGTCGAGTAGGGAGATATTTCGAGACAAGTGAGGAAATGTATGTCTGTGCAATTTTGTTGATGGCCTATACGTTTGATTCAACTCTTCATAGAATATACTACAATCATCATCAACATTTATTTATATAGCGCCGGCAAATTCCATAGCACTTTACAATTGGATAAATCAAACATATCTCTATGACATTATATAAAAAAAAAACTATTTCTAAGTTGGACTAAATCAGTGAGCAAAGTACGGAGAGGACAGGAAAGCTCAACCAGGAACAGAACAGAACATCTCAATTGTAACATCCTAAATCATATTCAATAATAAATACATTAACAAACTTGGTTTTGTCATACCTGTTATGTTAGTGGTAATCTTCTGCATGAATATAATATATAATTAGGGATGTGCACCGGCCACTTTTGGTTTCTCGTGTTTTGTGTTTTGGATTCAGATTTGTTTCGCAAAACACCTGACAAAAGGTTTTGGTTCTGATTTATTTTGAAAAAAACATAAAAAGTGCTAAAAAACAGTTTTGTGTTTTTTTTTTCACTCCTACGCTATTATTAACCTCAATAACATTCAATAACAATCATTTCCACTAATTTCCAGTCTATTCTGAACACCTCACAATATTGTTTCTAGGCCAAAAGGTTGCACCGAGGTAGCTTGAGCACATAATGCCAAAAAAAGAGGTACAAATGGAATTGTTCTGGGCCCTCCCTCCCACCCCTCGCGAGATTTGACGCGAGACTTAGACGACAGAGCCTCGTTTTCATTTTTGCCCGCCGGAAATATCTGAACAGTGCTCGGATCCCGTTCGGCACTGTTTGGGTGGGCTTGGATTAGCGGAATCCGAGCCCGCTCATCTCTAAATATAATGTAATATAATTGTTTTTTTTTTAAGGTTATAATTTTAAAGAGCTGGGTAAAGATTCCTTGAACCCAACTATCTCTAGTGATATATTCCTGTAATCATTATTGGTTGTCCTCCGACACACATATAGTTCCACACACTGACCTAATAGTAAAACACCACACGCTCGAAAAAATCCTTTATTAGAAATAAACATTCACCAAAGCCCCCCGATCCTGTCTTTGTCGCACTCCTAAATCCACAGGGTTCTTCGGTCCTGAAGTTATCCGGAGTCTGAAAGCAAAATGAATGAGAAGGGGCCTATCCGCGAATAGCCAATCAGAGCATCTGATTGGCTGGAGCGCGAGAAAACCTCTCTGATTGGCTACTCACATACTCCACAAGGACCAGTGGCGGATCCAGGGGGGGGGGGGCGATGGCAGCGATCCCCTTCCCTAGCAGGGGCTTGCTGCACAGTATGTGCAGGTCCGTTCAGCAGTGACAGTGTGCTGCCCGGCTGCTCTTATTGTGTTTTAAACATCAGAAAGGGGCGGGGCCTAAATCGCCCCGGGTAAAGTTATTGTCTAGATCCGCCCCTGACAAGGACTATGAATAAACTTTATTGTTTTTATTTATTGAATGAACTTCATCAATGATCTACAGTTTAGATCATTGATTCAGAAGTTCAAAGCTGGAATCACACTTCCTCTCTAAGCAAAGCAGGTAGAGCAGCACAACAAGTATTAGTTCAATTGAAAAAAAGAGGATTAATGCAGCATCTGGCGGCGTTTCCATTATGGGCTTAGTGTGAGTGTAGGCTGGCCCTTGACTCAAGGGTGCCCTTTGCCGGCCTCTGGACTTATAGACCCAACCTGCACCCATGGCTGCCCCAGTTTTATTGTTCACCGACATGGCGGATAGAGTCTGGGGTTGTTGTCCCTGTATTCCGCCTCTGACGCCTCCTCTCTGATGACCCTGTTACTCGCTCCTCCCCTGCTGCTCCCCACTTATGGAACCCTTCCCCACCCGACCAGACTCTCCACCAACCTTCACATTTTTTAGAGCTCTCTAACAACTCACCTCTAATCCCTCTAGCTCCTATAGTCTCAGCCCTGCCCTCTCCCTCTAGATCGTAAGCTCTGGTGGACAGGGCCCTCACTACCCTGTGTCTCATGTCCGCATCTTCTCAGTCAACCTCGATTGTACTTGCTCTGATTTTAGGTGTGATTTGTTATAATAATTACACCCACTACAGAGTGCCCTTACAAATAAACGATGATAATGATGACTGCAGCGCTGGTAAACCATCGCCCATATTGAAGCAAATGAAAAATTGCATGCGTACTTCAACCCTTATAACAATGATAGTTGTACATTGATAGGGTTACTGTTATCAGTAAATCACTGGCACATCAGCAATGATACAGTCTACAAGGGCCACAGACAGCTGCATATACCCATGGGGGGTTATGGAGAGACCCCCAAGCAGAATTGTATTCTGGAGAGAATAAATACTCTGGGGATTTGGGTGACATCTTACTGTAGCTTGTATTAGACTGGAGAGTTTCTGTTTAGTGTCAGAACATCCTGCTCAATATGACTCACTGTCTAATTTTACTAACTGCAGATAAGTTTCATTTTCTATTCCACCGAAAAAGGACCTAAAAATTGATGTAGCCGCCCCAGCTTCTTCCTGGGAACTTATAAATACTGTGAATTATCACTTGCACAGTACAAAGGTCTCTTCTTCTCTCTGCTGGATGGGGTTTTCAACCTCTGTGTTTCTTCGTAAGAACTGCACAGGACCAGTTCACCTCTTTCGTATGTATAGACAGTCGCCCCGTTCTTCTTTTGGTATGCTGGATGTAACTATGTATTAATGTTCTGTAGGCACTGACAGGCTTACAGTAACATTACTGTGATTATATATACCTGCTGCAATTATTACTTTCTTTTCTTCTGCATGTATGATTACACAGTACCACTTCCTTTGTGTTATCTATCTCACGCTTTGTCCCCTTATTCTGTAAGTTTTTGTTGGAATGTTTTTTTCCTTGTTGTGTTTGCTTAGGAAATTTCATCATCTGTATATATGTTGTTGTCTGTATGGCATAAATTCCTGTGTTTGTTTGTATTCTTTGTAGAGCTGGATTTAGACCTCATGGGGCCCTAGGCAATATACTGGTTTGGGGCCCCCTCCCTGAAAAAAATCATAGCACTATAGTTTTTTAGCATAACATATACCCCTATTCAGGGGCTGGCTGGCAGATTTTAGCCCTGGGGGGCAAGCACATAGCAGTGGCCCATAAGCAGCAGCCTATTTTTAAAGGGTGGTCTCACCGCCAGCCCTGGGAGGGCCCTCTGGGGACCGCTGGGCCCTAGGCGATTGCCTAGGTTGCCTAGTGGTAAATCCAGCCCTGATTCTTTGTATGTACAGAAACACACTACACTTTCCTTGTGTCACAGGCTTGAGATAATTCTCAGTATCTGTCATTCCCCCAAATCGGCACTGCCTTACCTAAATTGGGAGAGCGTGATGTATGCTATACATAGGGACAGCTGCACAGTACCACTCCTCATTCTGTATGATGTAATTCAGTACCTGTTCTTAGAGGTAAAGGGTATTTTTTTGTTAACCTTTAAACAATTTTAATTAATTTTACCCTCCTGGCTTCCCTATTTTGTTTTTAGCAAAACCTTTATATCATCTAGGCAGAGTTGTTTATTTTGCTTCCCTTAGATATGACACAGATCAGCTCCGTATGGCTTTATTTGCCCACAGTAGGTTAAACACTGATCAGCCACAACAATAAAATAACCTGCCTAATATTTTGTAGGTTCCCTTCGAGCCACCAAAACAGCTCTAATACGTTGAGGCATGGACTCCACAAGACCTCTGAAGGTGTCCTGTGGTATCTGGCACCAAGACGTTTGCAGCAGATCCTTTAAGTCCTGTATGTTGCAAGGTGGGGTCCCCATGGCTCGTACTTATTTTCCAGTATATCCCACAGATGCTTGATTGGAATGAGATCTGAGGAATTTGGAGACCAAGTCAACACCTTGAACTCTCTGTCATGTTCCTCAAACCATTACTGAACAATTTTTGCAGTGTGTCAGGGCGCATTATCCTGCTGAAAGAGGCCGCTGCCATCAGGGAATACCGCTGCCGTTGCGTACTTGGTCTGCAACAATATCATCATCATCATCATTTATTTATATAGCGCCACTAATTCCGCAGCGCTGTACAGAGAACTCATTCACATCAGTCCCTGCCCCATTGGAGCTTACAGTCTAAATTTCCTACTATAGACACACACTCGCACACATACAGACAGACAGAGAGGGAGAGACTAGGGTCAATTTTTTGATTGCAGCCAATTAACCTACCAGTATATTTTTTGGAGTGTGGGAGGAAACCGGAGCACCCGGAGGAAACCCACGCAAACACAGGGAGAACATACAAACTCCACACAGATAAGGCCATGGTCGGGAATCGAACTCATGACCCCAGTGCTGTGAGGCAGACGTGCTAACCACTACGCCACTGTTTAAGTAGCTGGTACGTGTCAAAGTAACATTCACATGAATGCCAGGACCCAAGGTTTCCCAGAATAACATTGCCCAGAGCATTACACTGCCTCCGCCAGCTGCCTTCTTCCCATAGTGCATCCTGGTGCCATCTCTTCCCCAGGTAAACGACACACACACACACCCGGCCGTCCACATGATTTAAACAAAACGTGACTCATAAGACCAGACCACCTTCTTCCATTGCTCCATGGCCCAGTTCTGTCTCTCATGTGCCCATTGTAGGTGCTTTCGGCAGTGGACAGGGGTCAGCATGGGGACTCTGAACGGTCTGCTGCTATACAGCCCATATGCTACAAGCTGTGATGCACTGTGTGTCCTGACACCTTTCTATCATAGCCAGCATTAATTCTTTCAGCAATTTGTGCTACAGCAGCTCTTCTGTGGGATTGGACCAGACGGGCTAGGCCTTCGCTCCCCACGCGCATCAATGAGCTTTGGGTGCCCATGACCCAGACGCTGGTTCACCGGTTGTCCTTCCTTGGACCACTTTTGGTAGGTACTGACCACTGCATACCGGGAACACCCCACAACACCTGCTGTTTTGGAGATGCTCTGACCCAGTCATCTAGCCATCACCATTTGGCCCTTGTCAAAGTCGCTCAGATCCTTACGTTTGCCCATTTTTCCTGCTTCCAACACATCAACGTCAAGAACTGACTATTAACTGGCTGCCTAATATATCCCACGCATTGTAACAAGATAATCAATGTTATTCACTTCTCTTGTCAGTGGTTTTAATGCTGTGTCTGCTCGGTGCATATGAGATTGCCTCCTCATATTTGTATATTTTAAACTATGTGGTGCATTGTTCCTTATATTCTTAGAAGCTTTTCATCTAGAAATCAAGGTCCTGATTCATTAAGGCGCGTAAATGCCGATTTTTGCATAAAATCGCTCTGTGTCCAAACCATACACCAGAGAACGCAGCAACGTCCAATTCTTCGAGCGCAAAGGACCTTTACTACAGCCTAGGATTTCTGGGGGAGGGAGCTTGGCGTAAGCATGTAGTCGATGTACAATAAGGGTGTGTCTAGCTCAAGCACAGGTGACACTGATTTTTACTTTTTCTGTGCGTTCTATTGTGACTTTATATTCCACATATGTATTGAAGGTACCCTGCAGTGTAAGTGTATTGTGTGAGCACAGTGGACCTAGATCCGTATTCATCAACAGACGTATCTTCACATCCGCTCCTTATTGAATACAGACGTACGTATGTCTGATTTACATGCAATTTAAAAAAAAAAAAAAAGAAGCACGTTCGTTTTGCGTGCCTTAATGAATCAGCCCCAAATATTTATTATTGTATTAAAGTTTGTTTTGTTAACTTTCTTGTTTATTTTTTTTAATGAAGGAAAAATAAAGGGGTGTGTTGGGTGCAGTGTATGTAATGTCTGGCTGAGGTCAATGTGATTGAGAAGGGGAGGAATAGAGTATTAGGTATTAGTATTAGTATTAGTATTAGGTATTATTCTCACACATTGTAGGAACAACAGTAAAGTATATACCCTGAAATGAACACCATAGTAAAAGATCAGAGTTTTTGTTAATGTTAAAGGATTTGACAGGGAGAGACTGAGGTTTGTTTTTTTAGGAGAGCTCAGCCTGGTTTGGTCCACTTCTCTCTGCCTGGTAATTAATGTGGATCCCTATAGACTAGGTCACTCGGCTACATAAATCAATATATTTATAGTTACAGATTGAGCTACAACAGTAATAGATATATAAAGGGTTGATCACACTGCAGAATGATTTAATATCATTGCAGGGATCAGTTGTCCACCTGTAGATGATTATATAGATATTATCCAGCAAACTCACTCACTGCAGGAACACAGGGAGAGGAGATGTTTCTGATGCTGCAGATTTCCTCATTCTTCCCAGGATCAGCTGCTGGTAGATCCAGCCCTCTGTGTGACGATCATTCCCAGGGCCATGCATTAACCTCCTGCATGCAGGACCGGAGCGGAGATCCACTGACTGCACTATGGGGGCACAGCAGAGCACGGAGCGCAGGTGAGCTCTCCATGACGTCACTCCTGCAGCTGAGCTCTGCATGACGTCACTCAAGTCAGCTGAGGATATGATATCACAGGTAGAGGCTGTCATTGGCTCCCCAGTGGCTGTGGAACTGTAGGTCCCAGCATGCCCAGAGAGTTTACAACAGAGTGAAACCACCTGAGGCTCTGTTTATGAGGTTTGCATGCACTGCAACCTCCAAAATTGCTGGCGGGTGTTATTGCAGCTCCCTGCACCCGGTGGGGTGTTTTCCCAAATGGCGCACTATGAAGTTACCTTGTGAGTCTCTTGTGATTTGTGCTCCAACTTCTTTATCTGCAAAAGCGCATTGCAAAAGTTTTGATTTTTGCAATGAGTAAATGAAGTTGGATGACTGATTTCATAGAGGGGGGGGGGGGTGAAGAGGTGAACTTACATAATACCCAATATTTCTTTAGCCTGTTCATATAAAGGCATCAGATCAGCTGGCACTGTGGGCACACAAGGCAAGGTTTGTCTTTATTTATTTTTCAATTTAAATAGGTATCTGTAGTTATTTGTGGGTTAAACCTGTTGGGTCCAGCTATTTGACAGTGGAAATTCACAGGAGGAAGTGACATAAACCCCATTTGTATATAGCCTGGTCCAACAGAGAGAAGTCTATTGAAGTTAGACTCAAATGACACAAATTAGTCAAACAATGGTTGTTTGGGGGCAATCCTGAAAACCTGCAATGTATATCTACTGTTTGATCCCTTCCAATGAAATAGATTTCTTTGCATAGACCTCTAACACTTTGTCTCTCAGGGGCTCGTGGAGTCGGTTGGACCCTGTTCATCTCCCAGAAGATGTTTTACTGAAGATCTTGTCCTACGTCCCAGCCCCCGGCCTCATCCACCGCTGCAGACTGGTCTGTACCCTGTGGAGGGACATCGTGGATTCTCAGACACTATGGAAAATAAAATGTCAGCAAAGTGGATACATTGCAAAGAATTGCCTAAAGCACCCCAAAGATTGGAAGCATTTTTACTATATATCCAGCTTGAAACAAAACTTGTTAAAAAATCCATTGGCTTTGGGTAAGAATCATATTTGTTTTCTGATGTTTTCTATTTATTTACAATCTGTTGCTTTCTAATCACCCCCCCCACGCATTTTACTTGTAATGAATTAAGCATTCTCTCTCTCATTGAACTGTTTACAGCAGCACAGAGTATTTTTATGAGATGATTGTACTGTCCTTCTTGCTGGCAGTGAATTGTCCGCTTGTGCTACTCTGTGAGGGCAGGATTGCACATGATAGGGGGAAGTGTCATGGTGTGAGGAGGGGAATGGAGGTTGCTGGAAGCCACAGACTGAGAGTAATATAGTGGAAGGAGCAGGGTCCCCCAGCAGCACAGAGTATATCAGGAGATGAGTGATTGTGTTAGTGAGGACAGGGCTGCGTGTGACAGGGGCAGTGACATGATGTGAGGAAGTGAATGGGAAGCCACATAACCCTTGATAAAGTGGGGCGTCACCATGCAGGCTGTGGAAGTAGTATATATCCTAACCACCTTTATTGATTGACAACAATATGATGGTATATATGCCCTTTTTATAAGCCATCCATAACCTATGTCTATTTTCTTTATTTTAGAGGGTTTTCAGTTCTGGAACATAGAGCTAAATGGAGGAGATCAGTGGGCGGTAGAAGACCTGGCGGATGATTCTGGTCTAATTTTTAAAGATGAGAATGTCACCAAGTATTTTGTTACTTCTTATGAGTAAGACACCATCTTTTATGGATACATACATTTTACGGTTTGTTTGGGTAGGATCAGAGCATCTGTTAGGCTAGGTACACACTATAGGAAAAATGATCAGTGATTTACAAACGACAGGAAAAACAATATATCCCGATCAGCATGCCGATTCATGTGTACAAACTGTACATGATTACCTTCATATCTGTGCTCCTCATCTGTGATAACCATTAGCTGGCCATCAGACCGTCGCTCAGCAGGGAGCCGCCCCATGCTCTCAGCCTGCATTCCAAGGTATGTGTGCCTGTCACCACCCCCCACATCTGTCGTTTCAATTCTGCAGAGTGCATACACACTGCAGAATTGGAACAACGTCGTTCCATTGCTGAACGAGATTTTCAAGTCAGTTTTAAAATCTTGATCTACAATTTCAGTGACTTTGGAAAGACCATCAGTCATCATTTTACTGTACACATTAGAGCGATATCGGACTTAACGTCATTTATCGTCCGATTGACCCAATCATTGGCTGAAAACACTGTAGTGTGTACCTAACCTTAGTCGGCATGCTTCATGTATTCCTCATCTGATTTGAAACTGTGGGCGTGATAGACCAACTTTCAGCCAATCAGATCATCGGAATGTTCATTGGCACAGAGTATTTCAGGAGACGTGTGTGCTGTTCTTGAGGATGGCACTCACGTTATTGTGTCTGGGGGGGACAGGGCTGCATGTGAGGAGGGGAATGGGGGCAGTAGAGGAGCCACTGTCACAGTTAGATAGTGGAACGAGCTGGGTCCTCCTACAGCACATAGCAGTGGGGGGGAGACTCCAACTCGAACTGGTGCCAGAAAACTAAATTAAGTTCATACAACTTTTTTTGTTTTTGTTTTATTAAATATATTTGTGTTTTACAGAACTTGCAAAAAGTCTCAGCTCATCGACCTCAAGAAAATGGGATATGGGGAACAATTTATGGATCTCGTACAACCAGATATTGTGATCAGAGACTGGTGAGTGGAATTCACGTTGTCTGTTTTCGGACCTTGTGGGAGTAAAGACATCTGATTAGAGTACCGCGTCCTTCCCACGTCTCTGTACAGGTTTTCAGCTAGAATAGATTGTGGCTGTCAGTATGAAGTGTTGGTCCGGCTGCTTTCTAAAAAGAAGAGACTCTTAAAGGAGTTTAAACCAGACCCAGTGATTATGGAGCAGTGGAGTGAAGGCCTTTGGCAGCAGGTGAGAAAACTATACAATATAACCCATTAAATGAGTTTTAGCTTTAATCCAGTCTGTGCCAGGCTCTAATGTCGTTTAATCCTGTGTAAAATGAACATTTCACAGAATGAGAACCTAATGTAATTAATAGCTGAAAGTAATCAATTTAGGGTGAGTAATTGTCTTGCGTAATATTCAGCAAATATATCCTAGCTGATCTTCCATTTGAACGCGGACATCAGACTGTCAAAATGCCGTTCAACCAAGTATCAATGTCGTTTGACGGTGGAACGCCCGTTTAATTAGGCCACTAGTACTTAATCCTATAATCTATATTTGTGGAATTTAATTCCAATCTTCCATGGCTCTTATGTAACTGTTCTGCTCCTTTCTCCTCCAGATGACACACACCTTTAGTAACTACGGTCGAGGAGTGCGGTTTATTTATTTTCAACATGGAGGACGAGACACGCAGTTCTGGGCTGGCTGGTATGGGGTCAGAGTGACAAACAGCAGCATCACCCTAGAGCCGGAGGACCTCACCACCTAAACCCTGCATCATAAACCACGTAACTGAAGCTCAGGTTCTCCATTATAATGGTATTATGTCCGTGTACGTCACAGCAATGGCGGTATAGCTTTATATCTCCTAGGTCCTAGGAGTATCCTGATCATCATCTGCCCCAATCCCAGCTCAATTGCACGTCATACATAGTTTCCTATTACCTTACATGCGTTTTCTGCTCATGTTGAGTACAGCCATTATTATGAATGCAGGGAGAGTCCTGCGTCAGGAGATTATTTGATGTATCTTCGTTGCAGAGCTCAGGGGTTAGCATGGGGACAGGTCAACCATCAGGAAGCTAATTAGATCCATAATTGTATGCATTGCTCCCTTCTTTATAGAGTGCCCATCACTCTAATCCAGGCCTGTCCAACCTGTGGCCCTCCAGGGTTTGTGAAACTACAAGTCCCAGCAAGTCCCTACAAACTACAAGTCCCAAAGGCTTAGAGTGAGGGTGTGTGGTTTTTATAAAGCATAATAAATATATATATATATAATTTTATTTATTTTTTGGGATGAGTTTTGACTGGTTTTCTATAGCTAATGGTTTCAATATGAAGTAATCTATTTAAGTATTTACTGAAAACGGCAATGTAAGGTTTTCATGGATAAATAAGAAGTGTAGAAGTTATTCTTAGCGCAAAACCATGACAGTGGTCATAGATGTGTAAGCTGCCTCTGAAGGGGATACATCTGTATTATGGATGATTGGGACAAAACTCAGAAAACCTGTGCAGCCCATTAACAGCTTGTAATGGCGGATGACCCCCAACAATGCAGACACTGATATTGAGTGCTGACACTGATATTGAGCGCTGACACTGATATTGAGCGCTGACACTGATATTGAGCGCTGACACTGATATTGAGCGCTGACATTGTGAACCTGGTGCGAGTTCGATTTTCTTTTCCATGAAATGAATTGTTTTTAGTGCTGTACAGGTATTAATCATGCGCTGGTTGAATGTAATCTTTCACATTTTGATAATTTGTGATAAACACTGTCTGCATTTAAAAAATGAACGCACGGGAATCTGACAATTTTGATGTCCTATCCTGCAGTTGATTATTAACTTTTGGCGCCTTCTTGAAGATATGTAAATATATATTAAAGAATACTCTGCATTATGTCATAAATCTTCTCATGTTTTTTTTGCTTTTTGATGTTCATTGACATAAACTTTAAGTATGCAAATGAGCCCTGTCCCCATTGGCTGCTTAGATGTATGTAAATATTTAATGTGGCTTGGGTATGGTTAGGGGAAGGCAGAGATAGCATTTACAACACCCGTGTGGGTCCTCCGCCCCTCTGAGTACCTGCCCCAGCATCACAGAAATAGTGGGGCTGGTAATTATAGCGC
Organism: Mixophyes fleayi; assembly: GCF_038048845.1. NCBI lineage: Eukaryota > Metazoa > Chordata > Amphibia > Anura > Limnodynastidae > Mixophyes > Mixophyes fleayi. Next base: position 90,831,548 of record NC_134412.1, on the reverse strand, counting down.
TGTTTTAGCCTGGGGGAGGGGGGGGGGGGCTTGGCTCAGCAGTCTATTCGGAACATTTTAAAGGAATAAAAGTGCATGTAACCCAGTACCCAGCCAAGGGAGCCTACTATGGGACACTACCCCCCAAAATAATCCAGTTACCTGGAAAGACCCCCTGCCCCTTTCCAATCACGTGATTTGCCGTAGCACATTGTCTACAGTCTAGGAGTATCATTAATACTGTAATCTTCTGCACAGGATTAATAATATGTATTTATCATCATCATTTATTTATATAGCGCCACTAATTCCGCAGCGCTGTACAGAGAACTCACTCACATCAGTCCCTGCCCCATTGGGGCTTACAGTCTAAATTCCCTAACAAACACACACAGACAGAGAGAGAGAGAGAGAGAGACATGGGTCAATTTGTTATCAGCCATCTAACCTATCAGTATGTTTTTGGAGTGTGGGAGGAAACCGGAGCACCAGGAGGAAACCCACGCAAACACGGGGAGAACATAAAAACTCCTCACAGATAAGGCCATGGTTGGGAATTGAACTCATGACCCCAGTGCTGTAAGGCAGAAGTGCTAACCACTTAGCCACCGCGCTGAGTGTATGATGAGCAGCTCAGTTTACTCACCATGGTCTTGTGTAATGCTCACATTGTGAAAGATTGCAAGAAACCAGATCCGTCCAGTAGAAACGCTTCATCGGCAGAATTTGGTATATTGCATCAACGGAAAATATCTCCTGACTGTGCAAACACACTTAAAACTTGCCACAAAATTTGGGAACTCTGGTTCTCATATACTAACATGTCTTTGCCTCTAATGTATATTAGAGGTGATATGTGTATCTATCATTATAGAAACAGAGCCCAGCAGTCTTACAGACAGGAATAATCCTCTCGGGTCTGGCGGAGGCGCCCGCCAGAGACTGCGCAAAGTCTGAGTGCGCATTTATTTGTCTGTTATACATTATATTGTAACTTACGTTGTTTATACGCTGATCCCTGATCTTCTCACTGCTGTTATAAATAAAATAATCAGCTTCCTTCAAATGGCTGCAGGAGGAATTTCATGAGGAAAGTGAGGAGGCAGATAAAGCATATAGTACATAATGTAATCTCTCCTGTTAGAGTTAGTCAGGGTCACTTAATCAATGATCCCAAAGAAAGTGAAAAATTATAATGAATTAAAACTTTTTTTTTCCCTTCAAATTACAAGAATTTTAAAGAGCCGGGTAAAGATTCCTTGAACCCAACCAGCACCAGCTGGTTACCACGAATGCAGGGGAGGGCTCCGTCTTTGGGACTGCGGCTTTTCCCAGCACCCCTGGGTGGATGGGGGAACGAGGTGACGTTAGAAAGACGTAAGTTTAGTGTGTGGAACTACAAGTCCCAGCAATCCCTGGCAGCTATTACCTCCTAACCTGCTGCAGAGGGGTGAAATAGAGCATTATGGACTGCAAATAAGTACAAACACATCTGTTATTTCTTGTATATATCATTGTTAAATAGTCACTTATAATAAGTACATTCTGACATATTGCTGCTTTATTAAAGATAATTGTGTATGTTAATTAGTATGTACTCTGTGTACCAGACACTCCTGCTAAGCACACAATGCTGGGGGCCATGTTTATTTTGGTATGCCACTCAAATTCATACGGAAGTCACGTGTCTCCTGTTCTTCCTTCTCATATTAATATATTGTTATTACTTTTGCACAGAAACATTTCCAGATATTTTCACGCTATGTTTTGAACAGAGAAGCTGCATCTTCCTCTCAGTTATATTAGAGATGGTCCCGAAAAGACGGCGGGGAGGAGGGTCAAGCTGCGCACACTCAGACCTAAGAGCAGGTCGCGCTTCCTTCTCACAAACCGGCTGGATAGTTGGGCCCCACACAGATAGAAACGTTATAGTTCCGTTAGTACCATAATTGGGCTGAATGACCGTAGGGCAAAGTTCCGTCTGGTTCAAGAGGACCACACACAATTGTTACTGGGGGTTGAAGGGTGACCAGTCTTTTAATTCTGTCCCATCAAATGAAATCTAACAGGATTAGATTGTGTCCGTACAGAAGCGGACGTCACAGGTGACAATGTTGGACCAAATCGGTTACTAGCCAAGTGGCTGAGCAGATTGGGCCATATGTTGACTGCTTTGCAGACATGGAACAGACTTTAAATTGCAGGGGAGAAAACAAAAAATCACTTTAACTGCTTTCATTGTATTCTGGATATTACCAGCTGGGCATAACCTTAAAGTGCAGATCTCACCTGCGTACAGTACAACCCATATATTATAGGTGCACACTTTACACTAAACTATAATAACCAGACACTTGTTTTCATTGTACAACTTGCACTAGACAACTGGCTAATCACTAATGACTAACTGTGGTTCTCTGCATATTTTGCACCTAACTGTGCAAATGAGCCCTTATGTAGGCTGTCGCTTTGGGAGCTGCAACAATATTATATTAAATGATATAAAACAAATCTGCAAAGTAATTTATCGAGCAAGGTTTATTCAGTAAAGACTTCAGCACTAAGGTTGGGAGCGGACAACTATTTCTTGGCTGAATGGACCCGGCTGACATCTATGTTACCATTCGCACCACACTCCATCCCAAACGCAGGTAAAGGAACTGTACTTTCCAATCAGCCCCTTGTCTACGAGGGAGACACATTTATGGCTGGCAGATGAGCGTAAACAATTGCAATAAAAAAAATTTGCAGCGTCCTGCAAAAGTTTTATTCTTGGTAACATGATGCAAGCTGGGAACTGGCCAAGCAGGCGATGCTTTCACGGATACACAATATACAACATAAAATAGGCTTCACATCCACTAAATTACACAGCGAGAGCCCCAGGCTCCATGGTCACACTGCTGTTGGTCACTCTTATCCCATACCAGCCCGCCCAGAACTGGGTGTCTTTCCCGCCGTGCTGGAAAAGTATGTAGCGAACGCCTGGACCGTAGTTCGTGAAGGTATATTCCATCTAGGAGGAACGAGAATACAAAACCTTTGTCAAACATTCACAGCACAGATTGTTACAAAGGCTCTTCCCTGTTACTAATCTGTTCTCTCACTAAGTGTATTTACCAGATTCCATACAATCAGGAAGGTATAGTGGTCGGTGGGCATATCCTAACAGCTACGTCCTTTCAACCAGTCACTATTTAGTGTTAAAATATACAGCATGTGAGCTCCGAGGGTGCCCGTGTACCCTGCTACATTTGTATATGCAATGAGAAGACACTATTCTTCTGTGAGACAGATACACTATAGGGGAACAGTATAAAAGGACATGTCCAACTGTCCGCTGGAACTACCTGGTAAATACAGTGCTGTTTACGAGTATAACTATCATTTATGCTTGGCCATAATTATTATTGTAGATTTGTGAGACGTCACAGTGCTCCGCAGCGTTGTATTTAGTAAAACAGGACATACAATGTAGACAAAATAAATGCAGACATGAAAACAAAGGGTATGAAGGACCCTGCTCATTAGAGAGCTTACATTCTAAGTGCAAGAGGGCACAGCTGAAACAAGAGGAGCGAGTGTGGCTCAGAGTGGAGATTAGAACAGGTGTGAGGATGCGTTAGTGTGAGCAGTATAGGTGGGAGTAGGGTAAGCTCTAAGATAGAGATGGGTTTCCAGAGAGCGTCTAAAGATGTGAAGTCTGGGGGAGAGTCTGATTGAGCGTGGTAGGGAATTCCTGTGGAGCAGCACGGGAGAAGTCTTAGGTGGGAGTGAGAGGTGGTTACCAGAGATGAGACCTCAGTGTACCATCCTATGGTCTGGCATATCGGTCAATAGTGCATATGTTCACTACACTGGGCAGTCCCAATTTATGGGTGGCATTTCCCAAATGAACATGACCCAATTTATCCCGATTTTCCAATCAGAACGTTGGCCAGTATGCATCTGGCACCTTCGATTTGTTTTCTAGCTTCGTATATATTAAATGGGCTTTGCACCTTCAGATGACTTATTCATTGGCTTCTAGGTGCCCTTGTACAAATTTTACTTAATAGATTGTTTTATCTTTCTAGTCTCCTGCTGCCTTTATATCATCCAAGCTGAGATTTTTCTTGCCCTTGGTTAGGACACTTAGCTTTGCTGAAAAGTAGGGAATAAGGAAGAAAAACAGGAAGCCGTGAAATAATATGGTTGGACATGGAGGAATAGAGCATTAATACCTGAGACCACTTTGCATCGCTCCATTGCGGTATAACAATAGGTTCTGGCTGGAACTCTTGTATCACAATATTATCTTTTGACAGCAGTTGTACAACTAACTTGTACTTGCACCCGCAGTCGTGTCTCGCTGCGTACCTAGAGGACAAGACGAGAACACACTCATCAAAGTGTATCGTAAGCCCCTACCCCGGCCAACTGCTCAAATTCAAGTGCGATTGGGCCTGTACAACCATAGGGGGCATGGTGATCAATACATAAAACACTTGCCAGTCCTTGATGACTATTGCTGGCTGCATAACATCCATCCACTCTTCATAGTAGCCTTCCGCCTTCAAGTCAATAATCTGGGATTTCATACACAGCCTGAAAAACAATATATCAAGTGCATTAAACATTAGCATACGTATAAACTCCAGAAAATTGTAGCCTAATAAATGACAATTAGATATTTATTAGAGATGCTCAGGCTCAGTGCCCCGAGAACCAAACACACCCGAACTTAGCAGATCAGAGTACCGAGCCGGCTCAGTACTTTTGCGCGCCCACGGAATTAAAAATGAGGCAAAACGTCATCGTTATGTCGTCGGATCTCGGGAGCTTTGGATTCTATAAGTACCGCCCTCCACAGCGTTCTAGCGCCATTTCACAGGGACACAGAAGGGGTAGCACAGTTCTTGGCAGTCTCTAGTGCAGTTGGGCAGCGTCATAGGTAGAATAGAAAGAGGAGGGGTAGCAGTGTTCTTCAAAGTCTCCAGTGACATGCAGGAGAGCTCCATTGCTCCATTGTTAATTGTCATTGCTGAAATAGAAATAATAGGTCTGGCAGGCTTGGTCTTCTAAATCTGCAGTCTTTGGTTGAAAGTGTATGAAAATAATATTGTGACCTGTGAGGTGGTCAAAATTGACTGCAAATTACTTAAAATTAGTGTTAATGAGGTTAATAATAATGTAGGTGGCAACAAAATCAAAAATATGTGATTTCAGCAAACAAAATAGGGAATTTAGGGGGAAAAAAATAAAATAAAAATTGGGATCCAGAACCAAAACACAAAGTTAATCCAGATCCAAAACCAGAACACCGGGGTCAGTGAACATCTCTAATATTTATTAAGGTCATCTGCATATAACTTATCATTTATGTGTGTAGCTCAACAATACTAGACAGCGCTTTCCAGAGAATACTGAATAATTCACATCAGCCCCTTTCCGGTCTAAATTCTAAACTCACTTAAATAAAATTGCAGCAAAAAAACATAGCAGGTACTAACAAAGTAGATAAAGAGGCGGTGGACACGAGACGTGAAAGCTTACAATCTAGAGGGAGGGGGCAGGTGAAGATAGTAGGGGGCTGTGAGACACATTTTGACATGTTAGGTGGACAGGGTAGGGAGTGATGTGGGGTGGTCTAGGAAGGGGAGAGTAGGCAGGAGTGAAGAGGTGGGTTTTGAGGGAACGCTTGAACGATTGATGGTTGGGGTAGTCTGGTCAGTCGAGGCAGTCAGTTACCTAGGTAGGAAGAAGCGCGGGAGAAGACTGGAGGTGGGAGTGAGAGGAGAGGTCGAGCCGAGTTGTAAAGAAGGACTAGTTGGGAGATGCATGGGGGATAGGGCAGGTGCGAGAATACCTGAAAGAGCATGTGAGCGTAGTTTCTCTGTTTTATTTTAAGAAACTTTGCATTTATATTCCTGAATGTCAAAATGATCACATTTTATATTTAATAAGCACCGAGACCTTTTGTCCTATGAAATCTCAATTCATAACATTCTGTCTTTGTGTTCTTAAAGAATTCACGCGTCAGCTAAGGCTTTGTTTACGCAGGGAATTATTTGGTTTACAGTAGCGCTGATTAAATTATGCTGCGGTTCCATTTTTGGGATAAGTTGTGAAGTAACTGAAGACTTCTTAAGACTGTCAGCTCTTCAACTAAATCCTTAGTGGTAACGGGACTTTGAGTTTAATAGCGAGTGGGAGATAGATCTTTGGGTGGGAATTTTAGTCATGTTTAGACAGACCAGGTGGTCTTGTTTTGATTAACCCTTTCACACCCACACGTCACGTCTGCCCAGGTTAATCTTGCTGTAACAGGGTGCCTTAAAGAAAAACAAAATATGACTTTTGTACTATGATAAACAGGCTCATTAGTGTTACTACAACCTTGACCAAGGCACAATTAGGTAAAAAATAGAACAGGGGCTTAGCTAAGTAACTGCACATCATCGTTTAATCCTCATTTAGTTCTGGGTCAATGTATTTCAGTAGATCGAAGGTACTTTTTTTTAAATAACTAAGCTGCTAACAAGTCTTAGGAACCCCATAAAAAAGCGTGAGCGTTACATAAACATACCCGTAAGACGTAACAAAGTAATTTTTAACTTTTTCATCCAGCAAGGGCTTGCCATGTTCTCCTGGGAGTCTCTCAACTTTCCATTTATCTCCTCGATCTTCAATTTTATCCCAGAACTCAAAGCCATCTGCATGGAAAACAGAACACAGCTGTGGATATGCGTGAACACCTGGCCAAAGGAAAAAGGTGGAGTTTCCCATTGCAATCAGAAAATGAAAGCAAAGATCTGATTGGTTACTATGGGTAACTCCCCCCTTTCCCCTCTGCACAAATTCTCATTATGTACCTCCAGCAAATTTCTTAGGACAATAGAAAATACTGGTGGCCAATTACAAGCGGACTAAGCACTGGAGTGTAATAGGATTATATCAGCATTGTAAAAAAATGTTAACTGGACTTCAAACACAAATAATTTCTTTATTAGAACAATATTAAGTGAATGAGCAGACTCCTTTATTCAAACTACACTATATAGACAAAAGTATTTGGCCACACCTGTTAATTATTGAATTGAGGCGTTTCAATCAGACCCATTGCCAGAGGTGTCTAAAATCAAGCACCTAGCCATGCAAACATTTGTGATACAAAATGGGTCATTCTGCAAAGCTCAGTCACTTCAGGCGTGGTACTGTGAGGATGTCACCTCTGCAATAAGACCGTTTGTGAAATTTCATCCCTGCTTTATATTCCACGGTTAACTGTAAGTGATATTAGAAATTGGAAGCATTTAGGAACAACAGCAACTCAGTCACAAAGTGGAAGACCGTGTAAAATCACAGAGCGGGGTCAACGACTGCTAAGGTGCATGGTGCGTAAACGTTGCCAACGCTCTGCTGATTCCATAGCTGAAGAGTTCCGAACTTCCACTGGCATTAATGTAAGCCCAAAAACTTGGTGGTGGGAGCTTAATGGAATGGGTTTCCATGGCCGAGTATCTGCATGCAATCCTCATCACCAAGACCAATGCCAAGCGTCGGATAGAGTGGTGTAAATTATGCCAACTGTGAAGTTTGGTGGAGGAGGGATAATGGTATGGGGCTGTGTTTCAGGGTTTGGGCTAAGCCCCTTATCTCCAGTGAAGGGCAATCTTAATGCTTCAGCATACCAAGTCATTTAGGACAATGCTATGCTTCCAACTTTGTGGCAACATGTTGGAATAGAAAAAGGTCCCCAAACATGACTGTGCCCCAGCGCACAAGACAAGGACTACAAGGACATGGTTTGATGCGTTTGGTGTGGAAGAACTTGACTGAGTCACACAAAGTCCTGACCTCAACCCCATCGAACTTCTTTGGGATGAACTGGAACGGAGATTGCGAGCCAGGACTTCTTGTCCAACATCAGTGCCTGACCTCATAAATGCTCTACAGAATAAATGGGCACAAATTCCCACAGAAACAATTCAACATCTTGTGGAAAGCCTTCAAGAAGAGTGGAAGCTGTTATCACTGCAAAAGGGGGACCAACTCCATATTAAAGTATATGAATTTGAATAAAAATGTCATTACAGTCCCTGTTGGTGTAATGGTCAAGCGTCTGAATACTTTTGGCCATATAGTGTATGTATCTTTGCACACCACAAAAAGTGATTCCATAGCGCAGGAGCTTTGCATGATCATTAGACGTTATTTGCTCTCAACAATAGTGAAATCTTCAGCTACAGTGTTCCCTACGACACCAATCGGATGACATGTTCATTTGGTTGGTTCTCAATCCGTCACTGGTACATATCACACTCATTTTAGAGCTTGTGAAAGTTAGGAATCATCAGCACGGGTTTATTTCAAGTCTAGTATATTTCATTACGGAATTTTAAAACCACTGATTTACGTGTGCCGAGTTCTCTGTATGGTGCTGCGGAATTAGTGGCGCTATATAAATAGATGATGATTATGCACAGTGTTCCCATAGTTTTGGGAAAAACAACCCACAACCCATACTCACTTGTCAACCAATAACTGAACACGGTATAGAAGCACCAGGAACGATGATAGTGTTTCCAGCTTTACCAATGTTCTGCTATGGTTATCATTAGGTCTCTTATATAAAACTAAATCTGGGTGCATCAGGAGTCTGTGGCTCATTTTACTATATCTTGCAGGAAAGACTCAAATGCAGTCACATGACATCACAAATTTAAAGACTGCTTTGTCACTTTAGCTTTTTGCTTCATGAATGATCCCCTCTAAGTGATTAAAATAAAAATGACTTTAAAAAAAAAAAAAATAGCCCACCACCCAACCACATTGCCATATTTCGGCCGAAGACGGCATGCCAGAGTAGGAAGTGCGCCCATGGGACGCTGTACGGCTGAGATGATCTTTGATCCCGGAGTCGTTCTGCGATAAATAGTGCAAAAATGCCTGGGGCATAATTAAACAACAAAAACAAAACAAAGATCCCACCTAATAGAGACCTGGTAAAGACAACATAAAGAGAATTTGAGAGGTCCTACCTTCAGCACATGGGTTCTTAAGTAAATTTCTTTTCATTAAGTTGAGAAAATAGAACATTCTCCAGCTCGGTGGATACTTAGTACATTGCTTTGAAAAATATCCATCCTGTTGGCATTTAGTCTTCCATAGAGTGTGCGAGTCAATAATATCTCTCCACAGAGAGCAGACCGGTCGGCAGCGGAGGATCAGGTCGCGGCCAGGAACGGAGGACAGAATTTCCACTAGAGCTCCGTCTGGGACATCGTCAATAGTGGTCATCTCGTTTACTGCACAAATCCTGGAAACTACGAAACAGGAAGTGTAACAAATACAGATTAACAAAACCAGGTATTGGTCATGCAGTATTGAAAAATCTCTATACTACAGTCAGAGCCAAAGCCTAAGGCTGGGTACACACTACAGGGTTTTCAGCAGATTATAGGGCCAATCACACGGTAAACGAGTGTTCGGCCTGATAACACATTAGTGTGTACGCTGCCACAATGAACTATTATTGTTACAAAGCTCATCACATCGTTTCATTTGATTTGTAAACCAGACTAAAAGTCTCGTTCAACAAAGGAACGATGTCGTTCCAATCCTGCAGTGTGTATGCGCTCAGAACCGGCAGTGTCCATAGATCTCTATGGAGTGTGCAGAGTCACCGTCTTTTCAGCCGATGGTTATGACAGATGAAGAGCACAGATCTGAAGTAAAATCTTGGAACATGTGTTTAGTGTGTACACGTGAATCGACATGCAAAACTTTTTTTTGTTGTTGTAATCATTGGTAAAATCTTTAAAGACATCGCACCAGGAGAAATTTTCTATAGGGTGTACCCAGCCTTAGGCAATGCAGTCACATTATTCCTGATAAAATCAGCTATAAAACTGTGCACCTCTGTTGTGTACTTCCTGCTAGAACACCTCATAGAAGTGCTGTTGGAATGGGCTGTCCTGTGGGCAAACGATCTTGTGATACTAATATTATTAATATATTCCTAGATGAATATTTGATATCTCTCGGGAGTTGACTCCTGACACAAACTCATGCAGGCATGTAGCAAAGGGAATATAGAAGCAGTAGTAAGACTGCTGCACCAGAGATGGGGGGGGAACTGCTGCACCAGAGGAGGGGGGGGGGGGGGGGACTGCTTCACCAGAGGAGGGGGGGGGGGGGGAACTGCTGCACCAGTGGAGGGGGGGGGGAAGGGACTGCTGCACCAGAGGAGGGGGGGGAACTGCTGCACCAGAGGAGGGGGGGGGGGGGGGAACTGCTGCACCAGAGGAGGGGGGGGGGGGAACTGCTGCACCAGAGGAGGGGGGGGGGGGGGAACTGCTGCACCAGAGGAGGGGGGGGGGGGGACTGCTGCACCAGAGGGGGGGGACTGCTGCACCAGAGGAGGGGCCTTCTAGAATTTATAGAACACATATATTGTGATCAAGACTGAAAATAGAAATTACGAAAAGAGAAAATGAAAACCAAACCCCTGCACAGATAATCCCCTAAAAAAACAAACAGACAAAAATACCGACAGACTAAATGGACCTGCAGGTTCTTTCTAGCTGTAAACTTCAAGTTTCTATCATCACCATGATATTCCATCAGCCCAGCTGGTGCCGTAAGAGCCAAACACAAAACACAAGTGGTTTCTGGTGGCCTTAACAGTCTTGTATGTGCAACACATACATGTCTCATGGAATAAAGGCTTCCTTACAGACACCTGCGAGCTGTGTGGAGTCTCAGTTTTTGAAGTTCCCAGATATGTAATACATTCTATTAGGAACAGTTTCTGGTTGGCATCATCATCATCATTTATTTATATAGCGCCAACATATTCTGTAGCGCTTTACAATTGGGGACAAACATAGTAAACTAATACATCTTTATAAGACCGATAGATAAGCTGCGTAACTAGTAAAGGTCGCAGGAAGTCGCATCCAAGCCAGCGCAGTAAAGTCACTCGAAGTTGTGCATATTGTATCCGAGATTAAGGGTGATGTGTGGCCCTTCTGAAGCTTAGAGGGCCCCCCATGTGGCCCCTGAAGTGTTTCAGGGTTCCTATCACTGATCTACAAGAACAATCTAATTGACAGAGTATGGAATGAATCTCACCCCTTTCTAAGCCACAAACATATTTTAGGTATTAATGATACATTACCACTGGGTTCTGATACTGGCTTCAGGCAGATTCAGACTCAAGCAGATCAGCAGCATGGGTTTGATACCTTATGAAAGAGAAAGCAAGTCAGTACCTGAGGGTATACATAAGTGTGTCATTTCTGTCTGTGACTTTCACTTTCATATTACATTAGGGGGATTTCTTAATGTACATAATCCCACCCCCAAGTTTAAAATAATTATTGTTAGAAGTTCTATCCCTTTAAAGATCTGTCCCTAAAAATGTCCCTATTTATGTCAATATTGATCAAACACAAAGTAAAGTTCCTTTTTTCAGTATATCAGATAGAAGTACCCCAGTCAGACATTTATAAAATCAGTCTCACTGAAATACTGTGCAACCAGGCCCGAACTGGGGTGCAAGTACCAGTTTATTTGTTGCAATTACTACTAACCTTTTGTATAAACATTTCCCCAGTAGTTCAGCTGATAAACACACACACACACATAATATATATATTTTATATATATATATATATATATATATATATATATATATATATATATATATATATATATATCCCTATTTTTTCAGTATTGACCAACCTAGTACTTATAAAGAAAGCTTATGCTGGAGGAGTACTTCAAATTAAAAGAGGGTATTATAGTCCGGTTCTGTAAACCTGACTTGATGGAAGCTGTAGTGCTCCGAGGTGTCCTGATAATTATTAAAACCAGAAACGTAACATTATAACCATGTTCAGTAGCCATGTTATAATCGGGGTGTAATGCCCCAGGTCCCCCTGTAACAACCCTGCATGCATGCTGCCCGTACATTGCAAACAGTAACTAATCCGCAAACCTGCAAAGTGGTTGTGAAACTTCCTGGTCGGGGGAATCCCCGGCACTTCCTGTACGTGTTACAATGTATCACTGCTGTATAACCAGGTGTTCCCCTCACCTGTCACATGACGTCACTGCCCGGCCGCTGTTCTGTCTGCAGATGTTAGTTACACGTTCTTCCTGTGCTGCTATATCCTGTATATTAATTAGTGTCTCCCCACCCCAGACCAACATGGCCGCTTACTGTGTAATCAGGAAGAAGGAACAGTGTTAGGAGTACAGATAAACGGAATCCGCATCTATCTGTCCTGCAGAGCTGCTGAATACCTGAATCTCTATAGACTTATATACTATTGTCTCTGTGGTTACTCTCACGTTATAATGAGTGCATAGCTGCCTAAAATAATTACTGCAGGGCCGGTGGTTCCAGCCTGTCATTCTTTATACTTCCTAGACATTGCTTAAAAAAAAAAAGTTAACCCTTACTAGAAAAGTCACAGGATTGTCATGGTAAGCAACCGGGTACTGTTTTCATTTTGTGGGGGCGCAGAGGTGAGCAAACTGGATTGGCATCAGAATAGGATCATCCATTACGGAACCCAGGATACTACCAAAGGCGCAGTCTCAGGGGTCCCTTTCTTGTCGGTTATGTCATACATTCTGTTGGCATTGGCAAACTCAGGATTTGTAGAGGGGAGTTTCCACACCACACTGCCAGTGGGCGTGACCAGCATGTATGGGGACGTAGCTATAATATTAGACAGTGCTTGGCTGCTCTCCAACTCTTCCTATCCCCGGCCCATAATATACATGGGCAATGCTGCGTGCACTACTGTTAGGTGCACACAGCTCTCCATTTTCAAGCAGAGCCGTGTGAAGCGGGAGCAGGGTGCAGCCACCTCAATTATACAGTGTCCCAGGGTTGGAGGGGGGTTTCCAGGCACTAGGTCCCCCTCGGTTTGCCTATGGTTGGGAACTGCGTCTTTGGGGGTCCCAGAACAATGTACTCTAGTCAATTGGGACGGCTCACACATGTGCCAGTTTTAGAAACTGGACCAGCTACGTGGTGTCGGGCCCGAATAGAGGAGAACACTAAGCGGTATTAGCGCTACTGAGCTAATAGGTGCGGAGTCTAACGTACCCCTGGTATTCACCAAGGACCCCCGCAGGGAGGTTTGGACTTTGCTGCACAGGGTACGGAGGTCGCGGTCCTATTAGTCAGTTGCCGGTGTAGTGAAAGAAGGGTCAGACGGTCCGGGTCAAGCCAATCGGTATGCGTGGTACAAAGGGAGAATCCAGGAGAATCGTCAAAACTAGCCAAGGTCGCAGGAACACAGTGGGGCACACAGAAAGGAGAATGGTCAGCAAGCCGGGTCACAACAGGGAGGCAGAATCCGAAGGATGGTCGAGGAAGCCGGGTCACAAATGGATGAGCAAACACAGGGGAGCTAGAGGCAGATAACCTGTTAGTCTGGCACCCTAATGGCGCCAGAGCCAGGTTTAAATAGGAGGTAGGAAGTGGCAGTGATTGAGGAAATCAGGCACTCCTGTGCCGATACTAGCATCCTGTTGCCTAGCAACGGGACTGAGCTGGGCGCATGCACCCGACGGAGCTGGGGGGCGCGGCATTCCTGTTGCCCGGCAACAGACCGTGCTGAGCGGCAGAGACAGGCGTCCGTCCCCGAAGAGTGGAAGAACAGCGGGGACGGCGCCTGACATGTGGTAAGTTCAGCTTCCTTGGCAATATTTTTTTGGTGGTGCTGATAAGTGATTTAGTTAATTTAGTTTTTATTGCTGCAATAAAAAAGTATCATACTTATCGCTGCAATGGGGCTCCTTAGTTCATTATCAGATATCATCGACAAACATCAGAGCCACATTCTGTTTTATGCTTTAAGACTAGTGACTGAAGCTGACACCTGACTGTCATTGTCACTTGTCAGTGTCAACCCATTTTTAATGCTTTAAAAAAAATGGAAAGAAAAAATAAAATAAAAAAGTGACGTGTATCATCATTATCATCATCTATTTATATAGCGCCACTAATTCCGCAGCGCTGTACAGAGAACTCATTCACATCAGTCCCTGCCCCATTGGAGCCTACAGTCTAAATTCCCTAATATAGACACACACTCACACACAGACAGACAGGGAGGGAGACAGACAGACAGACAGGAAGAGACTAGGGTCATTTTTGATAGCAGCCAATTAACCTACCAGTATGTTTTTGGAGTGTGGGAGGAAACCGGAGCACCCGTAGGAAACCCACGCAAACACAGGGAGTACATATAAACTCCACACAGATAAGACCATGGTCGGGAATCGAACTCATGACCCCAGTGCTGTGAGGCAGAAGTGCTAACCACTAGGCCACTGTGCTGCCCCACAGTGTGTATACAGTGATCCTACTTTATTTGTGTTTTATTAACAGGGTCTGGCTGGGGTAGGGAGCACAGGGGCATCTGCATGGCCAAATATTTGTGGACACTCCTATTTAGTGTGTTTACCCATTTCAGCCACACTTATCATCAGACCACCCAACAAGAAAGGGACCGCCGAGTGCAGTAGACTGTACATATCGTCTGTTCTCATTTGCAGCACTCACTACTGGATTCCAAGCTGCCTCTGGAAGCAACGTCAACACAAGAATTGGTCAAATACCAAACATTGGAATGGTGCAAAGCACACCACGGTTGGTCTCTGGAGCCGGGGAAATGCCTTCTCTGGGGTGATGAGTTACGCTGCGCCATCAAGCAGTTTGACGGACGAATATGGGTATATGGGGAGAACGCTTCTAACCCGAATGTGTACTGCCGACTGTAATGTTTAGTGGAGGAGGAATAATGGTCTGGGACTGTTTTTCATGGTTTAGCCTGAGCCCTTAGTTCCAGTGAAGGGAAATATTAATACTCCAGCATACAATGACATTGTAGTGAATTGTGTGCTTCCAACTTTGTGGCAACAATTTGGGGAAAGACTCTTTCTTGTTTGAACATGACAATACCCTGTTCTCAAAGCGGGGTTCATGAAAATATGGTTTCCTGGGTTTGGTGTGGAAGAACTTGGCTGGTCTGCACAGAGCCCTGACAGCAACCCCGTTCAGCATCTTTGGGATGAATTGGAACGCCGAGCGAGTCAGACCTTGTCACCAATGCTCTTATGGCTGAATGGAAGACAATCCCCACAACCAAGTTCCATAATCTAGTGGAAAGCCTTCCTAGACGAGTGGAGGCTGTTATATCAGCAAAGGGGGAACCAGATACCACAGGACACCTTCAGAGGTCTTATGGAGTCCACGCCTCAATGGGTCAGAGCTGTTTTGTCGGCCTGAGGGGGACCTACACAATATTGGGCAGGTGGTTTTAATGTTGTGGGTGATAGGCGTATGCTCTAATGGTTTCCACAGTTAATTTAACTCATCCATGTTGCAGTGCTCACTGGTAATACACGACAATTAAACTGCTAATTTCAAGAACAGGTTTTTCAGCTTTAAAAAGTTATCACGTTTCCCTACAATAATTGTGTCTGTCTCTTCATTTCTGCTTCCCAGTCAGTTACACGTGATCAATGGATTGATTTTTAAAAAGAAAAGACCATGTTTTATACGGCCCTTCACCTGACCAGTGCAGATGCATCGACTGCAGGATGATGTCAGGGGTGGGGTGGGTGGTGTTTGTTCTGATGCAGTCTGTAGCAGCTGCCAGGAAGTATCCTTATAGGAAGAGACTGAGAACGAGCTGGCAGTGTTGGGAAGACCGTCCCAGGAGCTGTTTCATCTGTCTCCGGATCCCGACCTTTCTGCATCGTTCAACAGCTGCTGTTCGCTACGTCAGTGAGTACAGTCTGTAGGTGAGCCATACTGCTGCAGGCCGTGGGTGTGTATGTTTTCGGGTGGTCCCAATCCTAGTACAACACCCAGTTTGAGGCCTTATTAAAAATAATTTTGCAAACAAAATAATTTGCAACGATGGTGATCAGCAAAGCATCAGCCCTAGTAAACAGGGTGTGCAGAGCAATTTCACTACTTGTACTTCAGAGTAAAACAGGGCAGAGGATTAGAGGTGAGACTGCAACATTTATACAAGGTAAGTAGCACTTCTCTTACACTAGGTCAGACCTGCTGCAGAACAATCCCAAGGAGCCGTACGATGGACGTAAACAATTTGTGATTTTCTGCTGCTCAATAATAAGACAGGTTTTCTGTGGACATTTTTGTAATTATCCCCCAATCGCTGCTGAGGTGTCCGACCAGAACTTTTAGGTAGACTATGAAACATTTATGAAAACTGGTGTAAAGAAAAATAAAAGTTGCCGTTGCCTCTAGCAACCAATCAGGTTTTAACTGTCGTTTTCTAGTGCAGATTTGAAGATAACAGTAAACATATGTTTAGTTACTGCGGACTTTCCACCGTCTTCTTGCAAGTTGTATGGTGATTATACTGAAGTAGTTATATTTGCCGCTGTATGTGCATCGTCAGAATGTTCCCCATCGTAATCTAATACACAGTATTGTATCATGTTCAGCATAAAGAGAGTATAGTGATGTAAAGTTATGTTATATATTGTACCTTACTGAACTGGAAACCTTTTCCTAGGACAAGTGGTCCAGATAGCAGACACACATTGGTACAAGCTGTATTTAAATAAAATAAGATCTGTGGTTGGGATAGGGCAAATTCTAGATATATACGGACATATATATGTTTTTGAGGCATTAAGACAGACTGCTGACTATCTATCTGACCTGTGTAGACTTATGGTTTAACAGAACCAGTTCACCCACCTCCTATAACCATAACTCCCAACATTTCTCCTTCACGAATCAGGAGACTACCCAATGAAGGGGGTTGTTTTGTCCAGACTGGAGCATGATTACACTGGAGGAATGTCACTTGCCCTAGGGGCAGAGTACTCGGCAATTTTTTGTCTAAGTTGAGGCACCTTATAATGATAGTGTCAAAAAATGAATGTATAAGGGGAAATTCTATTGTGCGAGGTTACACTGTACAATAGACAATAAACGTTCTCACTAATCTCATTAAATTAAGTGCTTAACTCTTTCACTTCCAAATTGCTCCATTTAGAGGGAGTATTGGTGGATGGTGCATCTGTCAGATCAGGAGGGGCTTACTGCTACAACGAGGGGAGCAGAAGAAGACATCTGGATAGGCCGCTGCTTTTAGAAAAAGATGGCAAAAAATCTCATCAAGAATTGCTGCGGTGAAGGTTTGTTATTTTTTTTTTTTGCTTCCATTTGATTTTATTTATAGCTTGTCAGATAGCACTATATTGCTATTGTATTTTGTGTCCCTCGGCTCTGTAACTCGCTGCAGGCAGACGTAGATGCATTCATATACAGAAGTGGAGGTTGCTCAAATTTATAGGCTCATAGCAGGTGTTTAAAAGGGTGGGGTTATCCTAAAATGAACAAACACACAGAAAATTCCCCCAGCACACTGCTATAGCCAGCAATAGACCTGCCATTTCTACTGTAGATCAAAATGCAAAAGTCTTAGTTGCACACATTTCCAAATGTATGTTAAAGCTACCCACCACTCCATGGTGGTTTTGCTAATAGGGTGGTCCTAACAGTGAGAGTCCCATATATTTGGGCCATACATATATGTGTTTTTAAATTGAGAGCTAACTTACCAAAGAGGTACCCCAGAAGCCTGTAAACAGCAATTCAGCACCAGTACTCCCCTCAGCTACTAACACCAACATTCCTCTCAGACAAATACAGATGAGGAAGTTGCTCAATCAATTTATAGTCTCATAGCAGGTGCTTGAAAGGGGGCGGGGTTATCCTAAAAGGAACAAACGCACAGAAAATTCCCCCAGCACACTGCTATAGCCAGCAAAAGACCTGACATTTCTGCTGTATGGCTTTAACATACATTTGCAAATGTGTGCAACTAAGACTTTTGCATTTTTATCCACAGTAAAATTGGCAGGGCTTTTGCTGGCTATAGCAGTGTGCTGGGGGAATTTTCTGTGTAGATGCATTCCTATCAGGGTTGGAACTAGACATTTGTGGGCCCCAAAGCAAACATTTGGTAAGGACCCACATGTACCACCCGAGGGTCAAAAAGTAATATATATATATATATATCTTTCACAGGGATAGTGGGTCCCCTCAGTTGTAGTCCCCCATAGCAGCTAGTTATGTCTTCGGTTTGTGTTAAACACTTACCAATCGTTTGATCGGAGCTGAATCAAACAGCTCCCAGGCACACTAAAGTATAGTTGGTTGTTTTGGGTTGGGGCACATTTTTTGTGGTATTTGCTGCAAGTTATTAAAGAAAAGGCTGAAAGGGTTTCATCATACCACGCCAGACGATGTCCCAACCGATATCAGTGCGGCTTAGCAGAACACTAGGTCCTGTTCCTTTTTGTGCCGTGGAAATTGGGACTACCCTCCAGAAAACATGCCAGCTGGCAGATATATGTTTGCCGTGGCTACAAGGAGACTTAGGATGCATTTACACATCACTGACAGGGTTACCCAAGGCCTAATTATAAATTATATTTTGATCTAGAGCTTTATTAAAAGATATAACTGACAAAAACGTTGTGTTTTATAGAGGAGCTAGAGTGTTGGGTTGACGTTGAGAATGGTGGCGATGGATGGAAAGTCGAAGATCTTCCGGGAGACAATGGAGGAGACTTTCCATCAGATGAGGTCAGCAAATATTTTGCATCATCCTTTGGGTAAGTATACTACATACAAAGCACCTGTTATAGCAGTAGCCATTTAGAATTTAATGGTCCTTTTATTATTATCCCACATGTATGTAGCACCAACACCACTTTGTACAATCGGAGAACATTAAACAGATCAGTGCCTGTCCCAGGGGAGCTCACAATCTAATTTTCCTATTGTACCGACACAAAACACATATCAAGGCCAGTTTTGTTAGATGCCAATCAACTTACCAGTATGTCTTTGTACCATGGGAGAAAACCAGAGCACCCACAGAAAACCCACCCGCAGATAGCACCCTGGTCAGACTTAAGCCCAGCAAGGCTAGGCAATGTTAGCAGCTCTCTATTACTTCACATAAAATTGCGATGAGTTTTATCATCAAAGGTGCCACAGTAATAACTTTTTCACTATTGTACAGTTGAGATTTGTTTCACCTTTTTGTCCCTGTAATCTATTTCATATCATATGAAAATTACAGTTACCTTGTATCAAAGCCTATGGGCTAAATAATTAGCCTGTAATAACTGATTTGTTGTCTTAAAAGCTCTCTCTTTAAGCGCACTGCCTAGTTTTTTTTCCGGTGCGTCTAGAACAGTGGAGGCCAACAGGTGGCACTAGAGCCGAAAGTGGCCCTCCAAGTCTTCACTTTCGATCCCCAGCTCCTTCCAGTTTCAGTGTTAGATTAGTTTGTTATAAGTTGAAACACTTGTTTACAACGCCTGCTGACATGTTATTACAGATAGGTGTCTCTTTTTCTTTGTTTAAATGCAGTGTTTTAACTTATTATTGAGATTAAGAGTAACGTGCGGCACTTTGAAGGTCAGGTCCAGGCACAGGGTCAGGAGCAGGCGGCAGGCAGATATCCTAGTCAGGTAAGGCATAGGGTCAGGGCAGGCAGCAGACTGATAGAGTACTCAGGTCCAGGCACAGGGTGTGAGACAGACAGCAGGCTGATAGTGTAGTCAGTTCCAGGCACAGGGTCAGGGGCAGATAGCAGGCTGATAGTGTAGTCAGTTCCAGGCACAGGGTCAGGGGCAGATAGCAGGCTGATAGTGTAGTCAGTTCCAGGCACAGGGTCAGGGGCAGATAGCAGGCTGATAGTGTAGCCAGGTCCAGACACAGGGTGAGAGGCAGGTGGCAGGCAAGTAGCCATAGTCAGGTCCAGGCACAGGGTCAGAGACAGGCAGCAGGCTGATAGTGTAGTCAGGTCCAGGCACAGGGTCAGAGACAGGCAGCAGGCTGATAGGGTAGTCAGTTCCAGGCTCAGGGGCAGGCGGCAGGAAGATACCATAGTCAGTTCCATGCACAGGGTCAGAGGCAGGCAGCAGGCTGATAGTGTAGTCAGGTCCAGGCACAGGGTCAGAGGCAAGCGGCAGGCAGATAACCTAGTCAGGTAAGGCACAGGGCACAGAGACAGGCAGCAGGAAGATGACGTAGTCAGGACAAGGCACAGGGTCAGGGGTAGTCAGCAGGAAGATAGCCTAGTCAGGTATGGAACAGGGTCAGAGGCAGGGGGCAGGAAGATAGCATAGTCATGTCCAGGGTCAGCAGTAAATAAATAGGTACAAAGAACAGGCGACAAGGACTAGTAACAGAACCTATTCTCGCCTTCAATAGCTGGTAGAGGCAGTGTTATAAATCCTAAGTACAGGTGTATTTGCTACTAGCAGAAG
This sequence comes from Mixophyes fleayi, assembly GCF_038048845.1. Classification (NCBI taxonomy): domain Eukaryota; kingdom Metazoa; phylum Chordata; class Amphibia; order Anura; family Limnodynastidae; genus Mixophyes; species Mixophyes fleayi. Next base: position 90,811,223 of record NC_134412.1, on the reverse strand, counting down.
AACGAGGTTTAACGATGGCATTGTTGGGATGAAAGATGTTCAACACATAGCTGCATCTCTGCTGGGAGTAAGACACTAACTACATCAATATATTTAGAGTCTGCAGAAGCCAGGACTGTACCTCCCTGTTTTGCTCTTTGTAATTGACCTCAACTACACTTTGTAAACATTACAGAGCTGTCATTATTTGTCTCTTTCTTCCTCTGGTCACAGTGACCGAGCCAATGATTTTTTTTTCTTGTACCTAGAAAGCTGCTGAATTGTTGTACAGCTCCTGCGTTTGATATTGTAGCCACTTATTTTATAAATGAATTACTAGTGAGAAGGGGAGAAGACGCATAACCTGAAAATGTTTATTCATGATCACATCTACATTGTAAAGTGATCATCTGATTTCAGGTGGTGCAGTAAATCTCAGGTCCTCGATCTCCTTAATGAAGGATATACAGAAGAAATATTGGACACCAACCAGCCGAGCATTGTGGTCAGCGACTGGTAAGAGCACAGGTTCTGCATGCTATTATCTGGATATATATAAACATATCTACATCATTTACATAGCCCTCCCTATTACTCAACTTTACCTAATTCAAATATTTTCCTCCATCACAACCCTAAGTATGCGGAGGACCCGGAGGTCTTTAACCAACAAAATCACTGCCCCCCAGCTACTATTGGCTTATTTAGCAATGAAGAGGTCGTCCACGTAACCCAAGATCTTTCGGACCCTCACCCAACAAGCAGATATGGCTCCTGAAATATCTGCAGCCGACCACACTCCAAACACTGCTCCACTTAACTCTGCTCTCACCACGTCTATGGCCATCTCCCAATGCTCTATTTCCCTGGAAAATATGGCCTGAAACTACTGATCCTGCAGCATCTGTGTATAAATGCAGCTCATATTAGCAACCATCTCAGCTTGTCTGACTGACCCATACTCTGACTGTCCTCTTAGCCAAGCTGCAGCTTGAGATCCGTCCCATGGAAATGATCCTTGTCACAAAAGTTAGCATTACATGAGCCCTGTTTCCTGATCTGGCCACTCCTGATTCCTGGCCCATGGCTGAGCTCTCCCCGGTTGGTGGCTCCCGTCCCTGGGTCTCCCTTGCTCTACCGTTCCTGACATATGCTCCTTGGGCCTGATGCCTACTGGTTTTTATAGCTACGGAAGCCACCACAGCTGGTCTCCTGTCTGGAGATACAGTCGTTCTACCACTGACTGGTATTGTTGCAACCGTATTGGTCCACCACACACTTCTCTTCTTGAAGGAATGCCTTCTGGCCTTCCTCTTCACTGCAACCAACCAGAAGGTGTTGCAGCCCTCCAGTTGTTTGGCCTGATTCTGATTTCAGAATATTTCTCAAGCTGCCAGGCTGCTGGAGATAGACTGTACTCCATAGGTGCCCCTGAAGGGGGGAGCCTGGCCTGACTAGACTGGCTCCCACTCTTCTCTTCATTTTCATATCCCGAAGGTCTTAATCCACTCTACACTTATTTCAAGAGCAGTAGCCCTAAGTTGGGTTGAAGCATCTCAATATCCACCGTGCTGTGACAATAACATGAAGATGCTTTCACTGTGCAAAGCTACCATCTGAAGACATCCCAATCCTTCCAGGTATAAATAGTCCCACTAAGAACTTAAACCCTACCCTTAGTTATCTCATCCAACCCCTACTTATTCCCAGCACAGGAAATGCCAGTCAAAGCTATGGCATGTCCACGAAAAAGCCTGGAGTGCCTCATTGTATGGGGTGCTATAGTGACTGACCTGCAAGTCTATGTCAGGACTCCCCAGAACTTCCCTCCACTGGCCAGCTAATCAGAAGCCTTTCTGTCCTCACTGGCCGCTTGTGATTGGCTGTCTGTTAAGGGAAGTCTCGGGGAATCCCAGTTTTCATCATTCTATGTTGATCGTTCGTAGTCTGTGTGGCGGGTTATGAGGATCTGTGGGGGAGGTTTAGTCTACAACTGCAGCGGGTTTTCACTACAGTGCTTGGGTCAGTTGACGATTTGCGCAAGACGCCACTCTTCCCATTTTTATATTTATTTTTACAAAGTGCAGCGGGAACTGTTTTGTCTCATTAAAAGCAGGTGCAGGATTCAGGTCCTTTTGTGGATGTGAAATGACCGAGCATGGACAGTTACCGTCCCCCCCCCCAAAATGGACCCTTTCTATTCCTTTATCTCATTAATTGACGCTATAGTGTTTTCAATGTTTGATCAAACTGGATTCCTAATTCTCTCACTGAGGGGGGGATACAACCATGACCTGCACGTGCTGTTTCCTGCAGGGGAGGGCTGGCAATGTGGTGAAGAGGCAGCGCCCCCTGTGGCCCACTTTAGTTATTACAGAGAGAAGCTTGTCACGTGACCCTCATGTGGCGGTGGGTGTTTCCGGATGTCACTGATCCATAACAGCAGCAGTACATATTTATCCTGAAGCATTAAGGGAAATATTTCAAACCATAATTATCTTGCAAGAATACATAGTGGTTAGCACATCATCATCATCACCAGTTATTTATATAATGCCACTAATTTTGCAGCACTGTACAGAGACCTCACATCAGTCCCTGCCCCATTGGAGCTTACAGTCTAAATTCCCTAACACACACACAGACAGAGCGAGAGAGAGACTATGGTCAATTTGTCAGCAGCCAATTACCTACCAGTATGTTTTTGGAGTGTGGGAGGAAACCAGAGCACCCAGAGGAAACCCACGCAAACACGGGTAGAACATACAAACTCCACACAGATAAGGCCATGGTCGGGAATGGAACTCATGACCCCAGTGCTGTGAGGCAGAAGTGCTAACCACTGAGCCACCATGCTGCACATAATGGGTTTCTGCCTCTACATCCCTTCCCATAATCACGTATTGTGTTAAACGTGGTATTTGAATAGTACCATGAACCATCCTGCCATCCCACCCCTCGTTATCTTTATGCACATTATGAGTGGGACTTGAGTGACAGCGTCTTATTAATCACAGTACCTGGGATAATTGCAGGTATGCAGCGCGGACTGACGCAGGATGTCTGTATGAACTGAATGTGCAGCTTTTGTCTGACAGCCGTGATCTGATCACTGAATACAAGAGTGAGATCATCACTATCCCTCAGTCCAACGAGGGCACCTGGAACCAGGTGAGTCGGGTTTGAGGAATTATCCACCATAGAATGAAAGAACCCAAGAAGTTGGTATATTGAAAAAAAATCATTAATTCAGAAGGGTGGTGACTTAAAGCTCTCAAAGGACAACTGTGATCTCTGAGTTAGAATTTAAACCAGTCGTCAAATTTGTACCTGTTTTACTAACCCTAACATCAAGGCGATTCACTGTTAACTCTCTTATCCAATAGGTATATTTAATATTTTATAGCCATGTTGAAGTGTAGGAACCATTTGAATCCTGGACTCCCAACACTGATATTCCCTTATTACATATATAAAAAATATCATCTGTGTAGCAAAAAAAATAATCGTTCTTATACCTTGTTGGTGTACTGGATGTTCCAGGAAAAACTTTTTATCACTATATACCATAAATAGAATAACCTATGTGGGAAAGGAAGCTTAAGTAGCTCCCATAATGGTATCTGTAATTGTACTTAAACATCTTTTTGATTTTAATGACATTCCAAGACTTTATGTAGTGACCAGAGAGGCTTCGGTACGCCCCTCTGAGCTCTGTGACATCCTCCTTCTGCCGTCACATGACGTACTGAGAGCTGGGATACTGTGTCTGTGTAGCAGACTGACCATGTCTTGAAGACATTTTTATTTGCCAAACAAAGAGCTTTTGAAAAGGAGATAATGATTTGTAGGAGGACAGCTAATATGCATGCTTAAAAGGTACATCTGCTGTGGGGGAATTTAATTAATAAAATATTCTAATGATGGACAATTAACAGGTGGCATAAAGTTACCTGGACATCTGAATTGGGACAATATATCTTCCTCAAGTTTATTCCAAAAAATCCCATATTCCTCTATTAGAGAAAATAATTTAACGTTAGTCCCACACTCCTGCTTAGCCAATCATATGGGTTAGTGTTTATTTGTACTTTGTTAGTAAATAGCCACTGTTGTCAATGACCAAAGCTAATTCTTAGTCTTTCTAATGTAAATGGTTATTGGTACTAAATAAAGTGACTGTAGTTTGATTATTATTGTTTTTTTCTCCCTGATGACAGATCAGTCATACTTTCTCCGAATACGGCCCTGGAGTGCGTTTCATTAGCTTCAAGCATGGCGGTCAAGACTCTCTCTTCTGGAAGGGATGGTATGGTGTGCGGGTGACCAATAGCAGCGTGACTATCGAAGGTTAACCACGCCTACAAATGTCCTGATCCACTCAGGTTTCAGTTCCCGATGGCTTCTGAGAAAGCTCCCAGAGAGTAATGAGTGTGAATGAATTGTGGACATAATCAATAAAAATACAAACAAGCACTACAAATGGTGTAATAATCAATTAATAAACTAATAACAATACGCCACCTGAAGAATTGACTACTGGCTTCATACATTCTCCTGACTCCATGCTAATTTGTCGCCCAATAGTTTAACGCTCTGGGAGAGATTCAGTTTCCATAGAGGTGCGCAGAAAAATGAGCGGAAATTCCTTACCGTAATAGCCAGCAGAAGGCGCATCTGAACATCGAGGCAATGTTCAGCGGCACCTCGCACCTAATGGAATCCCCCCCCCCCCCCAAGTCTATATTCCTCCACTGGCAAGTAACCAAAAACTGACATATAAATTGTAACCCAAATTTAAGATGGTTTGACATAGCGCCATTAGGAAAGGAACAAAGGAACATTAAGTAACTCTGAGAAGATCCCAATGTGTGAGGTTAACATTAAAAACTAGAAAAGCTAGATATTAGACGTGAGGGGGGAGATTCAATTCGGCGCATAGTGCCGGCTATTACGGCAAGAGATCTCTGCTCATTTTTCAGTGCACCTCTATGGGACGCGGTGAAAACTGAGCGGAGATGTATGCGCCAAACTGAATATCCCCCGAGTAGTTGTTGGTAGACCCAGTAACTAGTTGGGTGGGAATTAGACCACAATAGCTGAGGTACTGAGCAACAGAAATTAAGTAACTAAACATAAATCAATTTAAACAAACACCGGGATGGGTTCTGGATTTCGGACTCACATGTAAACAACATGTTATAGGTGCCATTAAATACAATCTTACACCGTCGCAGGATGAAGTGAACATTGTAGACATGAACTACAGCTGTGTAATACACACGTGGGTGAATCTCTGTATCATATATTTATTGGCGTTCAGTTTGACCAATGTGTAAGATGGATCAAGAGAAATAAAATTAAAATGGATAAAAGATGAATTGGACGAAAAAAGACAAAAAAGTATCTTGCAGGTTACACGGGTAAAATGAACACAATTTTGTGCCAAAAGAACATATATAAACAATAGAATCAATTCATAAACTTAGGCATTAGGTACTGGATAAAACTGGTATAAACATTAACAGAGACAGGATCATTGGATAAAAAGTAGCAGTATATCTCTTTCTAAAAATCTATTTATCAGCACTATCCAAAGTACAATTATATTTGATTCTTAGCAGTTGGCTGTTTGAATTGAGCCAGGAATTTTTGTGCCCACTGGTGGTATTTAAATAAGTTTCGAATTGACCTCTTCAAAATGAGTACAAACAAAGTAATTAGGATTGATCTACCTTAATTAATAGGTTGAGGAACAGCGAAAATATGTTACTTGCTGTTTATGTGAAAATTAAATCAAAACGGTTGAGATTTAATGGGGCGTGAGGAGAGTAGATGTGTTTAAGGAGAGCTCTACAGCAGTTCATGAAGATTGGTTTTGACGGAAAAATATCTGATTTTGCACCAAAGAAATTCATATATCAATATGCCCCTAACCCAACGGGCTGCGGGAACTAATTTTATTAGGGAGAAGTACAGATCAGATCAGCGGAACAGTCTTAGTAATGTTCGCCATCTTGGAAGTCATAAGTAAGAAAATTAAATAACTTGTGACCCAAGTTCCATTTGTATTGTTTGTTGTCCTGTTCAGCCGCCCTCTAAGTGATTTTTCTATGACTCTTGGTAACTGCTTGTAGATTTATCAAACATTCTAAAGTGAAAAAAATCTGATTCTTGCTCTCATCAAATGAAAACTAGAATCCGATTGGTTGCTATGGGCAACTCCCTTCCTCTCCTGTCCACTCCTAGTTTTACCAAGCCATCAGCCCAATACTCAATTAATAGTTATACTTAATGACTACACAGGAGCAGAAGATCGTGGTTGAATAGTTCATCGGCACAATTGTAACTGACAGCTCTTCTGACCTGAATAGAACATTATTAGCAAAGGTCAAGAACGTTTATAATTTGGAGATTGCTCAGTTATCTTTCCATAAGCCAATAAGTTATGGTAGAACCAAAACATTACATTCCTAAATGTGATCCCTTGCTACTTCTTTAGCATCTTCCTTCTTTCCCCATTCCCTCCTGGCTCATCCAACCAGTGTGATCATCCCCCCTCTTCATAGTAGTGATTTTAGTAGCTTTAATTATTAGTTATCTCATTAAGTATACTATCTCATATACTGTCCTGACAAATAAAATAGCTTCAATTTTAGTGTTTTATCACTAGAGGGAGCTAGCTGCTATTTAAAGTCTATAGTTGTTTTTTTTGTGCAAATCTAAATGCTTTTGGCTAATAACTGCTTTATTTAGAGACATATAATGAAATTCCAAAATAATAAACATTAGAAAAAAGCTGCCTACTATTAAATTGTACTGGATTCCTTAAGTTTACCAACGACAAAACACTGTGAAAACCACTTTAGCAGAAGATTGCAAAATGAATTATTCAATATGTTTAATGACACATCCAGATTTTGACCCATTAAATCACTTCTTGCTTTGCAAACAGCTGCGACTTTACTCTCAAAGAGGGAACTACATCGAACTCTCATACAAATCTGATTCTTGACATTCCTGGAGACGGGTCAAAACGTTCAAACACTGAATTTACTAAACGCTCTATCCCAGAGACGAGAGCATAAAAATCTATCATTCTTCACAATCTTTTAGAGTCTCAATCGGATGAACAGGATCAAACTGCAGTCACCCGAGAATATTTTTTACTTCTGCTATGTGAAATGAAGAAAACAAAATCCTGAGGCCACATGGAAGTGCAAAAAAGCCATTTAATCGCTAAAAAGTGAAATAACATCTACTGGAGATTGTACAGATACATTTAAAAGAAAAGTAGATAAACTTGAAAATCAGGAGGATCGAGATAATAGGGCAAATAGTGTGTGTATGTATATATATATATATACATATATATATATGCTCCTTCCCTGGGAATTTATTTTAAATGACTCCTTGCTCAACTATCCCAGACAATTCCTGAAGACCATTAATAAGTGGAGCAAATACAGCACTGGAATTTCACTCCCAAAATCCCCCCCAGCCGAGGAATGTAACTACAACAAATTACATTTGATAATGGACAACTATAAATCTATTAAGACCTTTCACTTGTATAACACCATAATACACATCATGAAGCCAGGAATTTAGACACGGACTTCCCAGTATTGGCTTCACCATTCCAACAACACCTGTGGAAAATACAACTTGTTCATCTTCATCGATCCCAACACCACTACCTCAATGTTTACCAGCAAAAGATCGGACGACTGTAACGAGATGAAGTCAACCCTTCTTCCCTCTTTTCAGCAGCCTAGACCGATGATAAACTCTACCATGTGGTCTTTCTACCCCTCCTTCTTTCCTCGTTGTTCCCCGATCCTTCCCCCTCACACCCCTGCAGAACTGTAACTACCAACCACAAACTATTATTCTTTCGCACCTTACAGGACAAAATAATTGAAGCCCTATCCCCACTTTAATGCCATTATGTATATTATCTGATTAATTGTTAAGTAGTCCACAGAAGAGAAGTACGTTTGAAACGTTGAGATCCACAAAAGCCGGATTGTTCTGTCTACAAGAAACCCATTCTAATATCTAGACATATCAATTTTCGAATTTGTACAACGATAAAGAGTTGATATCTTATTTTAATTAGATGGCTTAATAACTTTCTTTGTTCTCTGGTGAATGTGTATGCCCCTAATCAAAAGCAGCATGAGTTGTTCTTTAAATTAGGGAGAAAACTTTAACTATATAGAAAAGGGTAACTCATTGGAGAAGGAGAGTTCACTGCAGTGCGGAATTGATACCCGGATAAAAGGGACCGCTCTTGGAATGGGGCCGATATTCAATATTACAAAACCATAACTGATTTTTTTACAATTAGAGAATAGTTTAGTGATTCTCTAGTGATTAGAGAATTTACTTTTTACTCCCATGTTCATTACACATACCCTAGAATTGATATGTTCCTACTCGTCCACGACTTGACACTGGAGATTCGTACCCCCCAAAGCCCACTCTATCATACCCCGATTACAGTAGACCTTTTGGACTTGGCTTTGCGTCTCCCTTCTCCCTCATGGAGACTCACGGAAACACTTCTCTTGAGATAAGGACAAATATTAAAGAATTGCTAACTGACTACTTCACAAATAATAATACCCCAGATGTTTCACCAGTGTTCTCTCGGAATCCCGTAAAACTGTGTTTAGAGGACATCTAATAACTATAGCTACTAGGACTCAGGAAGCTAAGCTATCTAACATCATAGAATTAACCAAGCAACTCCAAGAACTTGAATCTCAACATAAACGATCACAAACCAAAATATCTTAGAGTCTTAGATGAGTGAAGGGAGAACTAAACACAATCCTATCTGATCAAACTGTGTATTTACATAAAGGGTTAAAACAATCCTTTTATGATAAGGGGGAGAAAATTATGTCCATAAGACTTATATCTAAAAAATGTAGACATAATTTTTTAGCAATAAAGATCGAGGAATTCTTACCTATGATCCTAGAGCCATTGGAGAAGAGTTCCATAGATTTTACACTAATCTCTATAACGTATCAACACACCAAGATCTTCTGTCATCTCCGATACAACAATTTTCTCATTAAAATAGATCTCCCCCAGCTTTTCCATGAATCGGCTCTAAAAATTTTCATTGGAAAAAAATAAATAATTAAACTTTGTGTTACTAGAAGATCAGGTTTACCTTCCCCGCAGTCATTCTTCATGAGATTTTTCACCATCTTGCTCTAGAAGTCAATGTTTTTTCCAAATGTCGTCTTCTGCTCCCCTCTCTGCTTCAGTGAAACCCTTTTCTTAGCACTGGATCTGACAGATGCACCTTCTACCAACACATAGGCATACGAATAAATGGTAATAATTGCATCTAATTAGAGACCTGCGAGTCCCTGGAAATTCGGCACCGCTGTGACTACACTACATGTGCGACGATATTGGCCCAAAGTCGCCAAAAATATTGAAAGCTACTCTGTATCTGTAATAAATTGGTTGTAGACTTTTCAAACAGATAATGTACATTCACGATGACCACTGCATTGTAAAGCGATCGTTTGACTTCAGGTGGTGCAGTAAATCTCAGGTCATTGATCTCCTTAAGGAAGGATACACAAAGGAATTATTGGACACCACCCATTGTGCATTGTGGTCAGTGATTGGTAAGATCACAGGTTCGACAGTACAAGTAGGATTGTAACCCATAGCAGCCAATCGGATATAAGCTAGCGTTAATGCACAGCGCCAATTCCGCTCTCCTCCAACTTCCACATGTGGAACATTCCTGTAACTCATCAAGAACTGACACTTGGATGGGTGCAAACTGGCCACAGCATTTTTTAATTATGTAAATGGAGAAAGCAATTCAAATTACATACGTATATCGTGATATATGTAAACATATCTACTCAATCTACATGATGTACATAACGGTCCTATTACTTGATTATACCTCAGGGGCAAACGCAAGATTTGCAGAGGGGGGTTTCCACACCACGCTACCAGTGGGCGTGACCAGCATGCATGGGGGCGTGACTATAATTTTAGACAGTGCTTGGCTGCTCTCCAACTCTCCCTATCCCCATAATATATATGGGCAATGCTGCATTCACTACTGTTAGGTGCACACAGCTCTCCCTTTTCAAACAGAGCTGTGTGAAGCGGGAGCAGGGTCCAGCCACCTCAATTATACAGTACCCCAGACTTGGAGGGGGTTTTCGGGCACTAGTAAACCCCCCCTTGGTTTGCCTATGTACATAATTCAAATATTTTCCTCCGTCACAGCTTGGAGGTCCTGGGGGTCTTTAACTATCACCATCAATTGTCCCAGTTATTCTATGTGTCCTTACCAATGAAAGGGTAACCCCAATAAACCAAACCCTCCGGGACCATCGCAAAACAAGCAGATTTCACTCCTGAAATTGATGCAGACCAAAACACACTAACCGCATTGTTCACCCTATCCCTGAATCCCCACACACCATATATCCAGGCCAATCTTTGTAAGATGCTCCCCGTCGCCCCTAAAAAAGACATGCCTCCCTATCTTCTAATTGAACATGCCAGAACAACGGGTCCCTGTTGTGAGACACAAACGTCTCTTTCAATCTGTTCATTTTAATCCTGGCCTGATGCACACACTTTTCTTTCTAGTATTGCCGCCATCTCTGGCCACACCACTTATTGGGAAACAACCCCCATAACTGCAACTGATCCTCCTTCGTGTCCCTCATTGGCCCAACTCCAAAATCATTCCCCCCCCTACATGAATTACCAGCATGTCAGGTGCACAGAGGGAACAACACATTCAGTTATTAAAGACTTCATGAGAATCTTCTAACTGATCGCCAGTGTTCCGGAATTTATTACAAGATAATTATTCAACATTAGTCCTACCACTCTACCTAGCAAATCCTGTGGGTTATTGTACTGTGGTACTTTGTTAGTGAATAGCCTCTATTGACAATGGTCTAAACTACTTCTTGCGCTTTCTAATCTAAATGGAAATTTATTGCAACTGGTGCAAAATAAAGTTACTGGAGTTTGATCCTTCTCCTGTTTTATTTCTTCCCCTGATTGCAGGTTCATTCGCTTCAAGCATGGCGGTCAAGGCTCTAAAGGCTGCAAGGGATGGTATGGTGCGCTGGTGACCAAGAGCAACGTCAAGATTGACACCTAGAGATGGCCTGATCCTCTTAGGTTTAGGTTCATGGCATTCGAAAGAGGATTGTGAGGGTAAAGGAGTCCTGAAAAATAAATAAAAAATGAAATAAACACTTTAAATGGTAGAATAATTACATAATAAGAAAATCAGAAATGAACATTAACTTCATACATTCCCTTAAATCGCTGCTTGTCCGTTGGCCAATAACGTAACTCCGAAGTCTCCATGCAAGATGAATTATAGTCCTCACATGGCCATTAACCAAACATTGCCATTTATGGCTGTAACACCAATCAAAAATGGATTGACATAGCGCCATTAGAAAGGAACAGCTGACGACCGTGAGCACCAACCAAATTGTGACGTTTACATTAAAAACTAGAGAAGGTTGAATATTAGATTTTGTGGGGTTGTTGGTGGACCTATAGACTCTCTAGGTGGGTATTGGACCACGGTAGCCGAAGCTCACTTGGTGAGGCTAATTATAAATATGGCAAAATCTGAATATATACAGATAGGAAACTAATTGCGGGGAAAAAAATAAATAATTTTTTTAAACAGTAGTTTGTTACATTTATATACATTTATAAACTGATGACAAAAATAAAGACCGACTTGAATTTGTCAGTAAACATGTATTCAACGTGTCTTTTCTTGAAATGAAAATGTTTTAATGTAATAATATAAAGGGGGAGGGGTGGGTGGTAAGGAATGGATGTTACATGGGAAGGAAGGTTGAGGGGGGGGGGGGATACCTGAGATGAGGTGGGGTAATATAGGGTTTCCAAAAATACCAAGATCCTAGCAATCTAAGAAGGATTAATAACACATTATCAACATTAAATCAGCTATATTGACTTGCAGCAGATAATGTTCTAGGGGCCAAAACAAATATGATGAGGTTCCTGTGAATTGTGGGTACATCAAGCTTAATTAAATGTATCCCCTACGCCATGTGGAAAATGGATTATTTTTTCCATATTCTATTATTAACTGCACTCCGGAGAGGTGGAGAGGATGGCTTCCAATACCTCGCTATCGTGCTTTTAGCCGCTTGCATATCATGATAAATGAGTTTGTTAGTATATTTGCTGAGATCGAAATCGGATCGAGAACAGGAGAAGACTACAGGTAAGTATTTATTAGGGACACATCCAGGGTTACCAAATTAAGGGGCCAATTTTATTTTTTAGCAATCGTGCAGCGCCATTATTTAATGAACTTAATAATGCAGGCAAGATTACATTTATTGTCATCTAATGGGGTAATCTAATATATAAAAGAGAAAATTTGTCCTTCTGTCTGTCTTTCTATACAAATCCACATTTTTCAAGCGACTAAAAAAATGTAAAATTGAAATTCATTACGGGGTGGGGGTGGCGAGGGGGGTAACACCTAAAAATCATCGAAAACGACCATAACTCTGGAATGTCTGGAACAATTTACACCAAACCTGGTACACATATGACTTACAGTCTAACAACAAATATTGTGGGGGCAAGACACCCCTAGCACTCCTAAGGGTGGGGGTGGCGACGGGGGTAACACCTAAAAATCATCGAAAACGACCATAACTCTGGAATGTCTGGAACAATTTACACCAAACTTGGTACACATATGACTTACAGTCTAACAACAAATATTGTGGGGGCAAGACACCTCTAGCACTCCTAAGGGTGGGGGTGGCGAGGGGGGTAACACCTAAAAATAATCGAAAACGACCATAACTCTGGAATGTCTGGAACAATGTCTTGGAAGAAGTTCCAAAAAAAAGGGGAAATATATTTTTTCTGGATGCACCCGGGGGAACAGGTAAGACGTTTCTCATCAAGTTGTTACTTGCTAAAATTCGAGTACATTCCAAGATAGCTATTGCTGTGGCCTCTTCTGGAATTGCTGGAACTTTGCTCCCTGGTGGAAGAACAGCACATTCAGCTTTCAAGTTACCGCTTAATCTGGCCCGAAGTGAAACTCCCGTCTGCAATATCACTAAACGAACAGAAAAAACTCAGATTCTGCAGCAATGTCAGGTCATTGTATGGGATGAATGCACCATGTCATACAAAAATGCTTTACAGGCCCTCAATCAAACACTTCAATTTTTAAGAGGCAATGATTTACTAATGGGTGGAGTCACTGTTGTATTGGCTGGAGATTTTCGACAAACATTGCCGGTCATTCCAAAAGCAACAATGGCGGATGAAATTAATGCATGCCTTAAATCATCACATCTTTGCAGGCATGTTCGCACTTTGCGACTAACCACAAATATGAGAGTTTCTCTGCATGGCAACACAATGGACGGTCAGTTTGCTGATCATTTCTTAAATATTGGGAATGGTTTAATGCCACTTCATCCAGTAACTGGTCTCTTCAAACTCAGAGAAACACTTTGTAACACAGTTGTGTCTTAAAATTCTTTAAATCCCGGGCATCGCCGGGTATTCTGCTAGTATTATATATATAATTTAATTTAGGGGGCAAGAATCTATTTATCTTATAGGGGGCATGCAAATTATATATATATATATTCATATATATATATATATATATATATACACATATACATGAGGATGCACTCAACTTACAATAAGTAAATCAAGCTTTAAAAGCTGTGCTTAATCCATAATTCAAAAAAACAGGATCCATAGTTGTTCAACAAACAAACAGACCAACAATAAGAAAAATACAAAATTTAATTGAAAAAAGTAGAAAGATACACCACAATGCTTTGCCCAGCAATCATTTCAGCTAGGTTGTTTCATCAGTATATATATTATTAAGTCTTTCTTTGTAGGGGCCGCTACTCTTTTTTTCTATTTTTAGGGGGACAATACTTGTGTCTGAAGCACTCACCAGACATCCCCGGGGGACGTTACGTCATGCTTGCCAACTTATGACAAGTATAATTCGAGAGCTGCTGAGAGAAGGTGGGCGTGCAGGGGGGGCGGGGCTCCAAAAATCTCGTCATTTTGGCTCTGCCCCGTGACGTAATGATGCAAACGCCAAATGCCACGATTCCCGATGAATTGCGGCGTTTTGGACATAATTCTGCCCACTTCACTAGGAAGTAGGCAGATGTGGGAGATTTCTACTCTCCCGGGAGTCCGTGAGACTCGCCCGAAATGCGGGAGTCTCCCAGGCATAACGGGAGAGTTGGCAAGTATGCGTTACATGCCCAAATATGACATGGCCACGCCGCTCCTCTGTTGCACCTTCTTGATGGTGCGCCGCCACTAAGACACAGCTTGCACAGAGCTCACGCGCTTTGTCTCACAAATGTAATGAGCCCTGCATATGGGTAAGGGCTGTGTGAGAAGGGGGCGCTTGGATAAGGAATTTTGGCCACAGAGCTTCCAGTTGTGTTTAATTGGGGAACTGGCTACTTTTCTACACCCCAGAGAAGATAAATCTGCCCCTGGGCAGGGATGAAGGGAGCTGGGCGTGCACAGTGTCCCCCATGATATAGGTGTGAGCAAATGTTAATTTACAAAACAAGAAGGAGGTAATTTGTAGACTGCAGAGCAGGGGCAAATGCAGGATTTGTAGAGGGTGGATTTCACACCACGCCGCCAGTGGGTGTGACCAGCATGCATGGGGGCGTGGCTATAATTTTAGACCTTGCTTGGCTGCTCTCCAACTCTTCGTATCCCCATAATATACATGGGCAATGCTACGTGCACTACTGTTAGGTGCACGCAGCTCTCCCTTTTCAAGCAGAGCTGTGTGAAGCGGGGGCAGGGTCCAGCCACCTCAATTATACAGTGCCCCAGGCTTGGAGGGGGTTTTTCCAGGCACTAGGAAACTCCCCTCGGTTTGCCTATGCAGGGGGTGCCAAATCTCCTAGCACTGGCCCAGCTTTGATGATTATATAACTTTATATGGGTCACTAAGCTTTATGGACCAACAAAAATGTATTGGTTTCCCTTATGTATACTTATTTGGAGATACTTGTACACATCCATTGTTATTAAGAACAGATCTGTCCTTGGACGTCTAGTCACTTACTTGACATTCTGTAACACTCTTGTCTATGCTCAATGGCCTCTGGTGAAACAAAGCATACTTTAAAAATACTTCAAATACTTAGACAGTGGACCTGATACATGTTCGGGCGTAAGTCTGTTCCCGCGTCGTACCTTGGGCCGCGCAGGCTAGGAAAACGCACCTTACGCCAATGAACGCAACTGCGTGCAATTCATGTCTGAACGCAAATGACAGGCTATAATTTGAGAGGCAGAACAGGGGCTGGAAGGGATAATGACAAAACCAAATATATATTTTTAAATCCATATTTTTACTATTGTTTATGCTGTAAAGAATCGTTCACATTAATGTGTTCTGATGTGACCTTTTATTCAACAGACGTTTTGCGGCCTGTTGTGTGTATCTACGTATGGCAGGTAACGTTTAGGCAGAGCGCACGTACACCCAGATTCAAATGGAAACGTATAATGAGATCCCAAAAAAAGACACACAATATTGGGCGCTAATCACGACCTAAATTTTTTTTTAAACCTGCAGCTCTTATCGTTAGGCTCTGGAACCTATAAGGCAAAAATAAATAGCAAAGAAAAAAAAGAGCGCTAGGTTAAACATACGTACATAAATTTAATAAGGCAAAATACAAAAGTGTTTGCATAAAAGACACTCTGGGGTATATTTACTAAACTGCGGGTTTGAAGAAGTGGTGATGTTGCCTATAGCAACCAATCAGATTCTAGCTGTCATTTTGTAGGATGTACTAAATAAACGACATCTACAATCTGATTGGTTGCTATAGGCAACATCTCCACTTTTTCAAACCCGCAGTTTAGTAAATCTAGCCTTATATGTGTCTGTGGTGAACATAGAGCGCTTGCAGTTATTTATAAGGGATAAATCATAACTGCAGTGTAAATATGTTATATCAAATAAATCCATTGAAAAGTTTAGTTTAAGTGTAAGATGTGAGGACAGAGAGTCTGATGTAAATGTATTTGATGGCTTTGCACATTCCAGTGTGAGAAGATAGAAGTGTCACCTGGGGCAGCTTCAAAGAGCTCCTGCGGTGAATTATAGCCTGGTTGTGACACCTGAATAGACCTTGTGGGGCTGGACATCCTTGCAGCCCAAGGCAGCATTTTGCAGGCTTGGGCTGCAAGGATACTTGCCCACGGGCTGGATCTCAGGACGGCTCTTTGTTTCTTCCCTCCACAGACTGGAGTATGTGACACTACAGGATCCGGATCAGTCATTCTTGTAATTTATTGCTTCATATCATAAACGCTCTCACACTTAAGCTGTGTTCAGTTATTTGATGAGCTCAGGATCTCATTAGGATCCGTTACCACCTGTGTTCAGCACCAACTGGAATTGTGTTTCAACTACTATCATCCCTTTGATTAGGGAGTTGTGGGTGTATAATAACTAGTCCACTGCATATGTGTCTTGATCATGTCCCGAGAGGTTGGACACCATTTTGATAGGCACATAGTGGTAAATGTATCAAGCTAAAGGTTTTCAGGCGGGTTTGAAAAGTGGAGATGTTGCCTACAGCAACCAATCAGATTCTAGCTATCATTTTGTAGAAAGTACTAAATAAATGATAGCTAGAATCTGATTGGACGGAATACATTGCAGGATATGTACAATGCCATATAAAGTCCCATCAGAATGCATGGGAAAAAAAATATATTTTTTTACCCGAAATACATATATCAGGCTGTTATTAATGCCTACTGTACATAAACTGCATTTTACAGTTTGTCTTAATTGTAAACACATGTTCTGGTGTGCAAACACGTCCGTCATCACTATCAGTCGGGACTTACACCTGCTCTGTAGCTGGAGCTAATGATACGGCTAAAAAACACGTGCCTGCAAGATGCCGAAAGCATGAATCGGACTAATGTGCACGCACCCGATCTTGGCTCACCTTTCTGTACATTGCCTAGGTTATTCTTATCTTTCCCTTTCCCGTTCCTTCCTTCATATCTTAGGCAGTCGGAAGTGTGAATATGAATTGCATGTAGTTGCGTTCACTAACGCATGTCTCGTTAACACACAAGCACAGAGCAATTTTACACAAGATACAGCATACAAATAGACTTACATTCCTTAAGGAATCAGGACCACTATATACATCAAATATCAACGTTTTTACTGTACTGAAAAAACATTATATTCATTACATGATTCACTTATGTTGCAGAACACGGATCTCAGAAATATGTATTTTTTGCCTTACTGTGCACTTGGTGTGTTACATATATCATTTTTGCTGTAATGTTGTACTAACTAAGATTGTCAGTGTTGTTCGTCGTGCAATATAACTTTTGCAGCGCGCAGAACACTATGTATTTCACCTTTACTCTACTGATTCGCCCAGTTAGTTTAACTCCTTAATTTTGCAGTGCTCTCCATTCATAAATATTTAAGAACAGGATTTGCAACATTTTTCTGTTTTTCTCCTCGGGTCAGGTAACGAGGAGGGTGGGTGTTTTTAATGATGACGTTGTCTGCTAGCAGCAGCCCTATAAGAAGAGAGAGCATTCAAGCTGACAGTCTAAGGAAGATTGTCCAGGGGTGCTGGTCTTTTGGGCTTTTCAGGATCCCGACATTTCTGCACCATTTAACAGCTGCTGATCTCTGTGTAAGTGAGTATAGCCTGCAGGCGAGAATTTGTACTCTATGCTGCAGAAGTGCACGGTAAAATATAGCATTGGATATGGCTATGGTTTTGGGTGTGGTTTTTCAGCTGAAGTTGAACTAAGTTGTCCATCAAAGCATTAGCACTATTTATTACTTGTGGGTATAGATATAGTTGCAGGCAAATCTGGGCTGAGGGTAGGGCAAGTGAGACATTTACATTATGCAACTACAGCCATCGTCTCGTCTCTACCAGAGAGAAGTCCCTTCCTCTAACTCCACTCCTGCCCTCAGGCCCTTTTTTCAACTCCAGGTAGCTATGTAGCATGAAAATGTGTCTGTCCTATGCATCCAAGGGCATTTGATCAAATAAATTACCTTTCAGGCGTCAAATTGCAAAAAACTTGGTCATGTGATGTTGGAAATGGACTGTTTTATTTTAATATCTGTGAAAGACCATTGAGTAAGCAGTGATGAGAGAGTGTCCCAATCCAGAGTAACTCTCGATATTTTCAGTGACATCGGCCCATGTAGCATAGTCAGCAATTAGGGACAGTCCCAGGTTTTTCATTACTGACAAGTTGCACAGCAACATTCCTCCTTATATTAGATGCAAGTACTACCATTTATTCTTATGCTTATGTGTTGGTGGATGGTGCATCTGTCAGATAAAATACTAACAAGAGGGTTTCACTGAAACAGAGAGGGGAGCAGAAGACGACATCTTTAAAAACATCTTCTAGAACAACATGGCGAAAAATCTCATCAAGAATGGCTGCGGGAAAGGTGAGACAGGCCCTTCTATGGCATGAATATTAGTTTTATTTGCTATTTTTATTTATTATTAAGTCTTTACAGTATCCCACATAGCAATAGAACTATTACAAGTGATAATATATTGCTGTAGTGGAAACACATATTGGACCTTAATCAGAGTGAGACGTGCGCTGCTTACGTAGTGTATCTTTGCGCTTTTTCACACTGCGCATACTCAGAAAGTGAACGTAGCAAAACTGCGGCTATTCAGACCTGTGACTTTCTACCATGGGAGGAACGGGGTGTTCTAACGTAGGCAGTGTATAGTAAGGGCACGTTATAGCTATTGCGTATGGATTCAGATTGGGACGTAGTCGCAGATATGGCTGAAAAAACGGTTCTATTTGACGGTGGTCGGGGGAAGGTGTAAGTAACGGATGTTGATTATGGCCAAATTATTATTATTATTACCATTTATTTATATAGTGCCACTAATTCCGTAGTACCGTACAGAGAACTCACTCACATCAGTCCCTGCCCCATTGGGGCTTACAGTCTAAATTCCCTAACATACACACACACACACACACACACACACACACACACACACACACACAGACTAGGGTCAATTTGTCAGCAGCCAATTAACCTACCATCATGTTTTTGGAGTGTGGGAGGAAACCCACTCCAACACGGGGAGAACATACAAACCCCACACAGATAAGGCCATGGTCGGGAATTGAACTCATGATCCCAGTGCTGTAAGGCAGAAGTGCTAACCACTGAGCCTCCGTGCTGCCCATAATAGCAAACAGCTTGTAATTTAGTGGTTTGCAAATGATTTGCAAATGCTTATTGAAGACTTAGTAGCAGTAATCTCTATAGATTACTATTTGCAGCGTGTGTTGTAGCAAACATAATTTTTTTTTTTTGCATGCAAGTTATTCCCGGTGAATTAGCGAGGTTAATCAAGTTTAAATGATGCTTCATAGCAATTGCGTTCGTAACCTATTAAATAAAAGAGTCAGAAAAATTAAACATTGATTTTATAGCACTGATCATTCTTTACTTATTAGTCGTTGCTACATACCTAGTACACAATCAATACTCCTTTATTTTCTCGTTAGTTGCTTCTGCTTTCAGTAGCTCTTAAAGGAGCAAGGGCCCTGTACCAACTTATATTTACTATATTTTTTATGTTGCAGTTTTCTATATTGTGAGCGCCTGTTTGTGTTTTGTGTTGTTTTAATTATACCGTGGTGGAAATATCCCATGTGCTAGTTATAACTCATGGCAGCCAATCAGCTTTGATTACTCTAGTGCACGTTACACCAATGGCATCTCATGAAATGCAAAGTCTGGTGGGTTGTTTTGGTTTGTGTCACACTTTTGTGGTTCTTAAAAAAAGGCTGAAAGTGTTATTCTATACCTTACCTCCCAGCCTTCCAAATTGCTAAATTGTGCCTCTTAGAAAATGTCTTATCTGTCCGTAATCTTAATCCAGCCAGACCATCCCCAACCAAGCTTGACGTGATTTTGCCCACAGAATGCCATGCTCCGTC
The DNA here is from genome assembly GCF_038048845.1 of Mixophyes fleayi. NCBI lineage: Eukaryota > Metazoa > Chordata > Amphibia > Anura > Limnodynastidae > Mixophyes > Mixophyes fleayi. The sequence continues at coordinate 90,791,135 of NC_134412.1, read as the reverse complement.
CCTTTGCTTCCCATGAAAACTGGGATTGTCCTACAGAAAACACGGCTGCTGGAGGATATATGTTAGCCTAGACAACACGGAGCCTTAGGAATGGGTGGAAGCAACCAGGCTTCTATAACCCAATTATAAATACTCCTCTTACAAACACTTTTGTAAAAAAATACATTATTTGACAAATGCTATGTGCTGTGTTGTACAGAGGAGTTTAAATTTTGGGAGGACGTTCAGAATGGTGGAGATGGATGGAATATCGAGGTACTTCCAGGAGACTGCGGAGCAAGTTTTCCAGCTGATGGAGTCGATCAATACTTTGCCTCTTCCTTTGAGTAAGTATCCTACATACAATGCGCCAATTACATCCATTAAAGGGTAGTAGCAACAAACATTTCTTAATCAGTTGTTCTATTATTATGACCATTTTATTTATGCAGAGTACACAACACTGTAAAATCTGAGAACTTTGTGCAGATCAGTCCCTGCCCCAGTAGAGCTTGCAATCTAATCCCTCTATTGTAGGAAAAACATAGACGTAACTTCCCTGTTGTTTGTATAAAATGTAAATATTGTCCTTGCCCCTGGTGGAGCAGGTGTCTTCTTCTTAGACTAGAGGGGACTAGGGGTGTGCAACGGGCACTTTTAGTGTTTTGGGCGCTGATTAGCTTGAGGTTTTGGGTTCTGATTTGTTTTGCCAAAACACCTGACGAAAGGTTTTGGTTGTGATTTAGGGTTTTGGGTTCTGATTTATTTTTTAAAAAACATAAAAAGCGCTAAAATACATTATTTTGGTTTTTTTACACTCCTATGCTATTATTAACCTCAATAACATTCAATAACAATCATTTCCACTAATTTCCAGTCTATTCTGAACACCTCACACCTCACAATATTCTTTTTAGTCCAAAACATTGCACCGCGGTAGCTTTCTGGGCTGCGTAGTAGAGTGGCCCCGGTACCCAATTTGGTACCGGGGCCACAATACCTCATCCAACTGGTCTCAATTCCACTGCACATATGGCTGCTCCTCCATCCTCTGCAGCATATAGAGGGTGGAGTTCTAGCGTGTCAATACCTCTTGTTTTTGATCATGACAGTGCATTTTAATTATTTTTGGATTTGCCCCCAACACTGAATGTAGTTTAATATCTGATACGCATCTATCTGAACTGCATAGTGGAGTGGCCCCGGTACCCAATTTGGTACCGGGGCCACAATATATCACCCTCAACAGGTCTGAATTCCACTGCACAGATGGCGGACACCGGATGGACGTCTAAAACCAACATAGATGTTAAGACCGCAGTTCCTCTTTTTTGGGACTGCACAAACAATTAACGTAGTAATATAAATGGAAGTTACTATTTTTTTGAACTACAGAAAGAAAGAACGTAGTAATAAAAATGGCAGTTACTCTTTTTTGGAACTACAGAAAGAAAGAACGTAGTAATAAAAATGGCAGATCCTCTTTTTTTTTTTTTTTATAAACGTTTTATTTTTGCAAGGTCATGAGAACAGCATAGGACAAATGACAAAATGCATACTGATAGCATAAGTATACAGGAGGAAACCATATCAGCCATCAGCATGAAACATAAGAGGATACTAAGTCAACCAGTCTAACAATTTTAGTAATGACAGATGACCTAAGGTTTTATAGAAAGAGGAAGAAAGAGAGAGAATACATAGAGGAGGAAAGGAGAGAGAGATGAAAGAGAAGAGGAGAGAAGGGAAGGAGTGAGTGACTAGATCCATTGTTAGTTGGAAAAAGATCCAAGAAGAAGAATGAGGTTTTAAAGCGGAGTTAAATAAAGGGTGGGCATGCCTGGAAGAAGGATAACCATGGGTCCCAAACCCTGGAGAAGGCTCCGGAGGAGTTTCGGATAATACTGGTCATGTATTCCATCCGTTCAATCTGCCAAATTCTGTTGATTATGGACTGCATGGAAGGAGGAGATTGCGAACGCCAGTCTGCCGCTATTTGGCAGGTAGCTGCCGAAACAATATGTCTAATCAATTTGTTCTCATGTCGGGATGCCGAGGGAGCCCCCATAGGGAGAAGAAAATTTTTTGGCTCCAGGGGAATATCCACCAGGAGAATTGAATTAATCAGGCCTCTTATCTGGTTCCAGAAGCCTGTCAATTTTGGGCACGACCACCATATGTGGAGAAAAGTGCCTTCATGGGAGCACCCTCGCCAGCACCGATCAGATGAATCAGGATGGATTTTGCAAAGACGCGAAGGCACATAGTACCACCGATAAAGCATCTTATAAACATTCTCTTTAATTCTTACGCAGATGGAACTAGAGGCGGCGTTCTCGTAAATTTCAGACCATTCCTCTTCCAGTAGCTCCTCTCCAAGGTCCCGTTCCCAGGTTAGTTCATGGGGGGGTCTAAAAGAAGAAGAAGGGGAAGCAAGTTCGTGGTAAAGCATTGATATCAGACCTTTGGTTGAGGATTGGCGTAGACAGAGGGCTTCGAAGGTGGAGAGAGGTCGGGTTAGCAGGCGATCTTTAGCAACACTATGGAAATGGCGAAGTTGCAAGAACTGATAAAAGTGCTTTGAGGGAATGTGGATCTGTGATTGAATTTCAGAAAACTGAGGAAAAGTTACTGAGGTGGATAAATGATTGAGGTAGATGACTCCCCGCGAATACCATGGCTGGAATGAGTTATGATGTAGTCCGGGAGGAAATTCCGGAGAATTGAATAGCGGAACAACCGGAGAGGGATGGGGAGATAAGGCGAATTTTTGGGATGATGAGTCCCAGATGGATAATGTGTGTGAGACTATTGGGTGAGATAACAGACGTTTGGGGCGACGAGGCCTCGGGACCCATAGGAGAGAGGATAAGGAAAGCAGTCCCAGACCCTCTGCCTCAATTTTAGACCAAACTCTGGCTTCCGTCCGACCAGACCATAGGACACACTGAGCAAGTTGAGCGGAGAGGTAGTATCTTTGAAAATCAGGAATCCCCAGACCTCCCCCCCGCGGGGACCTCTGAAGAACCTTAAGTCGGACCCGGGGTCGTCTGCCCGACCAGACAAATCTGGAGACATGGAATTGTAGGAATTTAAAAACATATGGCGGTATGCGGATGGGGAGAGTCTGAAAGAAGTAGAGCAGCCTAGGGAGGATATTCATTTTGACGGCATTAATGCGTCCAAGCCAGGAGATATAGAGCTGTGACCACGATGTAAGGTCTATTTTGATTTGATCGAGTAGGTGAGGAAAATTGGCTTGAAATAGATGTCGATAGTGCTTTGTGATGGAAACACCCAAGTATTTAATTTTGCGGCGACCCCAGTGAAAAGGGAAGGAGCGTTCTAATAATAACTTGTCTGTAGCTGATATATTAAAGTCTAGAACCTCCGTCTTATCTGGATTGATCTTGTAGCCCGAGAAATAGCCATAGAGATCAAGTTCCTCTAGGAGGGGGGGTACCGACGTTTTGGGATTAGTGATAGTGAGCAGAACGTCGTCTGCATATAGGGCAATCTTATGGGTAGAGGGGCCCACCTGTATGCCAGATATCTCATGATTGTTACGAATTCTGGCGGCTAATGGCTCGATGACTAGAGCAAATATCAGTGGGGAGAGGGGGCATCCTTGACGAGTGCCGTTCGTGATCAAAAAGGGCATCGAGGTCAGACCATTAGCGGAAACAGTAGCTGACGGAGATCGGTAGAGGGCCAAAATACCTGTCAGGAATTTGTCTGTGAATCCCACTGCTCGAAGCACACCCTCCATAAATGACCAGGAGATGCGATCGAACGCCTTTTCGGCGTCGAGCGCCATGACGAGAGAGGATAGATTATCATTGTTTATCATGTGGATTAGATCAATAATCCTTCTGGTATTATCAGGGGCTTGGCGCCCTGGAATAAAGCCCACCTGGTCAGGATGGATGAGGGCTGGAAGGAGTGGATTCAACCTAGAGGCCAAGATTTTTGCAAATAATTTTAGGTCAACATTTAGTAACGAGATGGGCCTGTAACTAGCGCAAAGAGAGGGGTCTTTTCCCGGTTTGGGAATTACAATTATATTAGCCCTGGTGGTGGCGGAGTCGAAGGGAGCCCCCCCTAGCACTTCATTGAAAAATTTTGTCAGGTGAGGACCGAGGACCGAGGCAAACTTTTTATAGTACTGGGGGGTGAGGCCGTCCGGGCCGGGAGCTGAGGAGGATTTCAGGGACTTAACTGCTGTCAATACCTCCGATAGAGTAATGTCTTCATTCAGGACAGATTGTTGTGTGGTAGTAATTTTAGGGATGGGTGTAGATAAAAGGTAATCGGACAGGGTGGGAGGCTGGGGGTCCCGACGAGGGGAGGGAGCATCGAGGTTATAGAGGGAAGAATAGAAGTCCCTGAATTCTCTAACTATCCCTGTTGGGTCATAAGTTACATCTCGAGAAGGAGACTGTCGAATTTTATCAATATGTTGCAAGGCTATTTTTTTCCGGAGCTTTCTAGCTAATACGGAATCAGCTTTATCCGCCTTATCATAATACCGTTGTTGGAGCTTCTGCATCGTGACAGCTGCTCTACGGGAGAGTATGGTATTTAGTTGGCCCTTCATTGACGCAATCTTGGGAAGTAGGGTCGGGTCGTGGTGAGATTGATGCTGAGTAAGGAGTGAAGCTAACCCACTTTCCAGGGATAAGATTTCCTCAGCTGCTTTCTTTCTAGCTGCAGCTGACTGACTAATTAATTGGCCTCGGATGGTAGCCTTGTGAGCCTCCCAAACAATTCCGGGGGCAACATCAGGGGTTGAATTTTCCTGAAAGTAATTGGTAATGGAGGTCTTAATGTCTAGGCAGATAGATCTATTAAGTAAAAGTGCGTCGTCTAGGCGCCATCTACTGCGCTGGGGGGGCGGTTTGAGGAGATCTAGTACGAGGGAAACACCCGAATGGTCTGTCCAAGAGAGGGGGGTAATGTCTGCCCGCGTCACATGATGAGTGAGTGAGTGTGAGATGTGTAACATATCTATGGGGCTGAGAAGTGAGTATAATCCTTGGCGTCTGAGTTACATAGTCTCCAGGAGTCATATAAATGATGGTGTATAAGGAGTGTGGACAAGGTGGCGGATTCAGAGGAGGAGGAAATACCCCGCCGAGGAGAGGAGGGGGGAGACCTATCGAGAGCCGGGTCGAGAGTAACGTTAAAGTCACCTCCCATGATAACATGGCCCTGCGCCAACCGCTCAACTTGCTTAAAGAGCTTTGTAAAGAAAGGCTTTTGCCTCTGATTCGGGGCATAAACCGAGACCAGAGTGACGGGAGTAGACCGGAGAGTGCCGCTCACCAAAAGAAAGCGGCCTTCTGGGTCAGCATGGGTCTTGGAGTGAAGAAAGGGGACTTTACTATGGATTAAAACAGCAACGCCCCGTTTCTTGCAGTCTGCTGAGGCAAAAAAGGTCTGGGAAAATTGCTTACCCTGGAGCCGAGTGGCAGATCCTCTTTTTTGTAACTACAAAAACAAAGAACGTAGTAATATTAATGGAAGTTACTATTTTTTGGAACTACTGAAATAAAGAAAGTATTAATAGAATCGGCAGTTACTCCTTTTTTGAACTACAGAAAGAAAGAACGTAGTAATAAAAATGGCAGTTACTCTTTTTTGGAACTACAGAAAGAAAGAACGTAGTAATAAAAATGGCAGTTTCTCTTTTTTGTAACTACAAAAACAAAGAACATAGTAATATAAATGGAAGTTACTATTTTTTGGAACTACTGAAAGAAAGAAAGTATTAATAGAATTGGCAGTTACTCCTTTTTGGAACTACAAAAACAAGAACGTAGTAATAGAAATGGCAGTTCCTCTTTTTTGGAACTTAACAAGAATTATATAATTTTGTTTATTCAGAAATGATGAGTCTCTCTATTAGAGTGTAATGCCCCTTAAAACTCCTTTAAATAAAATAGTACGTATTCTAGGAGACCCTGTTTATATATTTAACTTGGTTCTGCAAAAATATGCATGATGATCACTCGACAGAGATCTGTAATAGAGCAGCGATTAAAGTGGCCTGATTAAAGGTCATGTAAGATCTTAAAGCACTCACAATTATATAGAGACTGTATTCTCATTAAAGACGTTGCCTAACGTGTCTAAAAGTTGACACTTATATAGCGCTTGCTTCACTGGGTGATGTGAGCAAGCGGAGTGTGTTAATATGGAGAGACCCTATCTAAACATTAATATGATAGAACAAATTGCAGCGCTGTATACGCTGTGTGTAGGTAAGGTAGGTATCTCAAATACCATGACACTCTGTTTAGCCTAATCCCTGACAATGTAATATCACGGAAAGCCTATTTGTTTATCAAGGGCAATGCCTAGCTTCTGCTAAATCAGACAGAGTATGCAGCGCACGTCTAACACCAACATAGCTGTGCCGGTGACATGGCCTGCAGGAATATCTCTGATGGAGATAGAACTAGGCCCCAAAGAGCACATAATGCCCAAAAAAGAGTTGCAAGATGGAATTGTCCTTGGGCCTTCCCACCCACCCTGATGTTGCTGAAATAGGACATGCACACTTTAACAAACCAATCATTTCAGCGACAGGGCCTACCAAACTACTGTGGCTGAAATGATTGGTTTGTTTGGGCCCCCACACAAAAAAAGCTATTCATCTCTCCCTGTACAAACTAAACTGGCTCTACTGAGGCAAGATGTCGTCCTCTTCCTCATCCTCTGATTCCTGGCCCCCTTCAGTGTGTACTTCCTCATCCTCACACATTATCAATTTGTCCCCGCTGGACTCCACAACCACAGGTCCCTCTGTATTATCTGGAGGGCAGTGCTGTACTTCATTGAGGAATTGATAATTCATTTTTATGAACATCATTTTTACAACGTTCTGAGGAAGCAACCTCCTTCGCCGCTCACTGACCAGGTTCCCCGCTGCACTAAAAACTCTTTCCGAGTACACACTGGAGGGGGGACAACTCAGGTAAAATAGAGACAGTTTGTACAGGGGCTTCCAAACTGCCTTTTTTTCCTGCCAGTAACAATATGGACTGTCTGACATGTCTATTTGGATGGTGTCAGAAAAATAATCCTCCACCATTTTTTCTATTGTGACCGCATCCAATGCAGCGACAGTAGACATGTCTGCAATGGTTGGCAGGTCCTTCAGTCCAGACCAGATGTTGTCTGCATCCCCGCTAGTGGGTCTTTTAGGAAAACTGAGCTTTTTCCTCGCAGCCTTAGGTGTGGAAGAAAATGAAGGTGGAGCTGTTGGCATGTCACGGTCCTCTTCAGAGGACAATTTCCTGACCAGCAGGTCTTTGCACCTCTGTAGACCTGTGTCCGCCTGAAACAGAGACACAACATACGCTTTAAACCGAGGATCGAGCACGGTGGCCAGAATGTATTCCTCTGACTTTAAAAGAGTGACCACCCTCGGATCCTGGCAAAGCGTACGAAGGGCTTCATCCACAAGAGCTACATGCTTGGTGGAATCGCAATGGTTTACCAGCTCCTCCCTCACTTTCTCTTGTAATATAGATTGCAGTACCTATTCTCTTGCACTGCTTAAAAATTGAACGTATTAAATGTAATATAGATTGCAGTACCTATTCTCTGGAACTGCTTAAAGAATGAACGTAGTAAATGTAATATAGATTGCAGTACCTATTCTCTTGCACTGCTTAAAAATTGAACGTATTAAATGTAATATAGATTGCAGTACCTATTCTCTGGAACTGCTTAAAGAATGAACGTAGTAAATGTAATATAGATTGCAGTACCTATTCTCTGGAACTGCTTAAAGAATGAACGTAGTAAATGTAATATAGATTGCAGTTCCTATATTTTGGACTGCTGAAATAGTGAACGTAGTAATATAGATTGCAGTTCCTATTTTTTGGACTGCAGAAATAGTGAATGTAGGTATTGCAGTACTAATATTTCAGGACTGCAATAATATATTGCTCTAGAATTTTTTTATACTTTTTAAATTATTTTTTAATATTTTTTTTTACTTTTTTTTTGTATCATTTTTTTTTTTTTTGGGAGTTTTTAATAATTAGACAATTACTATGGACTTAGCACAAAAATGCACAGGACTAAAGCACCACTGGACTCAGCAGGACAGACACTGGCCAAAGCACCACTGGACTCAGCAGGACAGAGCACAGGACAAAAGGACCACTGGACTCAGCAAGAACAGAGCACTGGACACAAGCATAAAGAACCACTGAACTCAGCAAGCACAGAGCACTGGACACAAGCATAAAGCACAACTGGACTGATCACGCAGGAGTACCACTACCCTACAACCTCCCTCTACCCTGATCACAGCCCAAATGAAAATGGCGGCCACTAGCGGGGAATTTATGCAATCCGAGTCTCGCGAGATCCGACGCGAGACTTGGACGTCAGAGCCTCAGTTTCATTTTTTTGGCGCCGGAAATACCCGAACAGTGCTCGGATCCCGTCGGATCCGCACTGTTCGGGTGGGCTCGGATTAGCGGAATCCGAGCCCGCTCATCCTTAGAGGGGACCATCCTCCTTATTAACAAATTGACAACTCAAACTCATCATTTATTTTTCTCTACCTTATTGTTGTAATATAACACTTGTGAATGCTGTTTAAACCTGTTTTTGCTTTTCTGAAGCTGTAATTCCAGTCCAGCTTCTACTCATGTCTATCTCGTTTATTACAACAGACCCTGGCAGACAAGTAGCTGTTGTCACATGCATCGGTCTAACTACTTTTTAACTCGAAAAGCCAATAACTCTCAATACAGCAGAGAAGTTAAAAGTACTGTATTTTAATCATAAGACAGCGTAACAATTAAAAACAATTATTTGCAGCCATTATTATTATTTATTATAAAGATTGATTTATATAGCGCCTGCAGATTCCGTAGCGCTTTACAATTGGTAACAGAAATAAAATGAGACTGGGTATTACAGACAGACAAAGGAGTAAGAGGGCCTTGCTCACAGGCTTGCAATCTATAAGGCAATATGAGTTTGATACATGAGCTTAAGTGCTACATATTGCGTATTGGTCTAGCCAGATTGCAAAGGTATTAAAGTTCTTAGAGGGCTATATGATCCAAAATTCAAAATAGTTCAACCTGTCTCTGTCCCTCGGCACATTTCCATCCTCCTATAAACGTGCGCTCATCTCGCCAATTCTAGAGAAACCATCTCTCGATCCAGCCTCTCTCTCCAACTACTCCCCTATTTCTCTCCTCCCCTTTGCCTCCAAACTACTTTGGGGATTAGTGTACAACGCCTGTCCCACTTTTTCTCTGCTCATTCCATTCTCGACTCTCTGCAATCAGGCTTCCGCCCCCAACATTCCACTGAAACCGCTCTCACAAAAGTGATCGATGATCTACTTACTGCAAAGTCTAAGGGTCATTTCTCCATACTCATTCTCCTGGACCTTTCTGCTGCTTTTAACACTATTGATCACCCTCTTCTCCTACACACCCTTCACCTCCATTGACCTTCATGACACAGTTCTTTCCTGGTTCACTTCCTACCATCGAACGGATCCTTTAATGTTTCTACCTCTGGCACATCCTCCCCTATCTGTTGGTGTCACAAGGCTCTGTTCTTGGTGGAGGTGGAAAGTTGTTGATAATGAATAGAACTGAGAGTTGTGCAGGTATGAGGAGACTTGGTAGATTTTGACAGCATAATGGCTAAACTAATGGATGAGAACTTGCTCTGTTAACCTCTCAGAGCCATCATTAGATTTTCTGTCTCTTCGTTGGGTCTCAGTGGTTTCTTCCTGTACCTCTGAAAAGCTCCTGAATTATTCTAATAATTCTCAGTTTCATAAGTAGCCGCAATGTTAGACATGAATTGCCAGCAAGATAGGGTGAAGAAGAAACGTAAGCAAAAAAAATAATAATGTCTTGAATAAATACAGCTATACCCATGATATGTATGGTGCATTCATGATGAGAGCTGTATTGTGAAGTGATCATCTAATTTCAGGTGGTGCAGTAAATCTCAGACCATTGATCTCCGTAACGAAGGATTTCCAGAGGAAGTATTGGACAACATCCAGCCGAGCATTGTGGTCAATGACTGGTAAGTTGACAGTGCACGTAGAATTGTAGCCTTTAGCTTTTATTAAGATATTACAAGAAATATGTGTGCTTACAGGAGTCATGTAATGATACCAGAAAGTCCAATTCTTTAAAAGTCTTGCATCACATTGTGAATGTGACATGAGATGACATTCTTCTATTAATCAGAGTACATGGGATAATTGCAGGTACGCGGGACGGACTGATGCAGATTGTGTCTATCAACTGAATGTTCAGCTTTTATCAGATAGCCGTGACGTGATCACTGAATATACGAGTGATCGCATCGCGATCCCTCAGACCAGCGAGGGTACCTGGACCCAGGTGAGTCGGGTTTGTGGAAGAAAATGGTGCAATTCCATGTTAAGACCGGAGGGAGTAAATGTATCAAGCTGAGAGTTTCCCGGCGGGTTTGAAAAGTGGAGATGTTGCCTATAGCAACCAATCGGATTCTAGCTGTCATTTTGTAGAATGCTCTAAATAAATGATAGCTGGAATCTGATTGGTTTTTCAAACCTGCCAGAAAACTGTCAGCTTGATATATTTACCGCCCGGGTGTGGTAACTGTTAGCTCTGAAACATAGCTGGGATCTCTAAGATTATAAATCAGCCGAATGTGTACCAGATTTACTAACCCTAATATAAGGTGATTAACTCACTTAACAAATAGCGATACTGAATAATTTGGTGAAGTGTATTAACCATTTCCCTCATGGACTCCAACACTATTCCCTTGGTCCATATAAAAACAATATAATCTATGTAACGTAAAAATATTCTTATTCCTTACGTAAAGGATGTTCTACAAAAAACTGTTTTGCAATATCTGCCATAAAGATATTAACATATGGGGGAGGGAGAAGTATAAGGTTCTCTCAGACTGGTACCTTATAATTGTAATTAACATTTGGAATTTTAGTGAGGGACTCAGTACTGTTAGCTTGTAGAAGGGCATTATATATACACTAGATCTCCAATCATGTGAAATCTCTGCATATAATGATTTAATATCAATAGTCCCCAATAGATCTCAGAGGAATACGCCTTTGAATAGTCGGCAAACATTGAGTTGCGTCAATTGGCTGCAAAAAAAACTTCAATGGATTTACGCAAAAGCTGAAGGAGATCATTGATCCCAGAGACAATAATTGTTTGCTTTATGGCTCTTGCTATAGTTCCACTGAATATTATTAGAAAACATTATACACATCACTGTTAATGAAATTCATGAGGGACAATTGACAGATACATGAAGTTACTTGAACAACTGAATTGGGACAATGTATCATCCCAAAGATTCTTCTCAAAAATCCAATCAACTGGTCTCTCTAATTGATCTCTTCTGTCGCCTAATCCATTATATAATAATTATTTAACCTTAGTCCTACAACTGTTGCTTAGCCAGTCCTATGCACTAGGGTACATTTGTAGTTTGTTAGTATATAACCAGTATTGACAATTTTGCTGAATAAAGTGAATGTAGTTCGATAATTATCCTGTCTTTTCCATGACGGCAGATCAGCCATGTTTTCTTTGGATACGGCCCTGGGGTGCGTTTCATTAATTTCAAGCACGGCGGTGAAGACAATGTTTGTTGGAAGGGGTGGTACGGTGTACGGGTGACCAACAGCAGCGTGACCCTTGAAGTTTAGACACCACACCTACAAATGTCTTGATCCACTTTGGTTTCAGCTAATGACAGCTGAAAGAACTGAGAAAGAACCGTGGAACGAGCCAATAAAGACACAAACACAATAAAATGGTATAATAATGACATAATAAACTAAGAATGACATCATGTAAAGAAATGACTACTGGCTTCATGTATTTCCCTACATCCATGCTAGTCTATAGGGTAACTCTTCACCTTTACGTGATAAGCGAGTTACAGTCAAGTCTGCTCGTTAGTTTCAAGGATTAGAATATATATTCCCATCTTTATTCCACCAGAAAATGAATCAGGAAATAACAGTAAATGGGATACTCATGAATGGCTTCTAGGTTGTTTATTCTGTCAGTCCGTCCTTGTGCACTCAATAATAAAAGCCACGCCCATTTCCATGTACTATGAAAATGTTTTCTAAGATCTAATTAAAGCAGAAGCAGTTAAAATATTTACTTTATACTAAAAAAAAAGTATTTGCTGTAGATTTCTAGACTTTAATATGACCAAGCGAAACAGGTCTCACCCAGCATTGGTGATCTTACCATTCTAAATATTCCTCTCTGTAACTAAAATATATGTTTTTTTAAATTTTCCTGATAACTATATTTTGTGAAGGGAATGTTCTGCATTCAATAAAAACAACTTTTGATGTGTTTGGACTCTTTGTCCTGTGTTACTGTTGTGTGTGTGGCGTTTGTAAATTAACCCTAGGGTGTGTGTCTGTGTGTTAAGAAATTTAGTCTGTAAGCCCCAATGGTACAGGGAAAAACAAGCCCGCGCTCGGTATATCCCACCTTATATATGGTACCAGGTGCTCGGCAATATAAATGCCCATATATGTGTATAAAACAAAAAGACAGCACTTATCCACTGCATATCTGTGTGTATCTAGCAAAATGAAAACATGAGGTATTAGTTCATATTTTGATCAAAACATTTAAGCCTGCATCCCAGCGTCAACAGCATCTCATTATATGCAGGTCCTACACTGACCTATATGCTTCAAAGACCATAAAATGCAGTTAAAATCAGATGCACTCACCTCCCAGGTATAGGGGTTTAATTGGGCAGGGACTGATGTGAATGACAAATATTCTCTGTACCGCGCTGCGGAATTTGTGGCGCTATATAAATAAATGGTGATAATGAATAAGATCAAAATAATTACTTGTACAGGTTGTTCTACACTAACAGGTTGAGCTATCTGTTCATGGCAGCAGTACATTGGATTGAGATTAATCTCGACAACAATACAGGAAGACAAGGAAACCAGTCTAGAGGGTATTTAGGTGAACAAACGACTTGATTATTGTTTGTCACAAATTAAGGAGTTTCTGGGTTAACTTTTTTACTGTACAGTAACTAAGGAAGGAGGAATACTTATTGAAGCTGTACAACTGAAATCTTCTTCAGCCAGGGGCAGAATGGGCTGGGGGACAGGGGGGCATCTCCCCTGGGCCGGTCCCATGGTGGGCTACCTTGTACCTTGGGTTGGGTCACTGGGCTACATGCATTTTTGTTCCTTTCAAATGCTGCTAATAGACTGCTGAATCGAGTCTTGCCCCCCCCGGGCTAAAATTTGCCAGCCCTCCCCTGTCATCAGCTAATCATCATCATCATCATCATCATCATTTATTTATATAGCGCCACTAATTCCGCAGCGCTGTACAGAGAACTCACTCACATCAGTCCCTGCCCCATTGGAGCTTACAGTCTAAATTCCCTAACATACACACACACACACAGACAGACAGAGAGAGGCACACACAGACTAGGGTCAATTTGTTAGCAGCCAATTAACCTACCAGTATGTTTTTTTTGGAGTGTGGGAGGAAACCGGAGCACCCGGAGGAAACCCACGCAAACACGGGGAGAACATACAAACTCCTCACAGATAAGGCCATGGTCAGGAATTGAACTCATGACCCCAGTGCTGTGAGGCAGACGTGCTAACCACTACGCCACCGTGCTGCCCTCCCCTGTCATCAGCTAATGTTAGATACACTCTTCAAGACAGTGTATCTACCTGATATTTATTTATTTTTTTTAAAGAAAAAAAAATACTCTGTTGGTGTCACATAAGACCCACAAATTAATCTATTGGCACAGAATAATTGAATGCCGCTAGCTCTTAAAGTCAAATTCTGAATATTATCATCTAAGTCAGTCGTGCTTTAGATTAGTATCCTCCGAAATTATAATATTTACCAAAATTGTACCTTTATTGCGACATATATGTATATAACACTTGTCAGGCCAGTCCCCAACCTATGATACAGGGGTGCTGGAATGTTGAATGTATACTTTTCCCCTTAGCTTATAATATTTACCAGCTCTGTGGCTTGCTGGCTAACGGCATGTATATTGTATAAATATATTTTTCCCTCCTATCCGCGCCCCCCTTCACATCAGCAATACTAACCACTGTGCAGAATCCCGGCAGTTGCAAGTTCTCTAGCAATCTAAAATGAATTACAGCCGCAAATTCAACAGCAGTTCCCAGTCTATACAAGCCTCCCTCAGAGTCCCCAGCACCCCCTAAGGCAATAGCTACATATTGTTAAACCTAACAGTCCCCCAATAGCCAACTACCACGATGAAAGTACGTATACACAAGGACACACAAAGCGTTATCATATACAGTTACATATACATACGTTACAGTGGGTCTTTTACATTCACATAGCCTTTAACATATACATTTATAACTAAAATGCCAGCAGAAGGTGGTCTGCACCACTTTATCTTTTTTTTGTTTGTCACAACATGTTTAGTGAGGAAAGCATTTGTTATTTGCTCACTGTTAGTTGCCATATTTTTTAAGAAAGTCTATCCCACATCCTAAGTCACTGCACTAATAATAGTACAATATGCAGAGGGTGTTCTAAAAGAGGGGGACGTGTCAGGGCTGCAGGACCTAGTCCCTGCAGACTGTGGCTTTATAGCAGGAATATCTTACTCCAACAAGAGATTTCTGCTGTTCTAGGAATGCAGCTGTCCTTTTCCTGATCCTGTTATCCTGTGTTCCTGCAAACCTTGCTATTCAGTGAGCAATCCTGTGTTCCTGCAAATCTTGGGCCTGATTCATTAAGGATCTTAAATGAAGAGGATTCTTATTTCAGTCTCCTGGACAAAACCATGTTACAATGCAAGGGGTGCAAATGAGTGTTCTGTTTTGCACATAAGTTAAATACTGACTGTTTTTTTCATGTAGCACACAAATACTTGATAGCTTATTTGTACACTGAAATTTAAAGTTGATATTTGTGTGCTACATGAAAAAACAGGCAGTATTTAACTTATGTGCAAAACAGAACACTTATTTGCACCCCTTGCATTGTAACATGGTTTTGTCCAGGAGACTGAAATAAGAATCCTCTTCATTTAAGATCCTTAATGAATCAGGCCCCTTGGTATTATTGTGCTATCTTGCGCTCTTGCAAACTCTGCTACTACTGAGCAATCCTATGTTCCTGCAAACCTTGTTGCCAGTGGACTATCCTGAATTTCTGGCACCCTGCTGTCAGTGTTCAATCATGAGTTCTTTGTAAATCCTGAGTTCCTTATATCCTAAATGAGGGTAGAATGCATTTGACAAAGAGGCTGTAATTAGTTTACAAAACATGAATTTATTATACAAAAGTGGCAGAGTAGAAAACAACAATATAAAATGTATAATGGGTGCTGCAGAATATTACGGGGCACTATAGATAATAATAATAACAGGCCAGGTGCTTTTATAAAAGTCACAGACATCTAAGAGAACATCTAATATCCTAAATAATTTACAGGAGGGGGTGCGTTATTTCCTATTATACATGGGTTTCACTAACGAACTCTAAAGTAATGACATCTGAACTCTCTGATTATGTAGCTATTATTTACAGATATATATATAAATATATTATCATAACTATTATTTAAACTTTAGACATTCTGTTTGAGTTACACCCTAATGAGCAATAATCAGTGATGATATCAGTATTATTGTCTCTTTTATCTTACTTTTTTTGCCCAGATTTGTCTCTGTGGGATCTTTTCCCATCAGAATAATTCCATCAGCATCCAATTTGCTCATTAAATCATGGGGTAAGTTTCCATTTCAGTATTAAAAGACCCTGTATTTCTCATAATCGTCAGCAGGTGGCGCTACAATGTAAATAATGTTGCACTTCCATACTCTGAAAAGCTCCATTCTATTCTTTGTTATAAAATGTGTATTAGGGTTAATAAAGCATTAATTTCATGACAGCTATTGTTGCTGAAGCTGCCTGTAATTCCATCAGTACACAGCAAGTGTCAACATAAACTATTCTAGAAAACAAAAAAGGATAGTAGCACTCGCATATGTAACGATTCTATGCACCTTAATGGAAAGATCTTTTAACCCAAACGACCTTTTAATTGAAAAATTTGTATGTACACAAAACAATGTAAATCTGATAAAGTTGGTATATTGAGCATGTATAGGAAACATATCACCTAATTATAATCATGTAATCTACCCACATCCGTCCGCAGTCTCACCTCACCTTACCTAATACTCTAAATACTCCTGACCTGATCCATTTCTCATTTCCACTGAGCCTACTGCCCTCTCCTATGACTGCCCTGTCCTGTACTGATCAGATGGAGTCTTTCTAGAACAACAATCACAACAGCCCTATACAATGCAACCTTGGGAACTGTGTGACCATGCACAGGGCCATCTTAACAACATTATGGGCCCCCGGGCAAAGCAGTGCACCGGGGCCACTATATATATATATATATATATATATATATATATATATATATATATATATACAGAGAGAGAGAGAGATGTATAGAGATATAGATATATAGAGATAGAGATAGATAGATGTACTTGCTCAGTGACCCTTGAAGGTTTTTTCTCTTGCAGGATTATTTATTCTAATTAAGAGCCCTGCCTATGGGGCCCTCTTGCCCATGGGACCCCCGGGCACCTGCCCATCGTGCCCAATGGAAAACGATGGCCCTGACCATGCAACCTACAGGATCAGTCCGTGCAGTCACTTCCCAGCTATAATCCAGATGAAGCGAGATGGGTAGATGGGGCTGGAGCTGTGGGCTCTGGGCAGTCGTTGCATCACCTTAATATGCCCCCCACTGTGCACCCTCCCCTCAATATCCCAAGTTATATACACTGGAAAACTATTGAAAACTTTTTGCAATAGAATCGAAAATGACACCATTATTGTTCCTTTAGAGAATGGAGCTGTTGGCTGTTAATTCAAGTGACACATGTTTTAAAGTAGTAGCAGTATTGGGACTTAGTAATGGTGTTATTATTAGTTATTTTAGATTATATTATAATTGATACTAGTATAGTATAGGATATATATATTAGCAACATAATATTCTCATCTATATTTTTCTAAAAGCTTTCTATACTCTAATAAATTAACTTCAAGGAAGAGACTGATACACGTTACAGTAACGTCAGGTTAACTAATATTTTATTAATCCACATACCTCCAGTTACAAGCGCATACATAAGTGTATTTTGGTGGCTGTAAATTTTCCCAAACATTAATGCATATTCTGGCCTTGGGGAACATTTTGGGCTCACTTGTGAAATCTGCCTGCTGCGGGAACAAAGGCTGCACATTAAAGAGAACTTTAAGGCTTTTATGCAGCATAAATTTGACATATTACCTCTGTGAGATCATTATGAGACTCATATTCGAGTCTATAATCATATTTGGCAAGGCTGTGTCTCTGGCTTATTCCCCAGATAGGCAAAGAGTGCTGAATTCTATCCTCGCACAATCCACCGGGCTTCTGCCTTGTAAGAGAGAGTGAATCTCTTGTTAATAATGTCAGACGAGCTTGGATAATGAGCAGCCGAGACACAGCTCGTTACATATGTACACTTGAAGGACAGGTTTGTGTTGGTGATGGCCACGGGGCAGCCCCATACTGGGGACTCTGAGAAAGGAAACAGGTAGACATGCCCAAATTTTTCCGACCGGTTTTAAATTCACTTGAATCTGCCCATTCTGAAGGTCTGTGAACTTGTTTGATTTTAATGTTTGGAGCTGCTCAGTTTGGGTCTTCTCGCCCTTGCGTGACTTTGCAGTTCGAAGTTCAAGTTTATATGTCCCAATTAAAACAACCATTTTTCAAATAAACTATAAAATGTTGCCCGTTTGAGCTTGTATGGCTGCATATTATAGTGTTTTAATTTATTTTATTCAAACAGTGAACATTACTGTGAATAGAAAACCATTAAAAACAACATACAATTTTGCTACTGAAGATGAACTGGCTTGAGCATGTCCGCCTTGCTCGACTTTAGCTCAGACTTTTCAGTCTATTTAATGTTCGCTAATTTATCGTGAATTTTCAAACTTTAGAGCCGATTCGATGAACTGATTCAAGAACTACTTTGAAACAAAATTCCAGCATCTCTAGAAACAGGGCTAGGAGATTCTCTGGGTTACAGTGTTTTCTCACTGTTATAGAAAAACAATTGCACAGAACAGTGATGAAATGCGTTACATCAAATGAGTCAATTACATGTTTTAAAAATGTTGGCTAGATGAATGATCCACAGAATTAATTGGATATCTCTTCGGAGGTGACTTACTTGAGTTAGTCAGGGTGTACAAAGGGTTTGGTTGCAAGTCATCAAAAGTTGCTCAAATTTTGCTTTGGCTGATTTTCCTGGTACTCTTACATATCAGAGCATCTGTCGTTGACATTGGCTTTCATTGTCTTGTTCCAGTGGGGGCTACAACTCAATTTTTTCCAAGCTCTTCAGCAAATATCTCATGTGCCTTCCCCGCTCTCTCCCCTCGCACCAGGGACGGACGCCTTCTCTCCCAGCTTAGCAACTCAACGTGACTTCCAGTTCTCGGCTGGCCAACAGTCTAGGAACTTTCATAAAACCTCTCAAACTGTCAATGTCACATCGCTGACCGCCGGAAATACTTTAGTACAACCTTTTTAAGGCAGATTCTGGCACTCATCTCCCACTATCCTACCTTCTGCAAGTCTTCCAGCTTGGCTTCGTCCTTCACTATACTACCTTTTCCAAGCCTTCCAGCCCAACTTCACCCCCCACTATCCTACCTTCTCCAATCCTCACAGCCCGGGCTTCATCCCCCACTATCCTACCTTCTCCAATCCTTCCAGCCCGACTTCATCCCCCGCTATCCTACCTTCTCCAATCCTCACAGCCCGGGCTTCATCCCCCACTTTATACCTTCTCCAATCCTTCCAGCCCGACTTCATCCCCCGCTATCATACCTTCTCCAAGCCTTCCAGCTTGGCTTCGTCCTTCACTATACTACCTTCTCTAATTCTTCCAGCTTGGCTTCGTCCCCCAATATACTTCCTTCTCCAATCCTCCCAGCCCGGCTTCACCCCCCCACTATACTACCTTCTCCAAGCCTTCCAGCTTGGCTTCGTCCCCCAATATACTTCCTTCTCCAATCCTTCCAGCTCGGCTTCATCCCCCACTATCCTACCTTCTCCAATCCTCCCATCCCAGGCTTCATCCCCCCCCCACTATCCTACCTTCTGCAATCCTCCCAGCCCGGTTTCATCCCCCACTATCCTACCTTCTCCAATCCTTCCAGCTCGGCTTCGTCCCCCACTATCCTACCTTCTCCAATCCTCCCAGCCCGGGCTTCATCCCCCACTATCCTACCTTCTCCAATCCTCCCAGCCCGGTTTCATCCCCCACTATCCTACCTTCTCTAATCCTTCCAGCTCGGCTTCGTCCCCCACTATCCTACCTTCTCCAATCCTTCCAGCTCAGCTTCATCCCCCACTATCCTACCTTCTCCAATCCTTTCAGCTCAGCTTCGTCCCCCACTATCCTACCTTCTCCAATCCTTCCAGCTTGGCTTCGTCCCTCACTATCCTACCTTCTCCAATCCTTCCAGCTCAGCTTCATCCCCCACTATCCTACCTTCTCCAATCCTTCCAGCTCAGCTTCATCCCCCACTATCCTACCTTCTCCAATCCTTCCAGCTCAGCTTCGTCCCCCACTATCCTACCTTCTCCAATCCTTCCAGCTCAGCTTCATCCCCCACTATCCTACCTTCTCCAATCCTTCCAGCTCAGCTTCATCCCCCACTATCCTACCTTCTCCAATCCTTCCAGCTCAGCTTCGTCCCCCACTATCCTACCTTCTCCAATCCTTCCAGCTCAGCTTCGTCCCCCACTATCCTACCTTCTCCAATCCTCCCAGCCCGGTTTCATCCCCCACTACCCTACCTCCTCCATTCCTTCCAGCTCAGCTTCGTCCCCCACTATTCTATCTTCTCCAATCCTTCCAGCTCAGCTTCGTCCCCCACTATCCTACCTTCTCCAATCCTTCCAGCTCAGCTTCGTCCCCCACTATCCTACCTTCTCCAATCCTTCCAGCTCAGCTTCGTCCCCCACTATCCTACCTTCTCCAATCCTCACAGCTCAGCTTCGTCCCCCACTATCCTACCTTCTCCAGTCCTTCCAGCTTGGCTTCGTCCCCCACTACCCTACCTTCTCCAATCCTTCCAGCTCAGCTTTATCCCCCACTACCCTACCTTCTCCAGTCCCTTGACTTTAGCTTTAACCATTACTATTCTACCTTCTACAATCCTTTAACTTCAGCTTGTCAGATCTACAAAACATTGCACTCTATTAATTAGACATTTTACTTTGCATAGGTCAAAAATAAAAGTCATGGAAGGCAACAACGGATTGATCGTCATCCTTTTACATTTGAACATCTTTAGGCTTTAAGTCACTATGCGTTTGAAAGAAATTTGTAAACATACAGACTCCTATACCCTCATGTCTCCCCATAAATGCACCACTGCCTGGTCGGCCTGTGAAAAACCAGTGATTGTGCAAATAATAATTTTGGGTCAGTTTTCTTCTCAACATTCTAAATGGAAACTTTCCATTTCCATAACCCCTCCCACAAGTTGGTAGGTCTCATCCCTTTTTACTGCAATTGGAGTATATGGGGTTATTCCATGGGGGCTGGGGGTATACTGTAATAATTATAGATGGGTACATTTAAGAAAACTGTTGTTTTTATGCTTTGACTTTTATTTAGAGAACGTGAAAAATGTGTCAGCATTCAAAAAAGGTGAATTTGTTGTGAGTTACAATAGGTCCTTACTCTGCAGTTATCACATGATTGTGTAGTGTTAGAGGCTACAGGCAGACAGCAACCGGTGCCTTTATATATGCAGATCTGAGCAAGGAATTAGGAGATATATTTTTTACAGCCAACATAATTCAGAATGCTTGCTGTGTAGCGAATGCAAATCATGACAGACTCGTGTTTATTATTGTGTGGTTGACTGGTGATAACTAAATTCGGATCCATAACAGAACAAAAGAAGAAAACGTGTGCGTGTAATGAATGAAAATCACATATCTAACATTGTTGTTGCATTGTGGATTGGTGACCTACTTGAATGTGAAATTTTAGATACATAAAATTATTATCCATCTCCCACTGGGGAATGTTCTATAAAAGTGGAAGAATCTGAGAATGGTATTAACAATGTCTTAGATGGAGCAATGATACAATTTTACAGCTTATTCTACTAAAAAGGTCTTTTATTAAAATGTAAAAAATGTCCTGATTAACTTTAACTCCTTAGAAAAGTAGATTTTCCTGGGCTTTCTTTAAGGATAATGTCATTCAAAAAGAAGAATTCTGTTTCTGGTGGGATATAATCCATAGAAACTGATCTGGCAGATTTCTGCAGAGAGATAGATAGATATAGATAGATAGATATATAGATAGATGGATAGATAGACAGATATGACATAGATATATAGATAGATAGATGGATAGATAGATGAATAGACAGATATGACATAGATAGATAGATAGATAGATAGATAGATATATAGATAGATATGACATAGATAGATAGATGGATAGATAGATATGACATAGATAGATAGATAGATAGATAGATAGATAGATAGATAGATAGATATGGCATAGATAGATAGATAGATAGATAGATAGATAGATAGATAGATAGATAGATAGATAGATAGGATATATATATATATATATATATATATATATATATATATATATATATATATATATATTTATATAGTACAATGGGTAAAGAAGGACGGCGCCTTCAGGTGTATACAGAATATAAATGACAAATAGGTGTACAATGCACAATAAGCACAGAACAGTCCAGACAATATATCCAATAAATGTCTATATAGAACACCGCAAAGGTCTTCATATACCAATAGGCCGAAAATCGGTACTTAATCAGCGTGTAACAACTGAAACATCAACCAGTAAGTAATAAGATGGTGTGCGTACCAGATAGAAATATAAAAACCGCTTATCTGTATCGTGGCTCCTAGGTTATCCCGACATATGATGCTCCATCATGTCTCCCTCAGCCGAAGTAATATGGAAATATATATAGTATGTTCTAATAATAAACACAGCCGCAACACCAATCTCATCCGCTCGTCATTAGGAGAGAATATATGAAAAAGCCATATGGTGTAGATTTTTATAGAAAATTTAATAAACAGATAAATTTATAAAATGCAAACTCACAATGCAGATAAAATATAAAAGCTTATCTGTAATATATAGGCAGGATTGCTGGTAAATTGTCACATCTCCAGTTGGTACTTATATACGTCCCTCCATAGGCTCCATACAAAAGCTCAGTGTAGGATAGGATCTATAGCTCCCAGAGTGTGGTGGTGTATACCAGGATAGTGTAGTAATAAAGGCCTCAACGCGTTTCGTTCAAACAGAGAACTTCATCATTATTCTAATAAATAAACTGGGTAAAACGGACAAAGAGGTGAGAAGGCCGCTGCTCGCAAGCTTACAATCTATGGACACCATGCACTTAGTATGTCCTCTTTGCTGTTACAGCTCATTTAGATTATTGGGAGCGATCACTATGTCACACGTTTACTTGTGCGACTTACGGCCACCTGCATCGGTGATGTTGCTGATTCCATAGTCTGCATGAATATTATTTCAGGCTACAAAACGCCCGCCCGCTGCGTTCAGATGAAAGGTTCCCTCTAACCCAGAGGACATTCTCTCTGAAAAAGCATATTATCTTAAATATTCTTATTTCTACCCATTCTTCTTACCAATTGCGGTGTAATATTCTACCTTCCATAATGTTTACAGCCGCTTATAGCACAAACTGGCTCATTAAACTCGCTACATTTCTTATCAATCCCTCAATTACCATACTTCCCATGCGCAGGGCTGCTTCCCTCTCTCCTGAATAATTTATAAGCCACAAGTTGCACATGTATATACATGATGTAATCTGTCAGCCAACAGGAACGTAAATGAGCTTTATCTGTACTGAAGCCAAAGGCTTCGGGGCATCCGGCATTTAAAGTGGTGAGCGCTTAGTACAGACCGAAATCGCTATAACTGGCAGCCGGGTCATAAAACACATAAAATATTAGACAGCGAACCTGCATTATACAGCTTATGTTTAATTGTAGAGGTTCACAAAGGGTATAAAAACAAAAAAAAACCTCAAACAGTAACTCAAAGTAGGAAAGAAAAATAATAAAATAAAGCATAAAAAATGATACAAAAAGAGACCCGGATCATGATGGCACAAAGAACATTCAAGTAACTACAATAGCAATTAAGATTTCATAACTTAGGCTGCTCCTGCCTAATTTTAATATGTAAATTATGGTTCAAATTCTATTTGGCATACGGCAGAATCTTTTGATGCTGGATTTGGTGTTTGGACAAATTCTAAAATATGGATTCAGTGCATCTGTAATAATACTTTGGGAATATTTGCAGTTCCTTAGACAAGCTTGTTCCTGCAAACACTTTTCTACAGGAACTCTGTTGCCATCTGATCCTATTTGCTTCAATAGGAATAAATCATTTAGGACATACTGACTTTACTGTATTAACGGTAAAACCTGACAACGGAGAAACCACAGACTGGTTGGCAATGAAAGGGAAATGTGTTATACTTATTTGCACTGTTTAGGACCATAAGCTGGCAATTAAATAGTCCTATGTCATAGTTATTTATGTGGGCATAGGTCCTTGACAGCTGAGAGACCATAGATTGAAAATGAAAGAGTCCTGTCTTATAATTATTTAAGTAAGCATAGAGCGCCGACAACTGAGAGACCATTGACTGACAATAAAAGGGTCCTATCTTACACTTATTTATTTAAACACAAAGTGCTGACAACTGAGAGACCACTGACTGACAGTGAGAGTCCTGTCTTATACTTGTTTATGTAAGCATAGATCGCTGACAACTGAGAGACTATTGACTGATAATAGAATAATCCTATCTTATACTTATTAATGTAAGCATAGCATACTGACAACTGAGAGACCATTGACTGACAGTGAGAGAGTTCTGTCTTATATTGATGTATGTAATCCTTAGGGTGCTGTCAGTCTTATACTTAATTGCAGTGGCACAGGACCTTGACAACTGAGGGAACATTGACTGTCAATGAAAGAGTCCTGTCATATGTATTTATGCAATCATTGGGTGCTAAAAACTGAGAGACCATGGAATGACAATGAAAGAGTCCTGTCTTATACATATTTATATAAACATAGAGCCTGACAACTGAGAGACCATTAACTGACAATGATAGGATCCAGTCTTATACTTATGTACGTAAGCATAAAGTGTTGACAACTGAGAGATCATTGACTGACAATGAAAGAGTCCTGTCTTATAGTTACTTATGTAAGCATAGAGTTATGACAACTGAGAGACCATTAATAGACAATGAAAGGGTCCTATCTTATACTTATTTATGTAAGCATAGCATACAGACAACTGAGAGACCATTGAGTGACAATGAAAGAGTTGTGTTATAGTTATTTATGTAAGCATAGGGTGCTGAGAGACCATTGACTGACAGTGATAGGGTCCTGTCTTATATTGATGTATGTAATCCTTAGGGTGCTGTCAGTCTTATACTTAATTGCATTGGCACAGGACCTTGACAACTGAGGGAACATTTACTGTCAATGAGAGTCCTGTCATATTTATGTATGCAATCATTGGGTGATGACAACTGAGAGACCATGGAATGACTATGAAAGAGTCCTGTCTTATACTTATTTATATAAGCATAGAGCCTGACAACTGAGAGACCATTAACTGACACTTAAAGGATTCTATCTTACACTGATGTATGTAAGCATAGAGTGCTGACAACTGAGAGACCATTAACTGACACTTAAAGGATTCTGTCTTACACTGATGTATGTAAGCATAGCATACTGACAACTGATAGACCATTAACTGACACTTAAAGGATCCTGTCTTACACTGATGTATGTAAGCACAGAGTGCTGACAACTGAGAGACCATGGAATGACACTTAATGTATCCTATCTTACATTGATGTGTGTAAGTAAGCACACTGACAACTGAGAGACCATTAACTGACACTTAAAGGATCCTGTCTTACACTGATGTATGTAAGTACAGAGTGCTGACAACTGAGAGACCATGGAATGAAACTTAATGTATCCTATCTTACATTGATGTGTGTAAGCATAGCACACTGACAACTGAGAGACCATTAACTGACACTTAAAGGATCCTGTCTTACACTGATGTATGTAAGCATAAAGTGCTGTCAGACTTAAACTTATTTGCTTTGGCGCAGGGCACTGACAACGGAGGGATTATAGACTGCCTGGAAAGGAAGAGGTCATGTGTTATATCTGTTTATGTTGCATAGGGCTCTGACAACTGAAAGACACGGGCTGTCAGGGAAAGGTTCATGTCTCATTTGGGTCTGAACAACATTAATCCGCCTGAAGAAGGATTAACAGCGGTCAGGCCTTACAGCGACACATTGTTAGCGGTATAATGCAGAACAGATGGACACTTGCTTTACTTGCCATAAAACTCCACTCACACGCAATTACCGGCTTTATTAGGAATGTGTCTATTTTCCAGCAGAGAAAGATGTAAATCTCCGATCACGTCGCTGCACCTGGCGTTTATAGCACCGCGCTCCAATCCCTTCCTTTTGTAATGTAAAACCGCGGCATGAAATACTACCCGGCATGAAAAGATTTACAATGTGTTTCCTACTTATCAGAAAGGAGCAGGTCTCCACAAACAAAGCCTATCAGTGTTCTGTCGCCGCGCACTACATCCTAATGGCTGATTACCCGTGTTAATGATCCCATCCCA
Source organism: Mixophyes fleayi (assembly GCF_038048845.1). Classification (NCBI taxonomy): domain Eukaryota; kingdom Metazoa; phylum Chordata; class Amphibia; order Anura; family Limnodynastidae; genus Mixophyes; species Mixophyes fleayi. Next base: position 90,765,195 of record NC_134412.1, on the reverse strand, counting down.
TATATTGGAAGCGGCCTGAGATGTCATCGCTCCATTCTGCATCCATCTGCCGTCATCCGGATTAACGGTCTGCAGGGCAAAGCTCCCATCACTCAATAATTACTATGTATCAGTAACATAATGCATCCACGTCGTTATTAATACAGCTGGGTCGCCTGACTTACAGTATATCTGGAAGACTTCCTGAAATAAATATCCAGGCAGCTGCCAAATAAACTAGACGAGGTTCTTTTTTTTTTTATTAGCTGCCAAATAGATGTAAAATTACGATCATTGCTGTGCTCCCGTATGGAGCTGTTCAAGAATTATTTAGCTTTAACTTTTTTGGGGATTTTCAATACAACATAGCAGGAATCAAAAATAAAAATGCATACATAAAACCTAAAACCCTGGTCTGCAGATAAAAGACAAAGAGAAGATATACAATATTAAAATACCGGTTGCCCAAAGGTTTTAGGGCTACCGCCATAGTGTAAACCAGACCCAGGCTGGTCAGTGCAGAGCTGGTGCCTCTATGGGGGGCTGGGATGATGGAAATAAATTTGTGCGCCCTCTGAGGATACCAGCTCCATGCTAACTCCACCTGACTTCAGGACTCCACCTGGACTGTGGTGGACAGGATGATGGACATGAGTGGGATCACTTGAGATTAACACCCCTGTGTCCCAGTATAATAGACAGGGCCTCTATCCATTATGCTAAAATAGAAAACACACACACCCCTGATTCATCAAGGGCCGTAAGTCCATCTATGTGTCGTATCTTACGTAGAATCGCTAGGCGCATGGGCCAAAACGAGACTTGCGCCATTGAGCACAACTGCATGCAATTCATGTCTCAGCACGCAGACGTAATGGTAGAAGGAAGGGGAGGACTAACGTGGGTGATGTACAGCAAGGGCGCGCCTAGGACGACCGATTCAGGCTCTTGGCATTGCTTGGGTGCGTGTATGATGTGCTCCAGCTACGGGGCAGTGTAAGTGCCGACTGATAGTGATGACTGACACGTATGCATGCCAGAATGTGCTTTTAAATATGCATTTTATGTACATCAGGCATTAAAAACATCCTTATATATGTATTTCATGTAAAAAAAAATGGTAATTTTTTTTAAAAAAAAAGTATTTAAATTAATGATTAATAGTTTTTTACATAATTGCTGGCTAAGTAACTGATTTTACGTGTGATATGTCCATATTGAAGCATTTAATGCAATTGCAGGAGAAATTCACTGCTAAAACTTGAAGAATTGCGCAGTGATCTGGAGATTATTGCTCTGCACGACTGATTTAATTGCCATAAATGAGGGGAAATTGATCATTATTTTAGGAGGAAAACTGAAAGGTTTTATTTACTGAAAGGAGTGTTTCTAAAGTGCTCGGAGGCTGAGCTCTGATGTGACGTTTACACTCTGCACAGTGTGTCTGGAGGTTTTTCTGCCTCACCGCACACTGACGTGGAGGGTACGGAGGCATCACCACAGAGTGGAGGGTAGGTGGGCACCATCATAAACACGGGGAAGAGCATTTAGACGCACTGGTGAAAAAACTAAATTCTTTACACTGCGCATACTGTGCACATTGTAAGTGGTGTCCTGGGATTTGATACACTCATATACAGTTTTAAAGGTGCATGTCAACTTCTATCCACAAGGTGGACCTCAAACACTAGACATCTTGTACATAACATGTATCCAGAAAACACCACAGAATCAGGATCTGGTTTAATGTAACCTATTGTCTCTGTAATATATCCATGAAATTACACAGTTTCTTTTTTTCCCCTTCTTGCACTAATGTAATTACAAAAAATTACTTTTCTGTTATAAAGTACATGCAGTGCTTGCAATGAGCAGATTACTCATACTGGCCGGGCAGGAGAGCTGTGACATAGGGAGGCAGGACTGGTGGGGCAGGGGAGATGTGACATAGGGAGGCAGGACTGGTGGGGCAGGAGAGCTGTGACATAGGGAGGCAGGACTGATGGGGATGGGCAGGCCCGGCGCTCCCATTAGGCAAGGTTAGGCACTTGCCTAGGGCGCCAGGCTCTGGAGGGCCGCAATGACCAGATTACTCATACTGGCCGGGCAGGAGAGCTGTGACATAGGGAGGCAGGACTGGTGGGGCAGGAGAGCTGTGACATAGGGAGGCAGGACTGGTGGGACAGGAGAGCTGTGACATAGGGAGGCAGAAATTGTGGGGGAGGGGAGCTGTGACATAGGCAGGCAGGACTGGTGGGGAGGGGAGCTGTGACATAGGCAGGCAGGACTGGTGGGGCAGGAGAGCTGTGACATAGGGAGGCAGGACTGGTGGGACAGGAGAGCTGTGACATAGGGAGGCAGGACTGATGGGGATGGGCAGGCCCGGCGCTCCCATTAGGCAAGGTTAGGCACTTGCCTAGGGCGCCAGGCTCTGGAGGGCCGCAATGACCAGATTACTCATACTGGCCGGGCAGGAGAGCTGTGACATAGGGAGGCAGGACTGGTGGGGCAGGAGAGCTGTGACATAGGGAGGCAGGACTGGTGGGACAGGAGAGCTGTGACATAGGGAGGCAGGACTGGTGGGGCAGGGAGATGTGACATAGGGAGGCAGGACTGGTGGGGCAGGAGAGCTGTGACATAGGGAGGCAGGACTGGTGGGGCAGGAGAGCTGTGACATAGGGAGGCAGGACTGGTGGGGCAGGAGAGCTGTGACATAGGGAGGCAGGACTGGTGGGGAGGGGAGCTGTGACATAGGCAGGCAGGACTGGTGGGGCAGGAGAGCTGTGACATAGGCAGGCAGGACTGGTGGGGCAGGAGAGCTGTGACATAGGGAGGCAGGACTGGTGGGGCAGGGAGATGTGACATAGGGAGGCAGGACTGGTGGGGCAGGAGAGCTGTGACATAGGGAGGCAGGACTGGTGGGGCAGGAGAGCTGTGACATAGGGAGGCAGGACTGGTGGGGCAGGAGAGCTGTGACATAGGGAGGCAGGACTGATGGGGATGGGCAGGCCCGGCGCTCCCATTAGGCAAGGTTAGGCACTTGCCTAGGGCGCCAGGCTCTGGAGGGCCGCAATGACCAGATTACTCATACTGGCCGGGCAGGAGAGCTGTGACATAGGGAGGCAGGACTGGTGGGGCAGGAGAGCTGTGACATAGGGAGGCAGGACTGGTGGGACAGGAGAGCTGTGACATAGGGAGGCAGAAATTGTGGGGGAGGGGAGCTGTGACATAGGCAGGCAGGACTGGTGGGGAGGGGAGCTGTGACATAGGCAGGCAGGACTGGTGGGGCAGGAGAGCTGTGACATAGGGAGGCAGGACTGGTGGGACAGGAGAGCTGTGACATAGGGAGGACTGGTGGGGCAGGAGAGCTGTGACATAGGGAAGCAGGACTGGTGGGGCAGGGGAGATGTGACACAGTGAGGCAGGGCTGGTGGGGGATGGGAGATGTGACATAGGGAGGCAGGACTGGTGGGACAGGAGAGCTGTGACATAGGGAGGCAGGACTGGTGGGACAGGAGAGCTGTGACATAGGGAGGCAGGACTGGTGGGACAGGAGAGCTGTGACATAGGGAGGCAGGACTGGTGGGACAGGAGAGCTGTGACATAGGGAGGCAGGACTGGTGGGACAGGAAAGCTGTGACATAGGCAGGACTGGTGGGGCAGGAGAGCTGTGACATAGGGAAGCAGGACTGGTGGGGCAGGGGAGATGTGACATAGTGAGGCAGGACTGGTGGGGGATGGGAGATGTGACATAGGGAGGCAGGACTGGTGGGACAGGAGAGCTGTGACATAGGGAGGCAGGACTGGTGGGACAGGAGAGCTGTGACATAGGGAGGCAGGACTGGTGGGGAGGGGAGCTGTGACATAGGGAGGCAGGACTGGTGGGGCAGGAGAGCTGTGACATAGGGAGGCAGGACTGGTGGGGCAGGAGAGCTGTGACATAGGGAGGCAGGACTGGTGGGGCAGGGAGATGTGACATAGGGAGGCAGGACTGGTGGGGCAGGAGAGCTGTGACATAGGATAGCAGGACTGGTGGGGCAGGGAGATGTGACATAGGGAGGCAGGACAGCTGTGACATAGGGAGGCAGAACTGGTGGGGCAGGAGAGCTGTGACATAGGGAGGCAGGACTGGTGGGGCAGGAGAGCTGTGACATAGGGAGGCAGGACTGGTGGGGCAGGGAGCTGTGACATAGGGAGGCAGGACTGGTGGGGCAGGGAGCTGTGACATAGGGAGGCAGGACTGGTGGGACAGGAGAGCTGTGACATAGGGAGGCAGGACTGGTGGGACAGGAGAGCTGTGACATAGGCAGGACTGGTGGGGCAGGAGAGCTGTGACATAGGGAGGCAGGACTGGTGGGGCAGGAGAGCTGTGACATAGGGAGGCAGGACTGGTGGGGGATGGGAGATGTGTCATCGGGAGGGAGGACTGGTTGGGCAGGGGAGATGTGACATAGGGAGGCAGGACTGGTGGGACAGGAGAGCTGTGTCATCGGGAGGGAGGACTGGTTGGGCAGGGGAGATGTGACATAGGGAGGCAGGACTGATGGGGCACGAGTATTGTAACATAGGGAGGCAGGACAGGGGATCTATGGCAATTGGGATCCAACAGGGATGTAGTCAGATTGTCAACAATAAAAATCTTGACATTGAGAATGTTGACACCATTATTGAGTTTTTCCACCACCTGTCATGTACACACAATGGGGATGGACATCTTTTGTATGTAGCCTATAAAATCTCTAGTACCAGTACTTCATGACTATGAATCAGGTAGCTCCTGGTAGGCTACATACTGGTTCAAGTCACAGAATTGATATTGCTCTGTGTGCAGGCCACAGGTCCACAAGTTTGAGAAGGAAGTGGCAGGAGAACATAGCGATGGGAGGTTTGGACAGAGGGTAATGTGCACCCTAGACAATTGCATTCCATGTCTCTCCATGGCTCAAAACCAGAGTAAGCCTGAGATTGTTAGATCCAATGGCGTTGGAGATAATGTAGGAAAGCCCCGATTTAGGTACGACAGTCATGATGTGAGGGCTCTGTAATACCATCCCACCGGAGGATATGTTGTCCCATGGTGGGAAAATTGGGAGGTATGTCCGGTGAACAGGTGCCACGAGTACCAGTTAATGAGTGTTTGGTGGAAAGGGCTGGTAGACTTTATTTTGGTAACTCTCCATCATTTAGAGGCTACAGATGTGACACTGCAGAATCTGATCAAAGCCAATGATCTTGCACCATTCCATGACGTTCATTCAAACCACTCTATACAGGGAACTCCAACTATTGTGTTTTTTTATCAGGGTTTCTAGCCCTTTAATACCCATCTACGACATCCTTTGTACAAATCATTAAATAAACATCCAGAGTTGATAAAGCGATTCCAGTGAAGTCCTGGGCTGCAGCTGCTGTTTGATCAACAGATATTTAAAAAAAAAAAAAAAAGACAAGAATTTAATCAAGCGTTTTACTCCACAACTGGTAATTATAGGAACACTGTATTTTGAGGGAAGATAATTATTGATTTGGCTTTCCACACTCTTCATTACTCTTCATGCTGCAAATAATTGCTTGTCCTAATTTAATTCTGCAGGTTTTTATTTTTTAGTTTAATCTTTAATTTCTATTTCAGAACAAGAGAATAACATCACATAGTGAAGAAGATACAATAAGGTACATGGTTAACAACAGAAGTAAAAAATGAAATAAAAGTACAATAAACAGGAAATACATTAAATAAGGTAACATAGAGATACATGGAGCTAGACCATAATCTTAAATGGTTGTTAACTAAAATAAACATCAAGGACAATGGAGGGTGTGAAGGAGAAAGGGCTCCCATACACCCGGATAGGGGAGGGCTGGGAAGTTTTAGCCCGGGGGGCAAGAATCGACTCAGCAGCCTATTTTAATAGAAAATAAATGCAGGAGGCCCAGTAATCCAGCCCAAGGTAGTGCACTATTGGACTGGCCCAGCCAGCCCCTGCACAAGGAAATGTCAGGGTTGTACACACATCTACATCTATCAGATTTTCCTCTCTGCATAAATTGTTCACTCTGGTCCAGACTTTTGGCCATGCTAGCAGAGTTGATGATCACTATATGTATGGCATTTGTAATGTTTGGAAGTGTATCCTGTCCCTCTATGTATTTTCTCAACTGCAATCTCATTAAAGAAGTCTTCCAGAACAGAATCGCTCCATTTGATTTGCAGCCAATAATTCTGTAGCTTTATTATAATTACTCCCAGGGGGGTCTTTGGCTTCCGTATGGTCACAGTATAGGGCAACGGATGAAATTGTAAATATGAGGATTATGGTTTTTCATATCTGTACCTCTGAGCTGGCATTGTGGGCCATCCCTATCCAGTAGATGAGTGTATTCTCTCACCTCCAATCACGTTCTCTCTTCTCTCCCCTCTTTCCAGTTCTACAACTATTATTTCCTCAAATACAGGAAATAAATTAATTAAGTCATGGGTAATTAGTATAAATATATAATTATACCATAAATCTAGCTCAATTAAAGTGTACCTACGTCTTCTACGCACAGTGGAGTCAGCCATTTTGTAAGTTAAACATCCTTTCATGTGAGTATAGGAAATGGTGATCACTGATGTATGAGGTACTTTGTCTCCTAAAATGTATATTTTCATGTGGATTCCTATTAAAAATTTGTAATATTTGTCATTTTGTTTCTCACTGGATAATTCCTGAAAATAAGCATTACCGTGTTTGGTGTATCTACCCGGTCAACAAAGCAGTTAAATAAATATTTTTTCCCCAAAAAATGCCCAGGGTTTTGGACATTGACCAGAGTACTTGAGAGATACATCTATATCTTTGATGACAGTGTCTATAAATATCATACTTGCCTACTTTCGGCAAGTGTAGTCCGGGAGAGGGGCGTGACTAGAAGGCAGGAGGGGGAGGGACGCGGCCAAACGTGTTATTTTGGCCCCCGCAAAGGGGAATGCCGGTTTGTCACGGGGGCGGAGCCAAAATTACGCGATTCAGGCTTGGCAGTTGCGGGATACGGGAGACTTGTCTGCTCTCCCAGTAGTCGGTGAGACCGACCCGAATTTTGGGTGTTTCCAGGACATTCCAGGAGACTTGGCAAGTACGATACATATACTGGCATTAGAGGCATGAGGCACTTCGTACCCACACACAGAAGAGGTCTCATAATGGATACAACCTGATATACTTCCGGTGCAGGCGGCCCTCTAACCTTCAAAAGGGCCGCACATTTCCCTAGATCTCGGTAACAAGATAAAACAACACATATATACTCAAACAAAAAGACACCTCTGTAATAACATATCAGCATTTAAAAAAGTGTTACAAGCTATAACAAACACATTTGACAATAAAGCAGGAACGAGCTGGGCGTCCGCAGGTGAAGGCTCAGAGGGCCGCATTCAGCCCTAGGGCCGCCTGTTGCTCATCACCTCTCTAAGAAGACAGAATGACACGTTGAATGACACGGCAGCTACAAGGTGAACGAGGAATAAAAGTGAAATAGACTTGTTATCATTGTCCCTGGACTCCCCATGTGAAATTTTATAGATCCATTTGTCTGTTTCTCTGCTTAAGGCAAAATTCTTCAGAATTGACTCTACAATTAGTATAACAGATTGAAAGTGATAGCAAATCCGAACAGAGAGCGCGCCAATAAATTGTGACTCTGTCTATATTCCATGCAAGGCACCGCCGTACTTATAATGTGCAAAGATAAAAGAGCATTATAAAGTTATATAAAAAAAAAATCTTTATAGGATGAGGTGCTGTTAGAATTGAGGCTTCTTAACCATCAAAGCAGAGGGTGTAAAATGATTTTCAACAAAGGCCATTTAATTGAGAAATTCCAGTAAGCACTACGAGAAATGAGCCTAATAACAGGTAATAGAACTGCTTAACAAGCAGTATTAAAACAAAATGGATATTAAAAGATGAGAGTCTCATTACACTGTGAGATGTGAAAGAATAATAGCAAGGAAATCTACTATGTGTCAGCAGTTGTCGTTTAAATTAAACAGTGTTATAACAAAAGAGGGAACTGATCTCGAAATACTTTTTTAGATTAAATGATAAAAATATTTTTTTTTAGCCTTCATTTGTCTCGTTTGTGTATTGACGTAATTCTCTGGCAGTGTAGACAGTTTGTTCCTCAGATTTGGAGCTGTGACACAACAGGCCATGCCTGCCATCTGTACCGATTTCAGGGGGACAGTACCAAATTTAGGGCTCTGTCCTGCCCAGGGACATGTTTTGTCCCGCGGGTAGAAATGTTGGGGGAAAGGAGGTATCTTTACAGCACTAGGCAGCCCCGTCGCAGCACAGTCACACCCCCACTGTGATGTGGTCACTCCCCTTGTTCCGCTGCCGGGCACAGACGTGTTGGAGGGATGCAACACAACACCGACACGGAAGAGAAGCCGATAGCCTCACATGTAAGAAGATGCCGACTGCTTCTCTTTCGTATCAGCGGACGATGCTCCGTGTGGTAGTGCCGTGCGGGGCATTGAAACCCCTGGACGAGTGTTTTAGGAGTCCCCTAACCATTGGCACCTTACCACTTAGTTTCACCTAATGGCAGTGCCGGCACTGCGGGTGGTGACATATGAATATAGGAATTGATAGTAGAAATATTGATTAATAGAAATAGAACTGATTCATTATACAAATTAAAGGCTAAACGAAAAAAGTTTGTTAGGTGATGTAAAATTAAAGTTTGGGATACAAGTGAAAATAAACTGAAAGTGATCAAATCAATGAATAATGAGTAGAAATGAGTAAGCGAGGGTTATAGTCTTAAAGTGATCGCAAGTATTTTTTGCTTTAAATGATGGTTGGGAGCTGGTGGTGGTGAATAAACATTGTGCATAATAATGAAAATGAAGCAATGAAATAAATTGAAAAAAACAGTAAATAAGAAATAATGATATATATGAAATCGGATGTGATGGTTGCCCAACAATGTGAAAATATAGAGAGTGTAGCGGGTACTGTAGAGTCAGTAATTAGGAGACGGGCAAGTTCCACGTTTATGACATTCACTGTCAGAATTACAGCAATCAGAGAGCAATTAACAGAAACAAGTGCAAAGTAATCAGGAACACACCAAGCAGATATATATCAATGTGATGTATATATATATATCAAGGTGATGATAGGAGATTGGATGACCGGGAAATATTAACAACACTAAGCATATCAGAGGCTTTGTAGAGATATTTAGCACAGGACACACTTGCTTCCTAGTAGGCCAATTTAGACCGCACTACCAGGCCTTATATAGGGCGTTAGCCAACCCTAACGTGTAAGGAAGGGACATATGAAATTCCCTGAAGACTTAACCTCTTCCTCACAGATCTCCACCCTGTCACAGGTAATACAAATTAAGTTATGAAAAGTAAATAATGCTATAAAAAAAAGTCATCCAAAAGCTTCAGATAGCAGTCTACTCTGGTTCTTTTTCTGCATTCACAGAGCCCACTAAGGAAGCCAGGAAATCGGGTGAAACGCGTTGGTTAAAACAGAACACAATACCGCAAAGCTGAAATGTCCGAGTTCATGATCTGATCCAGTCAAACAGCACTGGTACCTTTAAAACAGAACAGTCACCTCTATATGGCTGGTAATTATAAAATTACTTTGAAGAAAAATTAAATAAAGTTAGGTTTTATTAATTCTTGACCTTAGATCAAATCGCTCTCCCGCTCATCAAATTCTATAACAAATAATGTATGCAAGGAGTTGTACAGTATAAATTATATATATTTTCATTTTTTTTTCTGTCATAAGAGATTTTATTAATGAATTACATAATTCCACCTTTTTTTTTATTTTATTGATTGTTTTACATTTTGTACTGCAAAAAAAATCAAAAACATTACAAGAACACTTATAGCCATAAAAGTCAGTTTCCTTTTGGAGAACTGTTTTTGAGATAGCTTTTATTTATTTTATTTTAATTTAAACCATACAGTAAACTAAATCTAGAAAAATGACTTTATTAATTTATTGTATTAGTCTAAACCCCAGATATCACCTCATCAGCCTATGTGTCTCCTTGTCCGTCTGTACAATGATGTAGGTGAAGTGCGTGCATCTACCTCTGAATCTTAATGACTCTCCTCCCAGGCACAGCAGGTGTCTACATGTGCAGGGTTAGTAACTAGCAATGAGGCTACGCAGGCATTGTGGCGCAGTACAATCATAGTTGTAAAATTAGTGGGCACCGGACCATTTCTTTCTAATGAAATAAATAATCACTTGTATGATTACAAGCTATGGTTGCAGAAACACAAATGGGTCCGGGTACATTTGTACCCTCAGTGGTACCATGATTCATCTGTTCCCTGACCCTACGGCACGGAAGAGGGGACCAGGGAAGTAGCCAGATTGCCACCTGACCTGACCACCTCACCTGAACGGTCAGGTGACCACAAAAGGTAAGTTGTTTTTTTTTACAGCATTTTTTTATTTTCATCCTGCCTTGGGCCCCTTGCCCGCTGGGCCCCAGGGCACCTGCCCATCGTGCCGTCGGAAAGATAGCTCTGCATGGATGCAATAGAGTACCGGTGAGTTTATCCAGCACCACTTAACCATGTCACCATGTAGTATACCTCACCCTCTGTCATCCTCCATCTCTCCCACTCTTGCTTCTTGCCCTCAGATCCCCTTACATTGGCTCACCCCCATGTGTCTGCCCCTTGCCCTTTAGATTGTAAGCTCTAGGGAGCAGGCCCTCTTCCCTCCTGTTCTCATTACCTATAACTTTCTCACCAGCTACACTGCGCACCTCCTCCTGGTGCTCTCTGCCCACTGACTCCACTCCTCAATTGTCTTTGCACCTCTTTCAGTGGCTCTAAACCTGTTAGTTGCACCCACGCTAATGGGCACAGGCTTCAGCTTGCTCTCAATATAACCCTTGCACCCCAGTAGCTGTGCTGAGAGTTGTAGTGTTATTTGTTTACTGTATTGTACTGTTATACCATGTACTGTCTTGTTGTTTGTTCTCTGTACGGCTGCTGCGGACCTCATGTGGCACCCTATAAAGTATAATAATAATAATAATAATAATAACAACAACTGTGTAATCGGGGGGTTTACAGAAAGAACTGAGCTGACGTTACATTACCCAAGGCCTCCTCTGAACATTCTGTACTAAATAAAACTTCATGCAAAATAAGTGACATTTATAACATACAAGAATTTACACTCATTTCCCTCTTTTTATACCAATAAATATTATCTTGCACAAATGCGATATCAATTAATCTTGTTCCGCTGTATATGTACTCGCTGTTGACTTTGACTTTCAGGTAATCTCCGTGTTTTATTTATCCTGGTAAGATTAAATATTACATTTTGGGGGATAATGGAGACATACATAAATTAGTCTCCAACTGACTTTTTAATCATTTGAGCTGCATTCATAATGCCAAACCGCATGTTCAGGATGAAGTGTAACTTACGCTTGTAAATTAATGGCAGGGACCAGTGAGCAATTTCGTTCTCAGCTTTTCCAATTTATATTCAGGTGAGTGGAAAAAATGAGATTATAGCCCATTTTTTTTTTTTTTTTCAAGGCGAAGCAAAATAATATGCATTATATCGGCGGCATTATAAATGCATGGGGAATTCACCAGAAGCGCGAGGGAGCATATAAACAGCGCAAAATTATTTAAAGTATAAATATGTGATTTGCAAGATGAATATCAATGACGCGAGTTGTGGCTGAGTACATAGATTACACAGGAACAGAGCTGTGAATGTACCAGCAAATATACTGTGTATAGAACAGCGCGATCTGCAGGTGGATTACGGGAAGAATTTATTTTCTGCAGAAATAGGTTACAAATAAATTAGGCCAACAACATTCCATAGCCCCTTGGCACTAGCAGAACAGTAGGGGGCAGGTCGTACCCCCCCCCCCCCCCCCCCCCCCCCCCCCCGTGAACCTTGCTGTGTGTGAGCTACTCAATTAACCCCTTCCTGCATCAGGAACAGTTTAACCTACTGCCAGTCAGCTGCAATCCACACGTGCTTTAAAAACTATTTACAAAAGCTAGTTTGCAAAGGTCTTTGTTGAAAATATAACCCATATCCTTTAAACATTTGCTAGACACATTTAAACCAAACTTGTCTACTTTTAAAGGCAGCTGTCCGGGAGGGGGTCTGTCTAGGGGGCGTGGCCACGCGTGTTGCCACAATGGCACGTTTAGCCCCACCCCCAGCCACTTCAACAACGGAAATGGCTGGATCCGGGAGGTTTGCCTGCAACTATGATTTAAACGCCCAGAAACGTTTCAGGTCCTTTCAGAGGGCTGTCTGTACCGAGCCCTCATCATCTTACTAACTTTTCTGTCAACTGATTTAAATGAAGTTTGAAATAGAGTGGGACATACTTCCCTACCTTTGCCTGGCTCCCTCCGGGAGATCACTGAAGAGGGGTGTGGGGGGAGGGCGTTTTGGCCCTACCCCCAGTGACATAATGCCTGTCAGACAGACATTACAGTTGCTTCTGATTGCACACACACACGTTATAGTTGTATACACAGCCATCAGCACTAGTGTTCGGAACTTAAACGAGCCCCCTAGTTGGAGCAAGAGATACGACAGAGAACCAGCGCACTTCTGTGTGCGCCTGAGTCTGACATGGACGTGGCTGTGCGGGAATGTCCTTAATGTATATTTCCCACTTGAATCCGCTCATTCCCCACCCTGTTCACTCTTCTAAATTGCAGCCTGCAGTAAGTGCCGTTTGCGCTAGAAGCTGACTTGGACGTAGCTGCGTTCTGATGCGTATCTTCCGGAACTGAGCCTGCACAGAGTGATTACGAATGATACGCACAAAACAGGCAGATACATTCCTTAATGAACTCTTTTAAAAGAAGTCCAAACAATAGATTCATCCTTTAAAGCAGAAGTCCAGCAACAATCTGTATTTTCCTTGAACACCTTTTCCCAAACAATGGCTGTCCAATAATGGTGACTCCTGTAATTTAGGAGATACCCCCACCGGAGCCTGCACTTCCCAAACAATGGCTGTCCAATAATGGTGACTCCTGTAATTTAGGAGATACCCCCACCGGAGCCTGCACTTCCCAAACAATGGCTGTCCAATAATGGTGACTCCTGTAATTTAGGAGATACCACCACCGGAGCCTGCACTTCCCAAACAATGGCTGTCCAAACTTTACGGATTCATAATGATATACTTTCCAGAGAATCTCATAATTAAAAATCAGGAAAAGGCAGAAAATGGCTGAGACACAGGGTAAAAATCTGCTTTTGTGGAGCTCTGCAGCTCAATCTCATTAGCGGCAAAATGCGTCGTGTTACTGACCAAAATGGACATAATTTGTGGTGGAGCAGACGTTAGCGCCTGCTGATAGAAAGAGATGGGGGATCTTGTGGAAGTGGCGCGCAGTCTTTTCAAAAGGACTTGGGGGTAAATGGGTCAAGCTGCGAGTTTCTGGCGGGTTTGCAAAGTGGAGATGTTGCCTATAGCAACCAATCAGATTCTAGCTATATAGGCAACATCTCCACTTTGCAAACCCATCGAAAAATCTCAGCTTGATACATTTACCCCTTGATGTTTTCACCCGCTCTGGGCTGGTGGATATCAGATCCTGTACTATACTTTTGATGTTACACATTTTGCATCATTAACTTGCACTTTGGTGGAGATGCACCTCTCTAGGGGCACTTTTTCCCAACGTAAAACCAAGTTTTGAACACACTTAAGTGACACATGTAATAATAGAGATTCGGATGTCCCATTGCTCTCATAATTAATTTAAGCCACAAATGTCCATAAACCGAGCAGCATGGTAAGAGAAGAACGTAAAAGTTTCACGTAACGAAAGTGGTGTTTGTAAAGTGGTCGGAGGGTGGATTTCTGACATCAAGTTTACACTTTTGCACCGTGCGACTCTGGAGCTTTTTTCTCCTCCCTGTAAACGTAGACATCTCTCTAGTTTTCAGAGCGGCCTCCTGAACATGGAGGATAGGTGCATCTGGGGGAGGACAATCTATTCACCCCGGTGCAAAACCAAAGAGATTTGTGCTGCACATCGACTACCCTTAGATCTTCAAGAGCCCTGGTAATGCAAGGTTTATATAGCCTAATATGAACGTAGTCCCACCCTTCTGTGACATATGTACATGAATCCTATGGACATTCCACACCTGCAGCAGATGAACAATAAACGCTCCCTGATTGGCTAGAAGCGCGGAGAGAATTGCATTCAGTTTAATAGCACGTTCTATTCAGTGCCAAGAGGCTGGTAAATGAACAGGCTTAATTGCTCTTTAAGTCTTTGACCTTGAGATCAATGGCCTGTTTTATCTTAAGCCCAGTCTGTTATGTCCATTCTGGTGCACATACTGCTGATATACAAATGCATAGAAACACTTGTGTAAAGACTTATACAAGGCTGGGTCTCCTGCAGAACCTTTTCGGGTTGGAGCACAGATATGCTGAAAGTCATATGCAGCCTTCTTGGGCGTAAGCAGAAGTCTCCTGTTAGGAACCCTTCCAGCCGGCACAACACAACCCGGAATCTACTCTGCCAGTCAGGTGTTCACTGGAGCCCCTGATGGTGGGGACAGACTGGGCCGCAGACTGACAGAGGGTCGTGAAGTGCGTACCAGCTGGGGAGAACCCAGGCAAGAGGAGTCAGGTCCACGCAGAGGTCAAGGGCCGGCAGCAGACAACGGTATCGATGAACAAGCTGAGGTCAGGGGTCACAGGCAAATAGCAGAACGGGTAAACAGGCCAAAGATCAGGGTCACAGGAAACACGAGCAAGGTCCAAATCAAAGCCAAGGGTCATACACGGGGAGTCAAATAGAGATATCAGGATACAGGACAGGAACTAGCAGGTCAGCAGACTGGAACACAGAAGCTATAACCATCAATGAGGCAGCAGACCTCATTGCCCTAAATACCAGTGGCCACCAATCAGAGCCTAGCTCTGAATTAGACACAGCCCCCAGCATAATTAATAGGCTGCATTAATTAGCCCACAGGCTAGAACATATGGTGAGCGATGCGCCCGGCTTCCTCTCATTGCCGGGACGCAGCGCCGAAGCGTCTTCTCGTTGCCCCGGCAACGGCCGGGTCAGGGCCGGAAGTGACGTTCCGGTCGCCATAGCGACGGCCGGGACGCAGGTGAGTGAGTCGCGGCGGCTGGGCACCGCCGCGGCTCGTAACATCTCCTACCCAGGAATAATGTACCTCCTATTTATAGTAGTGATGTTCACTGACCCCCATGTTCTGGTTTGGGTTTTGGCTTTGGATCTGGATTAACTTTGTGTTTTGGTTTTGGATCCTGATTTTTTCCCCCCTCCAAAATCCCTATTTTTATTTTTTTTTGCTAAAATCACATATTTTTGCTTTTTGTCCCCCCTACACTATTATTAACCTCAATAACACTAATTTCAAGTCATTTGCAGTCAATTTTGATCACCTCACAGGTCTCAATATTATTTTCATACAGTTTCAAACAAAGACTGCAGATTCAGAAGACCAAGCCTGCCAGACCTAGTATTTCTATTTCAGCAATGACAATAATAATGGAGCAATGGAGCTCTCCTGAATGTCACTGTAGACTGTGAAGAACACTGCTACTGCCCTCCTCTTTCTATTCTACCTATGACGCTGCCCAACTGCACTAGAGACTGCCAAGAACTGTGCTACCCCTTCTGTGTCCCTCTGTGAAATGGTGCTGGGTCACCGTGGAGGGCGGTACTTATAGAATCCAAAGTTTGCAAGATCCGATGACGTAACAATGACGTTTTGCCTCGTTCTCAATTCCGAGCTGGCTCGGTACTCGGATCTGCTAAGTTTGGGTGTGTTCAGTTCTCGGGGAACCGAGCCTGAGCATCTCTAAGTTATAGTGATTCAGTATGCTAGAAGTTGAGAGAGTGATGTTTTGATAGTAGCTAGGATAATCTGTGCACAGGTGCAACACAGGAAAGCTTAAAAAACACTAGTACACTAGTATGTTATAACTCAATGAACAACATTGTGTCTGAGGCCATAATACAAAGGGTATTATCTATGATTCCGCAGGTGCTTCATAGCTGATCTGTCTATATGCAAAAATAAACCCATGAAGAACAAGCTGTCATATATACAACCCCTTTAGTGATCCTGGGCCAAGTAGACAGGAAGTGATTGCCCCCCCCCATCCCAATTGGTTGCACATATTAGTCGTTGTGAGTGCTGTTTTCATAATGTAGGCACCCAACGCATTAAGTGGAGGCTGAATGTCTTTAGATGTGTGGAATCCTTTCTGAGTGTTGGAGGAGTCCAGCTCGGATCTCCTCTGATACCAGCGCTAATAGATTCAGTGTAACCTGGGTCTTACAGCAGCATGTGCGTAAACTTCTAAAGAAAAAATCAGATAACTCTAGAGCTAATAGTGTTAGTGTAGGAAGATTCAATAGACCCTCAATCTAAAGAGTCTCCCTAATTGATGGGAAAAAAATTGGAAGTAATAAACAATGTAACATGCATAGAACAAATTATTTTCTTTCTTAACCCCCTCCCCAGCTCCATAAAGCCACTTAAGTCATTGCTTGTGTCTCTCACGCATTTCGCATGAGTGTCACGTGCTAGTGTACAAATGTGTGATTGTCGCATAAAATGACTTAAGTACCAGCAGTAGTTGGGGAGGGGATTACTCAAACACACATACACCCACACACACACACACACACACACATACACACATACATACACTATAGTGTCAATTTTGTCAGAAGCCAATTAACCTACCGTATGTTTGCGGGAGGAAACCAGAACACATGTTAGAAACCCACACAAACATGGGGAGAACATATAAGCTCCACACAGATAGGGCCCAGGTCGGTATCAACATCATGACACTGGCGCTGTGAGGAAGCAATGCTAACCACTGTGCTGCCTGATCACAGAATACACTTAGTATGGGTAGTGACACTATAGTAAGACTGTGTGCCCGCAGGCTCTGATCATGTCATCTGGCAGTGCCTATCGTTTTGACTTGTATGAATAGATGTTTAATTCACAGAGATTTGAAAATAAGTGTTTTAATTCCATGCATACGGTTCCACAATAAAAAATAAATGTCAGCCTCTGTGTCCTCTCCCCTCAGTTATTTCTTCGAACATTCCGACCCCACAAAATTCTGTCACTCTAATTGATCAGCGCGCAGTATAACTAATGCTCAGATTACAAAACCATTCTTCTTTCTATCACAAGGATTGAATTTTTGGCAGTGGCTGCATTCTCCACGATGAAGGATTAACGTTTAACATAAATTACGCCAAGGCAATTGTTGCAACAATGGGAGCGTAGAGAACGGCCTGAGATGAATATTGAATCAAATAGGATTTAGGAAATGATATCGCCCACGTAAGGTGTGAATTATATGTACCCAATCTCTGCTGTGGTCAAGCGATCAAGGCTTATGTGTGTGAGACAATTCATTTGGCTGTATCTGTGGAGCTACTTGTACGGGTAACGTCAGTGATTCATCTGTAGACATTTATAGACTGTGAATCAGGTCTCTCTTCAGTCTTACGGCCTTACCTATCTACAACAACATAATTTGCTACAAGATAACAAGTATATTAAGCAAATCTATCAAAAGCACCTATAAGAGAATTAATGACAACTGAAATATTGTTCTCTGTGTTTTATGGTTGCCTAATTTTTCATTTATTTTTCCCGATGGAAGGGAAGGCATCGGTCACAGTGTCTGGTACCACTTCTCCTCTGTAATAGGATTTCCATGTACGTCGCAAATAACGCTTTATGGTCCCAATTAAACTGCCCACAGACGGCGTTACTGGAATATACAGTTTTTTAAGAACATTGCTTAAATTTAGTTTGTGCCTGGAATTAAGATGTGAAGATAAATCTGAGTGTCGGCATCAAAGTATAATCATTTATTTCATTTATTTTAAGGCTTCCCACATCTTCTACGAGCTTAGTCTAATCAATGGCTCAGTGTGAGTCTGCCTCTGCTAATTTACTAATCAAAATGTCAGGGAATAATATTTATGAAAGATAGAAGTAACATTTCTCCTGCTAAGAAATGTTACATATACACTATATGGACAAAAGTATTTGGCCATACCTGTTCATTAACAAATTGAAGTGTGTTATCAGACCCGTTGCCAGAGGTGCATAGAATCAAGCACCTGGCCATGCAGTCTCCATTTGCAAACATTTGTGATGCAAAATGGTTCGTTCTGAAGAGCTCAGTGACTTCAAGCGTGGTACTGTGATAGGATGCCACCTCTGCAATAAGAATGTTTGTGAAATTTCATCCCTGCTTTATATTCCACGGTTACCTGTAAGTGATATTATTAGAAAGTAGAAACGTTTAGGAACAACAGCAACTCAGCCACGAAGTGGAAGTCCACGTAAAATCACAGAGCGGGGTCAACGACTGCTAAGGCGCATGGTGCGTAAAAGTCGCCAATGTTCTGCTCATTCCATAGCTGAAGAGTTCCAAACTTCCACTGGCATTAATGTAAGCATAAAAACTGTGCGACGGGAGCTTAATGGAATGGGTTTCCATGGCCGAGCAGCTGCATGCAAGCCTCACATCACCAAGACCAATGCCAAGCATTGGATGGAGTGGTGTAAAGCACACCGACACTGGACTGTGGAGCAGTGGAAATGAATTCTGTGGAGTGATGAATCACGCTATTCTGTTTGGCAGTCACATGGGCGAGTCTGGGTTTGGCGGATGTCGTGAGAATGTTACCTGTCTGACTGCATTATGCCTACTGAGAACTTTGGTGGAAGAGGTACAATGGTATGGGCCTGTTTTTTAGGGTTTGGGCTAGGCCCCTTATCTCCAGTGAAGGGCAATCTTAATGCTTCAGCACACCAAGTCATTGGACAATGCTATGCTTCCAACTTTGTGGCAAGAGTTTTGGGAAGGCCATTTTCTATTCCAACATGACTGTGCCCCAGTGCACAAAGCAAGGACAACAAAGACATGGTTTGATGAGCTTGGTGTGGAAGAACCTGACTTGCCCACACAGAGCCCTGACCTCAACCCCATCGAAGACCTCTGGGATGAACTGGAACGGAGATTGCGAGCCAGGCCTTCTCGTCTAACATCAGTGCCTGACCTCATAAATTCTCTACAGAATGAATGGGCACAAATTCCCACAGAAACACTCCAACATCTTGTGGAAAGTCTTCCAAGAAGAGTGGAAGCTGTTATCACTACAAAAAGGGGACCAACTCCATATTAAAGTATAAGTATTTGAATACAATGTCATTACAGTTCCTGTTGTTGTAATGGTCAAGCATCCGAATACTTTTGGCTATATAGTGTGTGTGCATATATATATATATATATATATATATATATATATATATATACACAAGTTAACCCGTGCATGATACTCATGCATTCTAGTCAAATCAAGCTACTTAAGGTGTTAAAAAGGTTCTTGTCATGCACTTGGGCCTAGCCCAGGCCTCCTCAGGGGAAGAGCGTTACTTCCCGACGCAAGCGCCCTTTTTTAACGTGGTTTTGTCCACATGTCACCACCTCATCATTTTTCTCCCTCACCTCATCCTTCATCTTCATCGCCACATCCTTCATCAAGCTACTTAAGGTGTTAAAAACTCCCCACTGTCACCCCTGGCAACCACCAACCACTCCCAACTGTCACTTTCCCTTCAAGAAATATATAGGTCAGTGTATAACTCTGCCCAGCAGGTGGTGCTGCAGCTTGGTTTTTTTTTTTTCCACACACGCCACTAGGCATATATATAGTAGATATATATAAATAAAGTAAATCTTTCTGCAACATTAACATAATGTACTCGATTGAATGGTAACTGTTGATCCGTTGGATAACATAATGAATTTCACCTAACCTTACTAAGATGGTTTATGAGCAGTGACAAAAGCAGGGGACAGGTTGCCCTATAGGTGAATGGTCTTAGGGAGACCCTGTCCTACTGCCGTTCTCCATATTATGAAGCTCAAAGCAGGAGCTCTGTTGTTCGACATCTCTGAAACGCCAGCGCATGGCCCCGCTTCTTCACTGCTCATGTGCAGCGCCTCCTTAAACCCAAGCATGCTCCTAGGCCCCAGATCTGTTTGGTAGGTGGAATTGGACCTGCTATCTTGGACAAAAATATATTTTTTGTAGCCCAGGAGATCTGGGGGTAAATGTATCAAGCTACATTAGAATGCACTCAATAAATGACAGCTAGAATTTGATTGGTTGCTATAGGCAACATCTAAACTTTTTAAACCCGTTGGAAACTCGCAGCTTGATACATTTACCCCTTAATGTTTCCTGCGGTTCTTACCAGGCTTACCGTGTTCAGCTGACTCTGAACAAGCTGTGTATGCAACCAATGTGTAATGAGAGCCTGTAGATTTTACATAATTCTCTTTATATATAACCCGATTTTCAAGTGCAGAGTTTCCATCAGCTATGTTAGATCAATCCAATTTCAATACTTCCAATTCGATTTTAACCGCGGCTGAACAGAAACTCTGTTCAGACCTCTTTAAAATCCTACTTAGTTGACAGAGAGCATAGATGAGCTAAGAGATTTGGGGTTCTTGAAGGTTTCCCTATAATGATGGGACTGCAAGATGACGAAGCCCTCTCTCTCTCACTCTCCGGGTGGCGAAGTCTGAAACTTCTATTGATCATTTACATATGCAAATAAAAAATGTCTGGTTTGGATGTAGAAAACAGATCTACAGTCCTTTCATTCCCCCTTTTCCTGCACTGAAAATGACACATTATATCCGGCGCCTGTAAATTGGTATATCAACAAAAGGATGGTGCGAAAGGTTAATTTCAATAGGCTTATCATCTGAAACCATTCGAACATTCTGAACCCTCAATTCTCATAGCAGCTCCTCTGGTACGGAAGAATTAACTTGCTCAGCTGGCATCAGCCACATTTACTGAGAGTATTGTAAGGTCTGTTCATCGTTAAGGAGGAACTCTCCAACGATTGTTGCCAGTAACAGGAAAGACATCAAGGCCTGGCTGTCACTTGCTCATATGCAATTATTATATTTGCAATTATATGCAGATGGAGGGGGCTTAAGTTTCCCTTCTGCAGTAAAGCTGCCATAGAACCCATTCATTGTAATAAAAAAGCGTGAAAAAAATGTATATCTAATTGGTGCTAACTAATGGGCTAGCTGATCGTGTTGCTTCAATAAAGGCTGCTCCATCAGTACAGTGTATAAACATATATTTCAGTTCCTGCCTCAGACATAACATAGGTTAGGCCTTTCATTATTTGTGAACCATTGGCCATATTGTGACATATTAGCAGAAATCTATTATCAGGGCTGTTATATTTAATAGGTGTTAGCGGCGGTGGTGGTAGATGTTAAACCACAAGAAGCTTTTAGACTTAACCAATTTGTTGGTTTTATTTCAGAACTTGTTGTAACAGATATATATATATATATAGTTGCTCACAGTTGATACTGACTGCAATAGACAGGCAGTAAGCTTATGCAGTTAATGTACTTAACACTGTTATTGTACATTAATATATGCAGATGGTAGTAAGCTTATATTGTGGGCAATGTCAGTGAGCAGGTTGTTCACATATATTTTTGTGCCTCTGATCACTTTATAGATCTATATATAAGTTTACACAAAAAGGATGCAGCTCCAGTTATAACATTTTTACAGTTCAACTGTCACAGGAAGAACCTGCTGAGAGCCGAAATTTGTGTCTGTGGACAGCTGGAGGCTGCCACTATATCACAGAGTACATAACTACCAAGATGGGAGACAGAGCGTAGCGCTCCATATTAACAAAATCCAGTTGAAATGAATATAGATAAGTACTTTGTTACTGCTTTTACCACTAACTACATATACCACTCATCACTAACATTCCAAGCATCCGGCTGGAGGAACCACATTACGAGCCTAATAAGCTGTTGTTTATATATCGCATTTCCACAATACTTCCTCAGTTGTGACCATAAGTATGTACATACACGCAGACGCTCCTTCACCTCCTTGTTTGGCTGGGGGAGGGGGGGGGGGGTTAAACTTAATTTTACACATAAGATAAAATTGAGGAAAAGCCTGTGTGCGAGGTCACTGAAAATGATTCGCCATAATTAATATTTTAAGCTAATTACTACAACTTTAGTGGGCATCCTCTGAAGTGGGTAACATTGTACACAGAGCTTCAGAGATGTTGAGGGTATGTCTGGGCATTCTGGGACCAATGGTGCATCAAGGCCTGAAATTGCTAGAT